>NW_006204118.1:273826-274738 GCF_000334495.1 Tupaia belangeri chinensis
GAATTTATTAAATTTAAAATAGCTTTCATGAGGCCAGCAAGTGTGGTGTGGTGGTTAAGGGCCCTGGAGTCCCACATGGCTGATGACGGTTCAAGTCCCAGACCTGGCCGCTTGCTTTCTCACTTTCACACTCTCTCTCTCTCTCTCTCTGTCCTTCTCTGGTCAAGATTTTAAATAAATAAAGTTAATTTTTTTAAAAAATGTGTCAATGAAGCCTCATTGAGTTAAAAAAAATAGTTTGTGGAAGTAGAATTAAAATACAAGTATTAGAGTTCTCCACAGGAGCTGAGATCTAGTACTTTCAGGGAATAAGAGAAATGAAGAAATATTATATAAATTATCTAGTTTTCTGTCTGAACCATCCAAATAGTGATTAAAAATTAACTAGCTTCTACTAATAGAGTCAACATCACAACAGCTATCCCTTCTTTACATAATGACTGGAAAATGTACAATTAAAAGGGAGTATTTTTTTTAAATCAGTGAAGCCAATTTAGCTAAATAGAGGGAAAAAAATAGCACAATCTCTTAATAGATGCACAGAAGCAATTTTAAAGCATTCAAATCCCAATCATGTTTAAAACAAAACAAAAAACTCTCAGTAACCTAGTATTAAGGCTTAGCAAATGATACCCAAAATAGTGTTTTAGCATACAGTTTACTCCAAACTAAAAAGGAAAGAAAGACTTCAAAAGCACCCTCAGAAACAAGGTGACAACATTGCTTTTGTGTAAATTATGTAATGCAAATTTTTTTAATCTTCGCCTTAATACTTTTTTATTTTGTTTTATTTTGAATGATCAGCCACCGTGGACCCCCATTTTTGTCCCCCAACCTAAGATGTATGAAGGCTTATGGTCTCCCTGGGAGTGGATAGGTGTGGAGGCAGGCAGGGGTTTACTGTACACCTAC
>NW_006204118.1:274755-302488 GCF_000334495.1 Tupaia belangeri chinensis
AAGGGCACACCTAAAAAAAAAAAAAAAAAAACAATATTCTGTTGTCTTCCTGTGTCTCATCCCTCCTTCTTCCCCAAGGTGAGTCATAGAAACTAGAACCCCTTTTCCCACAACCAGCTATAAAATATAAAATTATTATTCTAACATTCATTGCAGGCTGGCTTTGATGATGTCCAAGTTTTTGGTGTTTTAGACAAAGACTTGAACAAAACATGCCAATAGCAAAAGCAAAGTGTAGTCTATTAGGTAAAAAGAAAAGTATACTCCTGAGAGGTAGGAGTAAACCTTACCACCAGAGATGGTGAATGGCTCAAGGGCCCCAGTGGTTGCTTTCCATAGAGTTTATAATTCCTTAACTGGGGTCATGTTAGTTTATCATTGGCTGGGCCCACTAATTGCTTGCTTCCCATTGGCTAATGTGGCTGGGCCCACTGATTCATTTCATTAGCTACATCAAATATAGCTAGATCCACTGCTTCATCTTATTAGCTATAATGAGTGTGGCTGGGCTCACTCATTTAGCTCATTGGCTATCAGCTAGACATCTTCCACTGAATATTTCCCACCTATTGGGTCATTGGGAAAGTCATGACATATTTTTCTATTCAAAAATGCATCATGACTTTTCTGACAGCCCAATACATTTCCTTGAGCAAAGAATTTTCTACTTGGATTGGTTTTTCTATCTAGCCACATAGGCAGATGCTCCAAACCCCTTACTCACTTCAATTTCTAGCTTTCCCTCTGCCTCACGTTTCTCTCTTGTTTCTGTCTAAGAGCTGGCGATGAGAAATTCTCTGCTCTACTCTTCTCCTATAGTAAGTCATGAAGCTGTTTTTCCAGAGACTCCTGCCCCATGCATACCCAGGAAAAGGAAACCTACATAGAAAGATCAAGAAGAATCTAAACAGACAGGACTTGCTGGATCTCCTTTTCTATCTACTGGCATTCCACTGTACCATTTTTATACAATTATATTTCTACATTAGCTGCCCATTCTTTACCAAACCTAAGCATAAACATGGGTAGTTTGGCCTGTGTTTCGGGATCTTTATTCCTGAAGTCTCCTAGATCATGTATAACTTTTATTAAATAGTTTTGCTATGCTTTACCCTTGTTAAAAAATAAAAGATAAAAAGGGAGTAAAATTAATTTGAATGAAGTTATTTAATCTATATGCAAAATCATGAATTTATAGCATAACAAGTAAATATGGAAATGTGGGGACACATTTAAGAGAGAGAATCTGAGGTGTGGGGACATGCTCTGAGCAAACACCACCTGCTCTTTTGGGGTTTGGCAGAACCTTGTAACTTTCCCTGACCTTGGCTGCAGACAGAGCAAGGGTAGAAATTACTAGGGGTGTTCCAACAGACACATCTGATGGACTTCAAGAAACATCTTGACCCCAATTAGTAAAATCCAATCCCTCCTCTGCATCTAAAAGGTTCTTTAGACTTCTCTGGGTGTGGTAGTACACTCCTTATAGAGAAGTTCTTTAGCTCCTTCCCCACACCTAACAGCTAGTTCTCTGCATTAGAAAAGAAGAGATTTTCTCTTGATGGGATTATCACCAAGGGATACACCTGGCCCAGTATGACTAAGCCCATATAGATCTGTTAACTGCTTCTTATTGTCTGTAACCCGGCAACCAATCTATGAAGTGTCCGTGAAATGTCTCCTTGTACTATAAATAAAGACGTCCAGTTTGTCTGGGCGACACAAGTTGCTTGGGCTACCTAGGCTCAGGCTGCCTGTATCCATTCCTACTCTATCCCTTTGTCTCATTCTTTCCAATTCCCAGGTCCTGGCAAGGTGGAGGACTTTCTATTTCTCGTCCTCTTTCTCATCCTCACCAGCAGCCCCCTGATCATGATTCAGCCAGACCCAAGTCCTGGGGCGGACGCTGACATGGAAATACCTTCAGCCAGAGTATTCTTTTTGGAGAGGTTTTTGCGCTCGCCAGAAAGACAGAGAGAGACAGAGAGACAGAAAGTGAGAAATCACTCCCTTGGGGGATGGCCACACCGCAATCCCTTCTCTTCCATTCTCCTCTTGAGATCTTGGGTACACATGCACACGCACCCGGTGTGAGTTTAAGCCACCGGGTCCGGGACTCGAACCACAGTCGACTACACAGGAGTTAAGCCGCATAGCCATTACGCTAACTGCTGCTCCCCAGAGTGTTCTTTCGAAGTTGTTGCTAATTTTTTTTTCCAGTTGTCATATGACCATTATATGAATTTGGACATGATAGTGATGATACATGTCAATATATGTTTTATGCAAGTTATAAGTTCATTATCAATTTTCTTGAGATGCACAAATAAAGTGCTTAAATTTGAATAGTTATCTGTCATGACTTTTTGCTGCCAATAGGTATATTAAAAAATAAAGTTATAAAATAGGACATAAATCATACTGCAATAAGTGGTAAATGTAGACATTCATTGATTTTATTTATTTTCTACTTCTATTTTTGGGATCACTTAATCAACTAATTTTCTGTTGACCACAAACTAAGAGCAGTCCAGGATCTTTATTCATTTCTCAGACTTTGACACAGGAAGTAACCAAAGTGACTGGTTTAAAAAAGAAAAACACCTTGTTTAAATTTAAATTTATATATATATACATATATATATATGTGTGTGTGTGTGTATTTATATTTATATATTTAAATATTTATATTTACATATATACACATATATATGTGTGTGTGTATTTAGATATATACATATATATGTATATGTGTGTATGTACACACACACAAACACACACATATATATATATATAAATAAATCTCCTTCCATCCATTGTACCTGGAAGAGGTTAGCTATTTTCTGCATGCTTGTATTTCAGTACATTGCGTTTTATCAGTAAGGGATCTACCTGCTGTTTTCTAATAGCTTTGGTAATATTACACTGGAAATGTTCAAGAAAAGAGAAATGTAATATCACTGATCATTCTTTAGATCTAGTAGTATGTTAAAGTTCAGAACTATAATTGCTACAGAATATCCTACATCAGATAAAGCTGCAGAGAATCCTAAAGTATGAAGTGGAGGTCTAGCAACTCATCTTGGCTCATTTTAAAGCAGTTATTTCTAATACTTTGTGAAAGAAATTAAAGCTCTGGAACGAATTCTAAATTGGTGGGCATACAAAGGCATTAAGTGTAAATTAGACTTAGTCTTGACCAATGATTATCACAGTCCCTCTACTAATTATTTTAATAAGAGTATTTACTGAAGAACAAGATATAGTGCTAAACACCATGATCTGTGAGACAATACCTCATGAGAATGTTTCTGGTTTAAGTCCAGAGACCTTCCTGAGTACACAGGGCATGTAGGTGCCATGATCCATGCCTGGCTGAGGCTTAGAGTAGATTGTGGCATCAAGACTATGTTGGAGGTACTCTCTCTTCCTCTCTCTTCACTCTATCTCTCTTGCTTATGGGGCAGAGAAATAAAACTTAAAAAGTAAAAAGAAAAAAAAAGCTTTTTAAAATGGTATTTACTGAGAATCCACTAAGTATCAATAATTCTGTTCAGATGTCTATTTCAACTGTGTAAATTGATTCTGGAAGAACCTCTCCAAAAAAAAAAAAAGAAACATCCTAATACCTTCAAAATAGCTCTTGTCCACAAACAAGATAGATTTTCCTCTTAGCACTTTGTTTTTTCTTTCTTGCCTCATTGCTCCTGTGTTTGTTTTTTAGCCTCATGTGGCCTCCATCCTCAGCTAAGAGCCTTGAGAACTCTTCAGGGAGTTCTCAGGCTCCATAGAAGGTGCTGAGATAAGCTACTGAACTCTTCAAAAACCCTGAGTGTTAAACAGGAAATATTGTGCAGTGGAGCTCCATCCACTTTGGTTCTGGATGAAAATATATTCCCAAGAATATTTCTGCCCTGCTCTTAGTACTCAAGTAAGTATTGCAAGCAGAACCACCTAGAGAATAGTCAGTACACAGAGGTAACTGGGCACATCAGACCTGGGCCATTCACTGAGCTCTTGGTCTTAGCTATTGGCTACATTTCCATGTAATGTTATTTGGGCAGTTTAAAGTGGCAGATAGACTCAGAAAGGAGGAACCTGTGATTCTAGTTCTAGCTCTGTCACTGTGTATGTTCTCATAAATGTCCCATTTATCATTTTGCTTAATCCCTGCTACCTCTCATTTCTTTTCCCATCATTTTGAACATAAGTTTCTTGATCTTTAAAACATAGCTTCCTTACCTTAAAATTATATTGTGATAATTAAATATTAAAGTGTATTTAACAGCACTTTGTAACAATTAAGCTCCATATTGTTATAAGTTATGATTTTCCTTGGGAGTAATTTGCAGACTGCCACCAGCACGTGCACTGTTAATAGTAAGTACATTTGTGTGCAATTATACCAGAAATGCAATCATAGAGAGTTTGAATGTCATCGGGATCATTGCCTAATCTACCTCTTCTCTGTCTCTGTTATAAACCCCAGGATGACATTTCTTTATTCCAATAAATTAGAGTTAAAGGGAGGATCACGGATTTATCTTGTCATCTAGTAGAGGAAACAGGTGACATCTTTCTGATTCACTGATCTGAAGATGAGTTCCACTGAGAAGAAAATGTAGAGTAGCTGCATTAAAAAATATTCTGCATCTCATCTCTTTTCTCATTCACTCATTCATATATTTATTCAACACTTATTCAGCAAGCATTTTTAGGTTCCAAATATATACCAGGGTATGAGCTCTAGTGATGCAACAATTCTGTCTCTGGTGCTAGTTCTGCTTTATTTGTTTGTTTCTTTTTGCCTCCTAATACTTTGAACATTTGGCTTTTACCCATATTCTTAATGCATTATGCAAGTAATATATTTGGAAATTGAAATAATAGCTGGAATGGAATACCATGTATACAATCACTAGGTTGATAGTATGGTTCTTTTCTGTCTAGAGGTACAGGAGTAGAATAGATGGCCTCTAAATGTTTCTTCTATTTCTAAAACTCTCTGAAATGCTTCCGTTTATTTGGTGGAAATCAGCTTCACAGCAAGTCTCCTGGTGGAATATATATGTGTGTGTATATATTCTTACATTGTTGTTTAAGCTACCCACAGCTTGCTCTCGAATTCCTGGGATATTCACTTTCTCTTTCATAGCCTACTTCCTACCAAGCCTCTATTCTTCTCCTTTTTTCTTCTTCTTTCCTAGCTATCCCTTTTTATATAATTTTCTTGTTTCTCCTTTGCAATCATAAAATGAGGTGCACTTTATTACCCTATTATTATATTATTTCATCATTTGTTTTGATTTAAACATGATTGGCAAATGTTGGCTATAGATTTTATTCTTTCCTCTCAATGCTCCCCTACATTACTGAAAGAAAAAAGAAAAAGAAAGCCTTTTAAAAGAGTATTTTCAATTTTCTTCCTTAAAAATGCCAATAGCCTCACCCATCTATAGATTTTCTTACAAGAAACTCTCACAGAATATAGGATTTTATACATTTCTTCCTACTCATTGGTAATTAATCCCAAATATTTCTTTCCCAGTGTACTGAAATATGCTCTAAAAAATCAGCCATGACTTTACCATCATAAATACAAAGACTTTTTTAAAACTCTTACTCTATATGACTAATTGGTGGCCTGGAGGTTGTGGTGGTTGTATCCCACATTGCTGACTGTGCAGTTTGAGTTCCAGACCCAGAAAATTGAGGGACACACCAGGCACTTGTGGGTATGTTCCGAGAAACCTGGGGGAAGAATGGAGAAAGGATTGCAGTGTAGCCAAACACCCTTGGGGAGTCGGGGGCAAGGGTGAATGATTTCTCACTTTCTCTCCCTCTCCCTGTCTCTCTCCAGTGAACGCATGTGTTCTATAGCTAACAAACAAACAAAAATCTTATTCTATCTCTTTCTTGCAGTCAAACACTGCAGGTTTGATTTTTTGACATTCTCTACTATATACCTTTATTTTACCTCTTTTCTAGTTTTAATATTATTTCTCATTCTCCTTTAAAATAGTTCCTCGTATTATGACCTGAGGCTCTGTCTTTCCTCTTCACATTGTATCTCTTAGCACTGTCTGCCACACTGTACCTCAAGCCCTCATTTAAACCAAAGATCACGCCACCATTTTTTAAACACTCTACCCAGGAATTTCTTTTTAAACTTACATTCAACATGTCTAAAATTAAACTCAGTCCCCAACACATGTTTTCTCACTATTGTTATTCATCCTGTTTCACCTGATGTTATTTGCATAATGGAAATAGTTATCTACAGACATGAACCATGTAGGAAATTTATGGAGGTTTATAATTATTTGTAAAAGTTGTCCAACTGTGTGAAGGTTGATATGTGATATATTAGCAGTGTGGATATGGTATGAAGTCCAGTATATATTACTGTGTACTGTATAATTTATAGTGTACTGTCAGAGTTTGAGTTTCATTTTCAGTGCTTACTTAGTCTGTAACCTAACTCAAGTTACTTTATCTCCCTCTGTTGCGATCCTCTCACCTGTATCAAACTCCTAGGAATAGAACTTATTTGATAGAATTGATGTCAAAGTCGAATGGCATATTACAGATTAGACCTTTTGAAAATTAACAAATGCATAATATGTGTAAAAATGCTATCTATTGTAAGTTTGGGGGATGGCCACACCGCAATCCCTTCTCCTCCATTCTCCTCTTGGGATCTTGGGCACACACGCACACGTGCCCAGCGTGAGTTTTAAGCCACCAGGTCCGGGACGCGAACTCCAGTCGACTATGTGGGAGTCCAGTGACATAGCCATTACGCTAACTGCTGGTTCCCACAGATTAGACCTTTTGAAAATTAACAAATGCATAATATGTGTAAAAATGCTATCTATTGTAAGTTTTGTTTGTTTGTTTTTGTTTTTGTTTTTGCTTTTGTTTCTTCCACATAGGGTGTGAGTTCTTGCCAGAGAGAGAGAGACAGTGAGAGAAAAGTGAAACATCACCCACCAGGGGGCATGAACGCACTGCAGCCCCTTTTCTTCCATTCTCCTCTCAGGAGTCTGGACACACACACACACACACACACACACACACACACACACATACACGTGCTGGCAGGATTTCCAAGCCATCAGGACAAGGACTTGAACTGCAGTTGTCCATGTGAGAATCCAGACTCTTAACCACCATGCCATCTGCTGGCCCTATTTTAAGGTTTCTATGCAAGTGATACACAATATTCTTGTTGCACTACACTCATCTATATGGAACACTGTTGAGCATTTTTGCAATTAAACTGAATAAAAATGTTGAAGGCAGATCAAAGGAGAAGCCAGATGTTCCAAGAACAAACCAATCCCTAGAAATCACATTGATGGAAATCCCAGAAGCACCTCTGACTCTGAATGCCTTTGGACTAAACTGCCTTCTTTTAAGCTAAATATTAGAGACTGTTTTTAGTTATTCCAGATTTCTCTTCTCTCCTGCTTCAGACTTGGTGCGCACTTCTTCTGCATCCCCATCACTACCTCTGGGCATGGTGTACCTGCTCTGATACTGGAGATACATAGCTCTCTTGATAATTGCTCAGAACTAAACCCAAAACTCCCTTTTCTATTGAGTTGTCAGAAAAGTCATGATGTGTTTTTGCATAGAAAAATGGAGAAAAAAGTCATGATTTTTCTGAAAAACCAATGGAATTGTTTTTCTTCAGGAATCCCAGTTATTTTTTAAGATGTTACTCAACTCCAGGCTTCAGATTTGCATGCTACCACATGCCTCCTCACTCACCAAAAGCTGTTACAAAGATGAGAGGCATTGCTCTTGTCACAAATTGCAAGTTCAAAGTTCTCAACAAACATTCACTAAATATTTCCTCTTGTTTCCCTTGTAGGCTAGGTACCATGGAATAAAACAAAGACCTCTGGAAAATAACAAAAGTCTTTGAAGACACTTTATACATACCTACTCCTAGAAGGCAATTATCCAAAATGATATGAAGTATCAATTTCCCTTAAATGTGATACAGATTCTGAATGATGGAGAAATTTTCAGAGTGGAGCCCATTGAAAAACTGCTGTCTTAGGTGGCCTCATTAGACTCTGAGAAGCCAACACTGGTGGATATACCACCATGAGGCTAAATCACACATCATCCATGGTTATAGTAATCCTTTCCCTAGACCACTTAGAAAGGCTAAGAAATCAGATCCCTCAATTCTCTCTCATGCCATATGTAGACCCTTCCTGACTCACTAGTCCTGGGACATACAGGTGAGTACAAATTCAGCCTTGTCACTCTCCAATAATCTTATTCCATATCACAGGTTGGTAAATCCAAGATCATAAAGCCATGACAATCTCTCACAATAGCAGTCTCCAAAAAGCCACTTTCTTTCTGACGGGCTTCCAAGGTCTGGAAGATCTGCATGGCTGGATCTCTATTCCTTTCTGCTCTATCTACCTGACAGTGATTTTGGGGAACCTCACCATCCTCCATGTCATCCGTACCGATGCCACCCTCCATGAACCCATGTACTACTTCTTAGCCATGCTGGCACTCACAGACTTGGGCCTTTGCCTTTCCACACTGCCTACAGTGCTGGGCATCTTCTGGTTTGATGCCAGAGAGATCGGCATCCCTGCTTGCTTTACTCAGCTCTTCTTCATCCACACCTTGTCTCTAGTGGAATCTTCAGTTCTATTGTCCATGTCCATTGACCGCTACGTGGCCATTTGCAACCCACTGCGTTATGCTACAGTCCTGACGCCTGCACGCATTATAAAGATGGGTCTGGGCTCCATGTTTAGAAGTGCCCTTCTCATCCTCCCCTTGCCTTTTCTCCTTAAGCGCTTCCAGTACTGCCGTTCCCATGTGCTGGCCCACGCCTACTGTCTGCACCTGGAAATCATGAAGCTAGCCTGCTCCAGCATCATCGTCAATCACGTCTATGGGCTCTTTGTTGTGGCCTGCACGGTGGGTGTGGACTCCCTGCTCATCTTCCTTTCCTATGCTCTCATCCTTCGGACTGTGCTGAGCATTGCTTCTCGCCAGGAGCGACTCCGGGCGCTCAACACCTGCGTCTCCCATATCTGTGCTGTGCTACTCTTCTACATCCCCATGATTGGATTGTCTCTTGTGCATCGCTTTGGTGAACATCTGCCCCGTATTGTACACCTCCTCATGTCTTATGTGTATCTGCTGGTACCACCCCTCATGAACCCCATCGTCTACAGCATCAAGACGAAGCAAATCCGCCAACGCATTGCTAAGAAGTTTGAATTTGTAAAGTCACTTAGGTGTTTTCATCAGGATTAGGTTAGGGTGAAGTGAAGAGAGTTTGGGCATAAATCCTACAGATTGTTGTTGTTTTTTAGGTATGCTGTGGGAAAATATTATACTCTCAATCATAAACAAAAAGGTAATTATCTGTGCAACAAACAAGCTGTGTAACCTTGGAAAAATTACCTAGCTCTTCACTCATAAATTTCTTCATTTGAAAAATGAGCATGGAAACCATTATACTTCCTTCCTGGTAGAAATGTTGTGATTAAATGAGACAGTTATTGGAAGTCCCTAACACAGTGCCCAACAAATATACAATGCTCAATAAATATTAATTCTTATTAATTGAGAAAATCCAAATTATGGATTTAATACACTGGGCAGTAGAATTTAATCGATGACTGTTTTTTTAAGAAATATTTTATTTCACCGGGACCAGCAGTTAGCCTAATGGCTATGTCGCTGGACTCCCATGTAGTCAACCACAGTTAGCGTCCCGGACCCAGTGGCTTAAAACTCATGCTGGGTGCGTGTGTGTGCATGCCCAAGATCCTGAGAGAAGAACGGAGGAGAAGGGATTGCGGCATGGCCATCCCCCCTGGGGGATGATTTCTCGTTTTCTATCTCTTTGTCTCTCCCTGTCTATCTGGTGAGCCACGCGCCCTATAGCAAAAACCTCTCCAAAAAAAAAAAAAGAAAAAAAGAAATATTTTATTTCACTATATTTATTTATTTATTTATTTTAATTTGACCAGAGAGGGACAGAGTGACAGAGAGAGAGAAAGAGAGAGAATGAGAAAGTAAGGACTGGAACCACAGTCAACCATGTGGGAGTCCAGTGCCCATAACCACCATGCCATCTGCTGGCCCAAATGATTGATCTTTTTAAATTTATAGTTTAAGTACTTATTTTAGGTTACTTTATTATCATTTTAATTTTAATTTATTTATAATAAGCAGTGAATTTTCATAACGTTGCTTGCTAAATATATTAAATATAGACTTACAAAACTTTAAAAAGGAACAAATGTCCTACGAGTTTAAGGGATGGTATTAAATTGAAATAACAACAGAAAATTCTCATGGGTAATGACCTCAGAAGAGGTCACTGAGGTTGAAGTTTATTGCTTCTCATTTCCTTCTTGAGTTATAGGAAAACAAGCAAACATTATTTGTGCTTTTTTTTTTCTGAGCATAATTATTTTTTAATTATTTATTTTTTTCTCTTTAAATTTATTTATTTGTTACATTAATTCATCATTACAGCATACAAATGAATTTTCCATCCAAAATACACTGTGTATTGGCTCAATCAAGCACATCAATATACATGTTATCAGCAAATAATTTTCCAATTCTTATGTCTTGTATACTTTGTTTTTTTTTGTTTTGCCATCCTTGATTCCCTCACCTTATGCCATGTCCCACCCTCCTCCCACATTGTCTCCGGTATCCATGGTTGCTTTCTATGCCTTCTCCCCCCCCCATTTAGTTGATTTGCTAATGAACTTAATTAGTCTAAATATATCCAATAGCTAGTACAGCTGATATATACCTATACATGAACCCAAGTCTAACTTTAGGCATAAACCTCAGTGAGTAGAATGAACATATTATAAAGTAGTACCCAGCTGGGGCTATATAGCTTACTGCAGTCATCAAATATGTGCTTATTTGCAAGATATTTTCTCAACTCCATGTCTAGCTGCACCAGGCAACGTATACATGCACACATACATACACACTACTGTTGTTCTTTCTGAGTTTGTTTTGATGTTCTTATGTGTATATATTTGCTACACCATGATTTTTTTTTGCTGGTACATGTGTCTCGGTTGGCCAATTTGTGTGAATTCATCTATATTTTTACATGTCTAGACACAGAAAGAATGAACTACAGCACTTTATATATTCATGCATGTGGATGTCTCCTTTTCTAAAGCTTTACCTGGAATCATGAGAAGGAGAATGTTTGGGATCAATGATTTCTTTCCTTTCCAGTTATCTTGGCCTGAGTATAGGAGCCAAAAAGAAAGTCATTGAAAGAGAAACACAAAGATGTATCTTTGCACCATGAAGAGGAAACAGAACTAGGGGTACTATAAGAAAGTCAGCTCCATTGAAAAATAACTAGTTTTATAGCCTTGTCTTTACCTGTGAGGAAAGCACTAAGAAAGAGAACTATAAGAATAACCAATTCTGTATAACTTCAAAAAGGCAAATGAGGATATGATACAAAGAAAAGAACATGTTTATTTATAAAGTGCTTCAAGTATTTCAAATTTGTAAATTCATATAAATGTCTATCCTAATAGAATACCAAATTTTAGCAGACACACATATTGAACAAGAATGCTTACATACTTTCAAAAATAAAACTCTATAGATATGCTCATGCATAAAGATATGCCTCACTTCCATAACTATACTTTCTCTAGGCTTTTTCACACACTGGCCTCATGAAGTGTTTTTACACTGGATCAGGTCACCATTTGGGCTAGTTGTTGTTATGGTGGTTGGGGTGCTGGATCTCAGATGATCACCTGTGCAGTTTGAATCCTGGATTTGATAGATTGAAAAAATATCCCTGGCACATGTGCATTTATGCCCCAAATCCAAAAAGTAAATATAGATAAAGAATTGTGGTTTGGCAATTCCTCGTAAGGAATTTCTAACTTTCTCTCTCCAGTGAGTGCACACACCTTCTGGCAAAAATAAATAAATAAATAAATAGAAGTCACTATCCTTTGGCCAGGACATGATTTACACACCCTTTGATCTGCAATTTCCTTTATTTTATACATGTTTTACAACATGGTTCATATACCTAATATGGGCCTCTTTTGTAAGAGGCATGGCATTCTCTGGGCATCCCTCAAGGAAATCTCACAAAACAAATCTCCTTCCCTCTTTTTTTCATATCCCCTGAGTCTGAGATAATTAAGTCCAGGGAGCCAGTTCTGGTAGAAATTGATTAAAGATCCTTCAAAGGGTCTCAATGGGTACCCAGACAGTTGCATAAAAATCAGAGATTTAAATGTCCACTCTCCAGTCTCTCCATACTTCCCACGGGCTCTAGTTTCAGCCTTTCTTCTTCTTTGGTGTAAGATCTGGACCTAGACTTGGCATGTGAGGGGTCAAATCGTAGGCAAGTATTCAGTGCTAAAAAGTGGCATCAAGAAGCTGTCCAAGGAGACTCAGCCCAAGCTTTGGAGAGGGAAAGGAGGAGTAGGACTTTAACCACAGGAAGCCATGGAAGATGCCTGCTACAGATGGTAACTTTTCAAACAGATCTTTCTGCCTTCATGGGATTCTAGTTGTAATCTTAGCACCAGTTCAAAAAGCAGACCAACAGCTTTCTTATATTCATTAAATGCTGTGATTTCCTTCCCAGAGAGTCACTTTGTACATTGATATCAGGAACATTGATAAGACCAAGAAAATAGCAAGTAAGGTGAGCAAAACTGAGGTGCAGGAATAGACTGAGTTCTGTTAATAAGGGTTTAACATCTATACCTTAGCCTCACATACGATGTTAGTAGAGTCAGGAGTTATTTCCAAAAAGTAGAGATATATGGACAGAAAGTAATTTGACCTTCTGAGAAAAAAAGCTTTCCTGTGATGTAAGAGGACATTCCCTGACTACAGAATACAAACAATAAAATCAGAGAGAGCAGTCATTATTATTGGTTACATTCTTTCAGGAAATAGTCTCTGAGGTAGAAATTGATGTCAGAAAGGCCATGGATTCTCTCTACCCTGCCATTCAAACTTTGCCTTGGATACCAATTTTATAGTAGTCGGGGATAATGAAATCCTCACTAAACTTAATAACGGATACTCTGAAGATCTTTTAATTAGAAACCCTTAGCATAAAGTAAGCCAAGTTATGGAAGAAACATTGTGTTTTCTCTTAATGTATACCGACTATCCACACTCTATTGTAGAGATTGAAAGATTGGAAAAACATAAAAGCACTGAAAATAGTTGCAGACACTGGAGACAGTGTGGAAGGAGAGCAGGAGAGAGGAAGAGTGTAGGGAGAGAAATTAGAGGGGGAAATAGAGAGGCAAGATCTTTATAGGACACAGTAATGGTTTATTACCTGTTGATGATAACATGGATAGCATTCTCAACTGGACTAGTCTGAGGTGAATTTCGTGTTGGGTAAATTCTCTTTGTAAGTCAAAAGACATATAATGAGCTAATGTATGCATATAATAATAATAAAAACAAATAAAAGAAGTCCTTAGCATAAATATCTTACTAAAACCAATCCACCCAGAAGACTAAAGGTGATCTTTTCCAAGCAGCTGTCTTCCGACTTTATAATTCAGGATTTTCTTTTATTTCCAGGTTCCCTCATGAAACCTATCCTCATGTTCTCTCTCTGATTTCCATTCTGCCCTACTCCCTTATAAACTGAAGTGTAAGTTATGATTCCAAAGAGAATCTGTCTTAAGCTTAGAGCAATCAAAAAATAGCAACCAAAGATTGTTGATATTTATCTATATTATTTGTCATACCAGAGTGTGGGAGGACGATGGGAGATGACAGAGGGTGAGAGATAGGGAATCAAAGATGGGGGAAAAAAGCAAAATATACACAAAACAAGAAATGGAAAATTATTTGTTGACAATAACAGGTACGTTGATGTGCTTCCTTAAGCCAATATACAGTGTATTCTGGATGGAAATCTCATTTTGTATGTTGTAATGATATATAGTGAATGAATGTAAATAAATACATTTAAATGAAAACAAGGAAGAAAAAAATAAGATCACCCATTTCAGTCTATCTGAATTTAAACAAGTGAATTTGTTAACCTACTTTTTTTTTCCCAGTATGTGCTTTGGAGCTTCTAGAATACGAGTGTGAATTCCAGCTCTGGCACGGATTGGCTATATGACATTAAGCACATGATCAAATTAGCTAAGCCTCTCTTCCCTCATTTGCAAATTGAAGGGTCATGACACCAACTTGTAAGGTTTGTCTAAGGTCTAAATATGGTTCTTTTCGTAATGTTCCTGATAGAAAGCCTGGCAACAAGTAGAAGTTCATAAGGTATTATATTTCTTTCTTCTTCAACATCCTAATGGCAATGCTATTTTCTGCTTAAGGTTATATGAGTTATATTGTCTGTCCCTTACAGATAAATTTATCACAGCTATTTTGAATTCATTTTGATAATGTGATAAAAACTGATCATGGGCATAGCAGAAACTGAGAAGCAGAGCACAAGGACCAATCTGACCTTCAAGCAAGCAGTGAGTAACTGACACTGGCTATTAATGGCACTGGAGTTTAGAGTGAGAGAGAAAATGTACATATGTATGTATATTTCTCTAATCAATTTATTTATTAATTCAACTAAAGACTCAGTACTTTCTACAAGGCCTACTAAGCCCTTGATTTTATATTGCTACTGCTATTTGACACTGAATTATCATCCATATGGGAAGAAAGGTGTAACAATGGTTGAGTGTCTGAAATCTAGGTAAAAAAAAAAATCAGATCTTTGTTTAAATCTCTCTGTTTTTAGACATTTTAACTTTTTTTCTAAACCTCATTTCCTCATCTATGATGTGGCACTATTGGTAGAACCATTATTCTCAGAATTTCTTGAAGAGATTAAATGTGCACCAAATTACTAATAGTTAACTATTAGCAAATTTAATTATTATTCATACAAAATATGCTGAGCACCTAATACATATTATATTCTCAGCACTTGCTTTACAAAGGAAAATAAAGAGACCTCTGCCCTCCTTGAGTTCACATTATTTTGGAACTCTTAACAGAGTGGGAAAATCCCAGCTCTCGAAATCAGGAGGCCTAGGTTGGCATATGACCTCTGACCAGTGACTAGACACTCCAGAATTTCATTTCTTCATCTATAGAAGAATGAGTCCTACCAGCATTATTACCTTTTGGTTTACGACCCATGAATTTAGCCTCACACTTGAGGATGTGGCCAAGACTGATGGTGCTTCAGCCTGGGTTCTGCTACCTAGGTACACAACAATTCAATTCCTAGACTTATAGGGCATACCTAGAAGGTTAGAGGCTTTTCTTTCTTTATCTAGCAGTTAGGAAAACCTACACAGAAATTCATTCATAATATCCTCTAAATCTCTCTGGAATTCTGTGAGTTAAGCAACATTTATGAGCAGTCCAGATTAGGATGAGGTTCTGTGTTGGGAAGACCAGAGAAGAGTTGAGTAAAGAGTTGGTCTGTGTCTAAGGTTAGAGTTACATGTGGTTGTGCAGTTAAACAAATGCAGAAAGAGAGGGAGAAAAAGGATTAAGATAAAAGAAGTGAAGAAAGCAGGATAAAATAAGAGGAGGGAAGGGAAGATGAAAGAAGTTGGAACACTAGTGTGAGGGGTATTTAATGCAAGATCTATTCATAAGGGGTAGATAAAGTTAGATATGCCCGACAGTCATATGAAGATGCACTCACTTCTTAGCATGGAGGAGCAAAGAGAGCAATTACTGGAATACAAAAAGATATATTGCTATAGAGGAAAGTTCTTGAATAAGAACTGTGACCATCATTGCTTGCACATAGCCACTGCCAATCTTTAGTGCAATAGAGAGTGAGCCTGAACTCTCCCTCCTCACGTGGTCCCATATCTCCTAAGTACTCCCTATTGCTGAGCATAATAAAAACCTCATAGGGGTCCAGCTACAGTGATGCACAGTAGGGAGCTATGTGGGAGGCACCAAGGTCCACCAGAATGTACCAGGTACATCCAGGGACACACCTGTGATCTTGGCTGGCTGAAAGGCTAAGGGGGATCAAGGCATGATGAGATCTTGTTGAGGGTTTCTATATCTCCCTCTGTCTTGCTCTCAAGAAAGAGAAGAAAGAAACTTAAAAAAAAAAAGAGTGAAAAATAAATAAAACATTTAATAGACACAAGAATGAAATGTTCTCTGTCGTTGATAATGTATATGGTAATGTCTTTGATTTGACTAATATGCACAATATCCATACTGAGAAAAACCATGTTTTACACTGTAAATATATATAATGATAAAATATAATTCAAAAATATAAAAAACAAATTAAAAAGAGTAACACTGAACTAGCTAAATCTATATTCTAGATAAACAGACTTGAACAGTATATAATGTGCTGGAAATCTTTGTTCTTGGAGTTGTTTCTGAGCTTATTAGCTCTTAGTCACTTCCTGTGCTTGAACACAGTTAGATAAATTTCTTTCCTAAAAAAAAAAAAAAAAAAAAACAAGATTAAAAGTCCAGCCAAAAGCAAAAATTGTGAGAAAGTTTTTGTAAAATATCTATCCCACCCATTTTAGCTCTTATATGTTGCATAGCCCTGTAAAATACCACGCCTTTGTTTCTTATTGACAACAAAACTAAAAAATATTTCCCTCAAAAAGATATTGCAAAGAAGTCAGAAACCAGAATGAAACAATCTCTAGAAGTTGTACAATCTAGGTTTATTTGATTATCTCTTTATTTATTTTTTTTTAAATTTTTCCAAAGTACAATCACTAGCATTTTCTTTTATTTCAGGATTTGGAAGGGAACCCGACTCCTCCCTTGTCTTCCCACACAATGACACTGAGCTCCCTGGACAACAGCAGCAGTTTATCCTCCACTTTCCTTCTGAGTGGCATCCCTGGGCTGGAGCACTTGCACATCTGGATATCCATTCCATTGTGTTTTATGTACCTGGTTTCCATCTTGGGAAACTGTACAATTCTTTTTATCATTAAAACAGAGCCCTCACTCCATGAACCTATGTATCTCTTTCTGTCCATGCTGGCTCTGACCGACCTGGGTCTGTCTCTTTGCACTCTCCCTACAGTGCTGGGCATCTTTTGGGTTGGGGCACGAGATATTGGTCATGATGCCTGTTTTGCTCAGCTCTTTTTCATTCACTGTTTGTCCTTCCTAGAGTCATCTGTGCTCCTGTCTATGGCCTTTGACCGTTTTGTGGCCATTTGTCGCCCCTTGCACTATGCTTCCATTCTCACCAACACAGTCATTGGCAGGATTGGCTTGGCTTCTCTAGGCCGTAGTGTAGCACTCATTTTCCCTTTGCCTTTTATGCTGAAAAGATTTCCCTACTGTGGCTCCCCAGTCCTCTCCCATTCCTACTGCCTTCACCAAGAGGTGATGAAGTTGGCCTGTGCAGATATCAAGGCCAACAGCATCTATGGCATGTTTGTCATTGTTTCCACAGTGGGTGTGGACTCACTGCTCATCCTCTTGTCCTATGCCCTGATCCTGCGCACCGTGCTGTCCATCGCCTCCAGGGCTGAGAGATTCAAGGCTCTCAATACATGCGTTTCCCACATCTGTGCTGTGCTCCTCTTCTACACGCCCATGATTGGCTTATCTGTCATTCACCGCTTTGGAAAGCAGGCACCACATCTAATCCAGGTGGCCATGGGCTTTGTGTATCTTCTGATTCCTCCTCTCATGAACCCCATTGTCTACAGTGTGAAGACCAAACAGATTCGAGATCGGGTGACCCAAGCCTTTTGTTACTAAGTCTAATCTTAGAGACAACTCCATTAAATGTGCCTTTAATCCTCTGTCTTTTACAATATCTAGCAGGCATAAAATAGAGGAGCCTCTGTTTTCTTTATTCAACAGTATATACAGGGATGAGCAGGAAGTCACAGAACTCTTACTCTGGTAACCACTTCATGGCTATTTGCCATTTTTTGTATTATATCACTCCTCCACCAAGAGATAAGGTCTATTTCTTCTCTCCATGTAACTGTCCTTGTAACTCTGTAACTGCCTCAATGAATTGAATGTTATGGATAGGACTCTGTAAGATTTTTGACACTAGGTCATAAAAGGTGATATCTATTCTACTGATTTCTTTCTTTCTATCTCTCTCTTTCTTCCATCTCCACCTACATTCTATCTCTATTTCTGTCTATCTCACTCAGTACTTGTCTTGGGAAACTAGCCACCATACTAAAAAGAAGCCCACGCCACATGGAGAGGCCACATGTAGATGTTCTATTTAATAGTCTCAGCTAAGACCTCGATCTTAACCAAATCAGTAGCAACCACCAATGAGTGAACAATTTTCATATCATTCCAGTCTCCATCCTTCTAGCTTATTTTGCTGGCATGCAACGGGCACACAATCGATTATTCTCTGAAGACAACCCAAATTACAGTTCTGGAAACAAAATAAATATATATATTTTTAATTTGCCGGAGGGCACATGTTCTCACCAGAGAGAGAAAGAGAGTGAAAGAAAGGAAGCCTCCCTTCCAAGGAAGGAATGGTCACATTACAATCTCTTCTCCTCTCTTTCTCCCTCCTTTCAGGATTTTGGGAACATACCACATGCACCAAACATGTTTTTAAATTGCTGGATCTATAACTCAAACCATGCAGTTAGTCTTGTGGAGTCCAGCCAACTTAGACACAATTCCACCAGATGGCCCCAAAGTAAATACTTTTAAGATGCTGCATTTTGTAACAATTTGTTATATACCATATTTTAATTGTATTACTCTAAGGGAAAAGAAGTTAGGGATGGTAGCAGTGGTGCAACACTGGCACAGTAGAAATGTGATGCATTGTGATACTTGGAACCACAGGAGAAGGTCCTGGTTCTCATCTGCAGGACTTGCTATACATATGAGGCATGCGTGGGTCTTCCCATAATTTGGGCTGGCTGAGACCAGGTATGGATTATAACATGAAGACTCTGTTCAGGGAGCCTGTCACCCTCTCATGGGAGAAATTGAAATAAACTTTAACAAGTAAAGTAAAGCATTGTTGATATGGAAGGGGGCATAAAAGAAAATTATCTTCCCCTAGCTGATAGAAGAGTGTCAAAGAATCAAGTTGAAAAATAGAGAGGCAAGGGACCAGCAGTTAGTGTAATGGCTATGTCACTGGACTCCCATGTAGTCAACTGTGGTTCAAGTCCTGGACCCAGTGGCTTAAACTCATGCCGGGCACATGCGCGTGTGTGCCCAAGATCCCAAGAGGAGAATGGAGGAGAAAAGATTGCAGCGTGGCCATCCTCCCAAGTGGTGATTTCTCTCTTTCTGTCTCTCTCTGTCTTTCTGGCGAGCACACGCGCCCTATAGCAAAAACCTCTCAAAAAATAATTAAATAAATAAATAAAGAGGCAAGACACTTAAGGGACTCAGAAATGGAGGAGTGTCTGTTGATTATAATATTTATGATAGCTTTGACTGCACTGGTGTGTAGTGTATTCATGCTGGGAAAATTTACAAGTTGTGGTGATGAACACTGAATGTATAAAATAAATTTAAATAAATAAATAAATAAACTCTCTCCAATGAAAACAACCATAGGTAGGAAATTCCAATTTTTTACAACTAGAAAAAAATAAACAAACAAAACAAACAAACAAACAAACAAACAAAAAACACTTTGTGTTTGTATTTGATAACATTCTTTTGGTTATTAAAGTATCAGCTCATGTTCCTCGAGTTTTGTAGGATTCCCCAGTGGGGAGACAATGTTATTGGTGTACACAGGATTCTCAGCTCAATATTTTCTTTAGTGTCTGGTTGCTATGCAGTAATATAAATCAGCAAATTTTCTTGATATCCAAGTTAGTCTAACTTGGTTTTTAAATATGATTAACTGAATGAATTTTTTAAAAAATGCTGTCAAGCAGAGCTCTGTGTATCAAGGACACCTGAGGACTCCATATTCCTGCACAGCAGCAGTGCACAGTCAAAAAAGAGGGAAAAAAAAAAAAAAGAACTTCACCATGAGGTTTGTGAGGAGCCAGTTCGCAATCAAGGTCAGTCTCTTTCACAGCAGTCTAGCACACCTGACAACTTCCTCTGAGCTCTACCACCAGGCCTCATGCTATGTCACGAGAAAAGTGTGCCTGCAATAAAGTGTGTAAACCTTGAATATCGTCATGTGGAAGATGGAAGATCAGCCACACACAGCAATGTCAGTATATCATTTTTTTTTTTTATGGTTAAGTAGCATTCCATAAAGTATACGTGCCACATTTTTTCAATCCACTTGTCTGTTCTGGGACATTTGAGCTGATTTCATGTCCCGGAAATTATGAATAATGCTGCAATAAACATGGATGTGCAATTGTTTTTCTGACTGGGGATTTTCCTATCCTTTGGGTAGATACCTAAGAGTGGAATTCCTGGGTCATATGGTAGTTCTATTTGTAGGTTTCTGAGTAACTGCCATATCATTCTCCCCAGTGGTTGTACTAATTTATATTCCCACCAAAAGTGTAACAGGGTTCTCTTTTCACTACAGTCTCGCCAGCACTTATCACTCTTCACTTTTTTAACCTTAGCCATTTCAACTGGGATTAAATGGTATCTAACTGTGATAAATAAACTTTTAAAAATGGACTCTATGGTAATATCTTTAACTGTACTAATATACATTTTATTCATGCTGGGAAAATTCATGCTGTAAAAAAGATGTATAATGATTGAATGTAAATAAATGAATAAGAAAACAAAAGAAAAAAATTACACTTGCCAGCAAGTAGCATGGGGGTTAAGGTGGCTGGATCCCACATGACTGACTGTACGGTTAGAGTCACAGACCTGGAGGATTGAAAATACTCAGGGCATGCATGTATTTGTGTCCAGGATCCTGAGAAAAGAATGGAGAAGGGATTAAAGCAGGACCATCCTCCCTGGGGGTGCTTTCTCACACTTTCTCCAGTGAGTGCAAACAAAAAATAAACAAAAAATAAATACATAAAAAATACACTTAAGAGCCAGCATTGTGGCCTGGTGGTATAAAGACTAAATCACATATGATCATCTTTGTAGTTTGAAACACAGTCTCAGAGACTTGAGAAACATGCATGACATGTGTTCATGGGTATCCAAAATTCTAAAAGGAGGAAGAAATGGAGGAGAAGGAATTGTGGTGTGATCTGCCTCATAAGGGTGCTTTCTTCCTCTCTTTCTCTCTCTCTTTCTCTGGTAAATGCACGTGTTCTCTGGTAAAAACTGAAAAAAAAATTAAAAAGGCAGTCTAAAAAATCAAGTGGTATGAAAGTAGAAAAAGAAAGACAAAGGATATCTTTTGACAGAGAAAATTAACATCCAAGCTTTGATTTTGTAGTTAAGAGTGTTTTGGAGTGAATTTTCCTCTCCGAACTAGCTATTTATATTGTCCCTTAAATTCCTTCAAGTAAATTAGCTATTTAATTATGTGAAAATTCTGATGGTTAAAATATTATATTGTTTACTCAAAGGCAATATTAATATTTAAATTACAGCAAACATATATGGAAACATAAAATGATAAGATTTATTCATGTTAAAGTATTTTGATAACTTCTTTGTTCCATGAACATTACTCACTTATGCAAAGTAACTTTATACATTTTTCTCAATTTCTGAACTGTAATTTTATTGTATGCATAAGATATCCATGGATTTGCAATTTTTAGAATCATTACATTGAGACAATTTCACTCATTCTAACATAATATATTGAGCTCCTGAATATGCTTATAAATTCCATATAAATTCTACATAAAACCCAGGCAGCTGTTTCCTAGACCATCCCCAAAGACTTGTTGCCCCCTACTTCTGCTGCCTGCCTCTTCAGGAATTCTTCTACTGCATACTGACTCTCCTAAGGCTGCAAAGGTTCCCCAGTTCACTACTCACTGGAAGACACAGGAATCTCAAGTCTAGACATTTTGACCTAATTAAGGATTAATCTACTGGGTCCATCTTAGTTCCAGAACTAATGCAGGGTTGACTTCTGTCAGCCTTCACAGGCTGAGTTTGATCTGAGTCTTTGCCCAATTTTGCTTGTTTTCCCTCCCAGCCGTCATATGCTCATCCAGTGCCATTCTCTAAGATAGATTTTACAGGCTAACTCCTCAGAGTTTGACTCCAGGAGATCCAGACAGCAGTTCAAGTTGTCGTAACCACTTTTCTTTGTTTTGTCTTCTTCTAAGTAAAAGATACTGTTATCTTTACCTTAATCAAAATGTTTTAATTTCTTATCAGATCTTTTTATTAAACAATTAATTAATTTTATTTATTTATTTTTTTAAATTTTACTATAAGGCATGTGTACTCACCAGACAAATGAGAGAAAGAGAAAAAGTAAGAAAGTCCCAAGATGCAAAGTCCGGGACTCAAACCACGGTCGGCCATGTGGAACTCCAGGACATTAACCATCATGCCACTTGCCCTTATCAAATCTTATCAAATACACGATATACATTGAGGTAATCAAAATGCTAACAAATGCATAGTGTTTGGTCACTAATACAATTTTATAACACTGAAATATTTTAAACAATCCTACATGTGTTTTTGTGTATATTAATATCACATTGACTTAATCATCTAAATTGTAAAGCCTGGACATTTTATTGGAAGACTATTTTAAATTCTAGCTGGAATATGAGTGCATAAAATATGTATTTTAAGTTTATAGGTGTAAGAAACACACTTTTTTTTTCTTTTTCCTTTTTATTTTATTTATTTATTTATTTATTTTTTGAGAGGTTTTTGCTATAGGGCATGTGCGCTCGCCAGACAGAGAGAAACAGAGAGACAGAAAGCGAGAAATCACCCCCCCAGGGAGGATGGCCATGCCGCAGTCCTTTCTCCTCCATTCTCCTCTCAGGATCTTGGGCACACATGCACACGCGCCTGGCATGAGTTTTAAGCCACCGGGTCCGGGACGTGAACCACGGTCAACTACGTGGGAGTCCAGCAACACAGCCATTACACTAACTGCTGGTCCCCAAAAAACACGCTTTTAATAGTTTGAAATATAAATATTATAGGATTAATTTTTGTAAAAAGAAAAGATTAAATTAAAAAACAAAACAATCCATTTATAGGGTTTAAAGTTATTTTGTAGTGCTTGATTGAATTTGTGAGTTTCCCCAAAATTATGTTTACTTCATAACAACAAAAATAACAACAAAACCTAAATCCTTTTGTTCTCCTTCTATGCATTCCCAGTCATCACTACCCACCAGATGTCTTCAAAATCCCAACAGGATGGAGAAATGGAGGACAGGGGGCTACAGCATGACCATACCTCATTGGGAGTGCTTTCTCTCTCTCTCTCTCTCTCTCTCTTTCTCTCTCTCTCTCTCTTTCCTCTCTCTCTCTCTCTCTCTCTCTCTCTCCTCTTTCTGTCTGTGTCTCTCTAGCAACACATAAGCCTCTGGCAATTAGAAAAAAGTTTATAATATGTATTTTTAATAAATGCTAATTGAAAATAATTTCAATCAACCCGAATTGTATTCATTTGTTATGGCCTGACTCAGATCCAACTAATCCATCATCACACATATGTGTTTTGTTAGCTCTTCTTAAAATGTTAATAAAGTCCCTACAAATTTTATCATATATCTCCTGATTATTCCTTCTAACCTGCTTAGATTATATTCTCAAGTGTATTACATGTTCTTTATTAAATAATTTTTCAATCCTCCTTGAGTCCTCCACTAGGTAGTGACCACCATAGTAATGAACATATTGCAGGTACCAATAAACTCTGGTTGAGAATTTAGTGTCTAAAAATTGAAGTTCTCATCTCCCACATATATTAAGCAACTTTTCCAAGACCTTCTCCCGGATTTGTCGAGTCTTTACACAGTACACAATGGGGTTCATCAGGGGTGGCACCAACAAGAACGTATCTGCAATGAGGATTATGGCAAGGGGGCTTTTGTGATTGGCAAAGCGATGCATGGCACCCAAGGTGATGATGGGTACATAGAAGATGAGCACAGCACAGATGTGGGAGATGCAGGTATTTAGGGCCTTGAGCCTTTCTGCCACAGATGCAATGTTGAGGACAGTCTTCAAGATCAGCACATAAGACAGAAAAATCAATGCCAGGTCCAACATAGTACAGAGGGCAACAAAGAAGCCATAGATGACATTAACCTTGTTGTTGGAGCAGGCCAGTTTCATAGTATCTTGATGAAGACAGTATGAGTGAGAAAGGAGATTCTTCTGACAATACTTTAATCTCCTTAGTGTGAACGGGAATGGAAGCACTAAGAGAATGCTCCTAATGGCTAAGATTAGTCCCATTTTAGCAACCCTTTCACTAGTGAGGATAGAGCTATACCTAAGGGGATTGTGAATGGATAGGGCATGTGCGCTCGCCAGACAGAGAGAAACAGAGAGACAGAAAGCGAGAAATCACCCCCCCAGGGAGGATGGCCATGCCGCAGTCCTTTCTCCTCCATTCTCCTCTCAGGATCTTGGGCACACATGCACACGCGCCTGGCATGAGTTTTAAGCCACCGGGTCCGGGACGTGAACCACGGTCAACTACGTGGGAGTCCAGCAACACAGCCATTACACTAACTGCTGGTCCCCAAAAAACACGCTTTTAATAGTTTGAAATATAAATATTATAGGATTAATTTTTGTAAAAAGAAAAGATTAAATTAAAAAACAAAACAATCCATTTATAGGGTTTAAAGTTATTTTGTAGTGCTTGATTGAATTTGTGAGTTTCCCCAAAATTATGTTTACTTCATAACAACAAAAATAACAACAAAACCTAAATCCTTTTGTTCTCCTTCTATGCATTCCCAGTCATCACTACCCACCAGATGTCTTCAAAATCCCAACAGGATGGAGAAATGGAGGACAGGGGGCTACAGCATGACCATACCTCATTGGGAGTGCTTTCTCTCTCTCTCTCTCTCTCTCTCTCTCTCTCTCTCTCTCTCTCTCTCTCTCTCTCTCTCTCTCTCTCTCTCTCTCTCTCTCTCTCTCTCTCTCTCTCTCTCTCTCTCTCCTCTTTCTGTCTGTGTCTCTCTAGCAACACATAAGCCTCTGGCAATTAGAAAAAAGTTTATAATATGTATTTTTAATAAATGCTAATTGAAAATAATTTCAATCAACCCGAATTGTATTCATTTGTTATGGCCTGACTCAGATCCAACTAATCCATCATCACACATATGTGTTTTGTTAGCTCTTCTTAAAATGTTAATAAAGTCCCTACAAATTTTATCATATATCTCCTGATTATTCCTTCTAACCTGCTTAGATTATATTCTCAAGTGTATTACATGTTCTTTATTAAATAATTTTTCAATCCTCCTTGAGTCCTCCACTAGGTAGTGACCACCATAGTAATGAACATATTGCAGGTACCAATAAACTCTGGTTGAGAATTTAGTGTCTAAAAATTGAAGTTCTCATCTCCCACATATATTAAGCAACTTTTCCAAGACCTTCTCCCGGATTTGTCGAGTCTTTACACAGTACACAATGGGGTTCATCAGGGGTGGCACCAACAAGAACGTATCTGCAATGAGGATTATGGCAAGGGGGCTTTTGTGATTGGCAAAGCGATGCATGGCACCCAAGGTGATGATGGGTACATAGAAGATGAGCACAGCACAGATGTGGGAGAGGCAGGTATTTAGGGCCTTGAGCCTTTCTGCCACAGATGCAATGTTGAGGACAGTCTTCAAGATCAGCACATAAGACAGAAAAATCAATGCCAGGTCCAACATAGTACAGAGGGCAACAAAGAAGCCATAGATAAAATTGATCTTGTTGTTGGAGCAGGCCAGCTTCATAGTATCTTGATGAAGACAGTATGAGTGAGAAAGGAGATTCTTCTGACAATACTTTAATCTCCTTAGTGTGAACGGGAATGGAAGCACTAAGAGAATGCTCCTAATGGCTAAAATTAGTCCTATTTTGGCAACCCTATCACCAGTGAGGATAGAGCTATACCTAAGAGGATTGTGAATGGCAAGAAAGCGATCCAAGGACATAATAAGAAGTACTGAAGATTCCATGAGAGTGAATCCATGGATGAAAAACTCTTGAGCAAAGCAGGCATTTGGTGAAATTCCCATTGCATTGAACAAGAAGATCCTCAGCATGGTGGGAAGAGAGGACAGAGACAGGCCCATGTCAGAGACCGCCAACATGGCAAGGAAATAATACATGGGCTAATGCAAAGAGGACTCTGTCTTTATAATAAAGAGAATGGTGCAGTTGCCCAGAAGGGCAACCAGGTACATGAGGCAAATTGGGATGGAGAACCAAATGTGGGCATGTTCCAGTCCTGGGATCCCAATAAGAAGGAAAATCTTAACTTCAGAGTTATTAAAAACAGACATGATGAGTGGGAATTTGATCACTTTAACCAATCTGAAATCACATGGAAAAAAGCAGTCATACTTTTGGATAAAATTAGCATATGTGGATAACCAGTTCTTTTAGATGCTATCCTCAAAAGCATATTTGGCATACCAACCAACTGCAATTTTCAAAATTTACCAAAAATCGTTCAGAATGTTTATATTCTTCAATAATTAGCAATTTTGCTTCTAACATTTTTTTCCCAAATTGGTCAATTTTCCACACTTTTAATCAAATAGAATCAATCTCTAAATTACTATGGTTCATCTTACAAATTTTCAGCTTTTTGATGGTATGAAATTGATACACATTCAGTAGAAACTATACTTCAGATTTTTTTTCTGACCTTCCCCAAGTCAACAACATGTAATAAGACTGTCTCTCATGCTGCTGGGCAGTGCTGAGGGCCAAAGCTCCATGTCAGCCCAGACAAACAACCAATACCATCCAATGTGGTGGCTTGCCAAATGCCCGTTTAGTCCAGCTATAGGCTAATATAAGTGTTCCAAACACATTTAAGGTATACACTAGTCTAAGCTGTGATATCTGGTAGTTTAAGAGTATTAAATGCATTGCGAATATAGTAGGCTGTACCATATAAGTCTTTGTAAACTGTACAAATTATACCATAAAATGCTTGCACAATGAGAAAATTGCCTAATGATGCATTTTTCAGAGCATATACCAGTTGTTAAGCAATACTTGGCTGTAAGAATTGGCACCATACCCATAAAGACGTTTAAATAAGCCCATAACCATAAAAACGCATTAAATGCATTTTCAATTTACAATATTTTCCACTTTGATGAATTTATCTATCAGGAAATAAACCCATTGTATATACAATATATCAAAGTAGAGATTCTTGAATTGAACCAGTGATAAGATACCCAAAATCTTTTCCACTGCTTTTTCCATATGATCTTCAACAGTCCCCATGTTTGATATTTACAATATTCTTGAACTTTATGAAAAAGAGTTTAAAAACTATAGTCTAAGAAAGTAATCAGAGGTCATTGAAAATACCTAAGCTCAGTAAACATTAAATGCTAGAAAGTAATCTTAGAGACAAATTTATGTATTAAACATTTAAGGTAGGTAACTATAATGCATATTTTATACATAAATGAATATATTAATTCTATGAGAAATCATATAACAATGAACACAGACATTGTTTCAAACATAGTTCTCACATTACTGTTTATTTAACCTATCTGAGCCTATTTTAGATTTCTAAAATCAATACAATATTGGTAGATTTTATTTATTTATTTATTTATTTATTTATTTATTTATTTATTTATTT
>NW_006204118.1:304526-327374 GCF_000334495.1 Tupaia belangeri chinensis
CACATATGTGTTTTGTTAGCTCTTCTTAAAATGTTAATAAAGTCCCTACAAATTTTATCATATATCTCCTGATTATTCCTTCTAACCTGCTTAGATTATATTCTCAAGTGTATTACATGTTCTTTATTAAATAATTTTTCAATCCTCCTTGAGTCCTCCACTAGGTAGTGACCACCATAGTAATGAACATATTGCAGGTACCAATAAACTCTGGTTGAGAATTTAGTGTCTAAAAATTGAAGTTCTCATCTCCCACATATATTAAGCAACTTTTCCAAGACCTTCTCCCGGATTTGTCGAGTCTTTACACAGTACACAATGGGGTTCATCAGGGGTGGCACCAACAAGAACGTATCTGCAATGAGGATTATGGCAAGGGGGCTTTTGTGATTGGCAAAGCGATGCATGGCACCCAAGGTGATGATGGGTACATAGAAGATGAGCACAGCACAGATGTGGGAGATGCAGGTATTTAGGGCCTTGAGCCTTTCTGCCACAGATGCAATGTTGAGGACAGTCTTCAAGATCAGCACATAAGACAGAAAAATCAATGCCAGGTCCAACATAGTACAGAGGGCAACAAAGAAGCCATAGATAAAATTGATCTTGTTGTTGGAGCAGGCCAGCTTCATAGTATCTTGATGAAGACAGTATGAGTGAGAAAGGAGATTCTTCTGACAATACTTTAATCTCCTTAGTGTGAACGGGAATGGAAGCACTAAGAGAATGCTCCTAATGGCTAAAATTAGTCCTATTTTGGCAACCCTATCACCAGTGAGGATAGAGCTATACCTAAGAGGATTGTGAATGGCAAGAAAGCGATCCAAGGACATAATAAGAAGTACTGAAGATTCCATGAGAGTGAATCCATGGATGAAAAACTCTTGAGCAAAGCAGGCATTTGGTGAAATTCCCATTGCATTGAACAAGAAGATCCTCAGCATGGTGGGAAGAGAGGACAGAGACAGGCCCATGTCAGAGACCGCCAACATGGCAAGGAAATAATACATGGGCTAATGCAAAGAGGACTCTGTCTTTATAATAAAGAGAATGGTGCAGTTGCCCAGAAGGGCAACCAGGTACATGAGGCAAATTGGGATGGAGAACCAAATGTGGGCATGTTCCAGTCCTGGGATCCCAATAAGAAGGAAAATCTTGACTTCAGAGTTATTAAAAACAGACATGATGAGTGGGAATTTGATCACTTTAACCAATCTGAAATCACATGGAAAAAAGCAGTCATACTTTTGGATAAAATTAGCATATGTGGATAACCAGTTCTTTTAGATGCTATCCTCAAAAGCATATTTGGCATACCAACCAACTGCAATTTTCAAAATTTACCAAAAATCGTTCAGAATGTTTATATTCTTCAATAATTAGCAATTTTGCTTCTAACATTTTTTTCCCAAATTGGTCAATTTTCCACACTTTTAATCAAATAGAATCAATCTCTAAATTACTATGGTTCATCTTACAAATTTTCAGCTTTTTGATGGTATGAAATTGATACACATTCAGTAGAAACTATACTTCAGATTTTTTTTCTGACCTTCCCCAAGTCAACAACATGTAATAAGACTGTCTCTCATGCTGCTGGGCAGTGCTGAGGGCCAAAGCTCCATGTCAGCCCAGACAAACAACCAATACCATCCAATGTGGTGGCTTGCCAAATGCCCGTTTAGTCCAGCTATAGGCTAATATAAGTGTTCCAAACACATTTAAGGTATACACTAGTCTAAGCTGTGATATCTGGTAGTTTAAGAGTATTAAATGCATTGCGAATATAGTAGGCTGTACCATATAAGTCTTTGTAAACTGTACAAATTATACCATAAAATGCTTGCACAATGAGAAAATTGCCTAATGATGCATTTTTCAGAGCATATACCAGTTGTTAAGCAATACTTGGCTGTAAGAATTGGCACCATACCCATAAAGACGTTTAAATAAGCCCATAACCATAAAAACGCATTAAATGCATTTTCAATTTACAATATTTTCCACTTTGATGAATTTATCTATCAGGAAATAAACCCATTGTATATACAATATATCAAAGTAGAGATTCTTGAATTGAACCAGTGATAAGATACCCAAAATCTTTTCCACTGCTTTTTCCATATGATCTTCAACAGTCCCCATGTTTGATATTTACAATATTCTTGAACTTTATGAAAAAGAGTTTAAAAACTATAGTCTAAGAAAGTAATCAGAGGTCATTGAAAATACCTAAGCTCAGTAAACATTAAATGCTAGAAAGTAATCTTAGAGACAAATTTATGTATTAAACATTTAAGGTAGGTAACTATAATGCATATTTTATACATAAATGAATATATTAATTCTATGAGAAATCATATAACAATGAACACAGACATTGTTTCAAACATAGTTCTCACATTACTGTTTATTTAACCTATCTGAGCCTATTTTAGATTTCTAAAATCAATACAATATTGGTAGATTTTATTTATTTATTTATTTATTTATTTATTTATTTATTTATTTATTTTGCTTTAGGGTACATTCACTCACCAGACAGACAGAGAGAAACAGAGAGACAGAAAGTGAGAAATCACCCCCCTGGGGGTATGGCCATGCCACAGTCCCTTCTCCTCCATTCTCTTCTTGGGATCTTGGGTGTGAGTTTTAAGCTACCAGTACCCTTGATATGATTTTCATGCCACAGTCCTTTCCCCAAACCCTGCAGCCAACCAGGGTCAAGGATAATCCCATGGGCAAGCCTAGGATATTGAAGTAGGTTTGGAAACTGGACCTAGAGCCTTCCCATCACACAGCAGCCAATATCCTACAGCAATTCCCTACTGCCTAAGTCTCTGTAGCTAGGCATCACCTCTATTTTCAATGGCAAACTCATTCTCACACAGATTATGCATTTGGACCTGGAGTCTAAACTCTAGAAGAAATAGCCCAATGGAGCTATAGATTTAGAAATGTTGACATGATATTAGTACCTGAAGTCATAAGAATAGATGAGATCACCCTGGAAACACGTGCAAAATACAAAATTTAAATCTCATAAAACCCTGAGGAGCAACAAGATTATTGAAAGGATTTTGCAAAGAAATATCCACAGAAGTGGGAGAGAAATTAGGAGAGTGTGATGTAGTAGATTACAAAAGAAAACACTATTTCAAGGAGATGGTTTTCAGATCAAATATTGCCCAGACATCTTAGAATTTCTATTTTTAAAATCAGATATCAATTCTCAGGCTATATAGAAACACCTGGGCATTGATCTCAGCTTGGCAATCAGACTTATGAACCTGTGCAAGCTTATTAGGTCATCAGCTGAGAAAGGGAAAAGTGAGAAATCACCCCTGGATAAATGCCTTGCCACAATCCCTTCTCCTCGTGTTAAATGTTGTAAACAAGAGAACCTAAACTCAGAGTTGTTTTACAGTCTGGTCTAATGTTTACCATGATAAAAATAATCAGTCAACAGCAACTACTAATAATTATTTCAACAAAACTGTCCAGCCATTCTGACCAGTTATTAAATCCTACACTGGTCAAAGAGAGATTTTTTTCTTTTATTAACTGACAATAAGCTTACTTTTATTCATCATATTACCAGTCAAATATCAGGGTATTAACTTGTCAGTGCTCTACCTTCCTATTTAATCTTTAGACCATACCTATTTAAAGATTCAGATCATACTATCCACTCTCCCTTTACACACACACACACATACACACACACACACACACACATATACACACCAAAGCCCTTTTCTCTTCCTACCCATGGTCATTTATTTGGATATAAGCGATTTTAAAAAGACTTACTGTCATAGTTCCAAAGGAATTTATAACTCTTTGATCTTACCGGAAGCAGATGTTCAGTAAGTCCCTGAAAGAGGAGACCAAGAATTCTCACTTCTATCTCCACTTTATCTAGATGCACCTCTTCTGTTTTCTTCTATCATGTAGACTCTTGGGAATAATTGAAAAGCAGCCTCCTCTCTGGGACTTCCCAGCAAGTTTATGAAGAAAAGACTGGACCTGGAATTGGTACCCAAATACCCCAAAAGGAACTGGAGAAAAATTGGGAGGCAAAACAGCAGGAAGCTAGAAGCTTGATAGGTGGCATTTATGGCATTTGAGAGAATAGGTAAAGTAATAAATAAGCTGTCTGTAATCATAAAACGTTTGTTCCAATTCGAAGCCACACCAGTTGCCTTTTTTCTTGAGAGAGAGATTTTCGCTATAGGGCGCTTGTGCTCACCAGACAGAGAGAGACATAGAGACAGAAAGCGAAAAATCACCCCCCAAGGAGAATGGTCATGCCGCAATCCCATCTCCTCCATTCTCCTCTCGGGATCCTGGGCACTCACACACGCACCCGGCGTGAGTTTTAAGCCACCGGGTCCAGGACGCGAACAGCGGTTGACTACGTGGGAATCTAGCGACATAGCCATTACGCTAACTGCTGGTTCCCAAGTTGCCTTTCTTTTTAACCTTAGCTTAATCATCAAAAAATGGAGATAACAGCATAAAAGTATCAAATACTTATTAAAATTACTTTACAAATCATAAAGCAGTTTGCCAGTAATCTCTGTCCTTGAACCAAACTTACAAGTGGTTATTGTCTAGTTCTATAACATTAAACCTCAACAAAATGAACAAAAATGGGAAAACTTAATCCTGAGTTGACATTTACAGATTGTTTGAGGAACTGAGAAAAAACAGACTTGATTGTGGATATAAATTTTTTTGGAAAGTTTTTTGCTATATGACACGTACACTCACCAGAAAGACAGAAACAGAGAGACAGAAAGCGAGAAATCACCTCCCCAGAGGTGATGGCCATGCTGCAATCCCTTCTCGTCCATTCTCCTCTCGGGATTTTAGGAATACATGCACATGCGCCCGGTATGAATTTAAGCTACCAGGTCCAGGACTCGAAGCGCATTTGACCACATAGGAGTCCAGCAACGTAGCCATTACACCAACTGCTGGTCCTGATTATGTATCTAAATTTAAGGGAAATACCCATAGAAAAAAATTCAAAGCAGAATATGATTTGATCTGTCCAAATAAAAGCAAGAAATAATGGGAAAATTTAAAATTACAAATAATATAAGAAAAGTGCAGAAAGAACTCTGAAGAAATAATCATTGTAAATTAAAATGAATTAAACTTTCTAATTAAAAGACCACAGGGCACAGCCCCACTGCACAATGGTAACACATTGCTCATGAGAAGCCAAACCCATATAATGATCCCAAGCTTGGTCAACACATGAGCATGTGCATATCTGATGGGCTAGAACACTGAAGAAAGGGATTGTGGTGTGAGCAGACCCTATGGAGGGTGTTCATCTCTCCCTCTCATTTATATGTGCACATACCTATCATGAATAAAAAAAAGAGCCAGCTGGTAGCGTGATGGTTAAGGTATCTGGATCCCATATGGCTGACTACACAGTAAAATCCAAGACACAGGAACTTGGAAAACATGGAGGATACTTTCTCCTTTCTCTCTCTCTCTCTGTCTCTCTCTCTCTCTCTGTGTTCCTCTCTTTGGCCTTCTTTAGTGAATGCAGGTGGCCTCTGGTGAAAATTTTCAAAACAAACAGAAAAATGTATTTTTTAAAAAAGAGAGAGAAATATGTACTAAATTCAAATAAAATTACATTGAATAGTATGCAATTTTTTTTAAATGGCATTAAAGCAAAAGTGAACAGAAATAATGTAAAGAAAAGGAAATATGACAGATGAGGCAGATAAAACAAAAGAGAATTAAGATAGTTATCATACAATATCATACAAGAACACTTAACATAATTCATACAATAAATGACAAAGAATGACAATGTACATTGTTAAAAGGAAAAACATAATTTATTTTCATCATGTTATATAAACCTGAATGTACAACCTCAAAATACATAAAATAAGGTAAATACAGACCTTAATGTCACACAGAATCTACATTCATAAGTATTGACTCAAAAGAAATAAAAATGTGGACCAGCAGGTAGCATAGTGGTTAAGGCATTGGACTCCCACATAGTCTGGGAACCTCAACTGTGGTTCAAGTTCAGGACCACTAGGCTTGAAAATCACACTAGGTGTCTGTGCATGCATGCCCAAAATCCCAGAGGAAAATCAAAGAGAAAGGAATGTTGTGGGGTCATTCTCATCAAGGGATAAATTCTCACTTTCCCTCTTTCTCTGTCCTGCGAGCTCACATGCCCTATGGCAAAAATCCTAAAAAAGAAGAAAATAAAGAAAGAAAATGTATGTATATGATTATTTCTACATGAGTAGTCACAGAAAATGGACTAATGATAGTCAAAACACTTGGAAGTTTCAATGGTTATGAATTGGTGACATTAAAAAAATATGATTGGCTCTAAAAACACCATAGTGGTTTGCAACAGGCATCTTATAAAAGGTGAAAAAAAAGGGACCCAAATTAAAGTGATTGAACTATTTGCTAAGATTCATATGATATGAAAGTTCCAGCTATGCTCAATATAAATGGTGCTGGAAAAACATAATGACTAGGACTCAAGATACCAAAATTATATCTGATGACCTTAAAGTTTGTGATTTCCTTGTTTTATGTTTTATTTTAGTTTTGAATTTATTTACTTTTATTAACATATAATAATTGTACATATTTGCACAGTGTAAGTTTTTTCTTTTTATTTCTATTTCTTTTATACATTCCATCAAACTACCCAATATACAAAGTGAATATTCCAACATGTGTGCATTTCTCACTAGTGCAGTTCACCATACTAGAATGTAAGTACACAAATACAATGTATAAGGAAGATTGTATTTTTCAAGTAAGTCTTGATGACCCAAAAAACAATAAAGTAACATTTATAAAATGTAATTTAGCTACTAAAGCTGTTCAGAGTAAAAACTGCCTGACTGAAATCCACAATATGAATCTTATTCATGACAAAATGTACTTCATGTTTGAAAAATGGCAGACTTTGATTGAAGCTCGTGTTGATGTCAAAACTACCAATTGTCATTTGTTTCCTCTGCTCTATGTTGGTTTTACTAAAAACACAATTAGATTTGGCTGATCCCATAGCTTAGTGTTTAAGGAAATCAGATCTCACATAGCTGACCGTGGTTTGAGATGCCATCCCAGTAGCGCAAACACCCTATAACAAACAAAAAATAAATACATGAAAAATGCACTTGAGAGTCAGTGCTGTGGCCTGCTGTTATGGCAGCTGAATCACATATGAACAACTTCGAAGTTTGACAGTCAGACTCAAAGACTTGAGAAACAAGCATGGCATGTGTGCATGGGTATCCAAAATCCTGAAAGGCACAAGAAATGGAGAAGAAGGGATTGTAGTAGTTTGATCTGCCTCATGAGGGGTACCTTCTTCTTCTCTGTCCCTTTGTCTTTCTCGATGAGTGCATGGGTTCGCTGGAACTAGAAAAAAAAAAAAAAAAGACAGTATAAAAAAATCAAGTGGCATGGAAGTACAAAAAGAAAGACAAGGGATATCTTTTGACAGAGAAAATTAACATCAAAGCTTTAATTTTGTTAAGAGTGTTTTGGAGTGTATTCCTTTCCAAACTAGCTATTTATATTTTCTCTTAAATTCCTTCAAGTAAGTTAGCTATTTAATTATGTGAAAATTCTGTTGCTTAAAGCATAAGATTGTCTACTCAAAGAAAATATTAACAAATATTAATATTTAAATTAGAGCAAGCATATATGGAAATATAAAAAGGGTGAGATTTATTCATGTTAAAGTATTTTGAAAACTTCTTTGTTCCGTGAACGTTACTCACTTATGCAAAATAACTTTATACATTTTTCTCAATTTCTGAACTGTAATTTTAATCATATGCTTAAGATATCCATGAGTTTACAATTTTTAAAATCATTACATTTTGACAGTTTCGTTCATTCTAACATGATATTTTGAGCTCCTGAATATATTTATCAATTTCATATAAATTTTCCATAAAACCCAGTAAACTGTTTCCCAGACCACTGCCAAAGACTTGTTGCCCCCCTACTTTTGCTGCCTGTCTCTTCAGGGATTCTTCTGCTGCAGCATACTGACTCTCCCAAGACTGCTACAGTTCCACAGTTCCCCACTGACTGGAAGACACAGGAATCTCAAGACTAGTCATTTTGACCTACTTAAGGATTAGCTACTGGGTCCATCTTAGTTCTAGAACTTATGCAGGGTTGACTTCTGTCAACCTTCACAGGCTGAGTTTGATCTGTTGTCTTTGCCCAATCCTGCTTTCTTTGCTTCCCACCCCTTATGTGCTCATCCAGTGCCATTCTCTAAGGTACATCTTGCAGGCTAACTCCTTCTGAGTTTGACTCCAGGAGATCCAGACAGCAGTTCAAGCTGTTGTAACCACTTTTCTTTGTTTTGTCTTCCTCTAAGTAAAAAATACTGTTATCTTTACCTTAATCAAAATGTTTTCATTTCTTAACAGATCTTTTTACTAAAAAATAATTAATTTTACTCATTATTATTTTTAAAATTTAACTATAGGACATGTGTACTCAGCAGACAGATGAGAGAAAGAGAAAAAGTGAGAAAGTCCCAAGATGCAAGGTCCGGGACTCAAACCACGGTTCGGCCATGTGGAAGTCCAGCACATTAACCATCATGCCACCTAACCTTTCAATACATGATATACACTGAAGTAATTAAAATGCTACCAAATCCGTATTGTTTGGACATCAATACTATTTTATAACATTGAAATATTTTAAACAATCCTGCTTGTGTTTGTGTGTATATTAATATCACATTGATTTATTCATCTAAATTGTAAAGCCTGAACATTTTATTGAATCAGTATTTTAAATTCTAGCTGGAATATGATTGCATGAAATATGTATTTTAAGTGTATAGGTGTACAAATAATAAATTCTTTAAATAATTTGAAAAAACATTATAGGGATAATTATTTTTAAAGGAAAAGATTAAACTAAAAAACTAAACAATAAATTTACAAGGTCTAAAGTTATTTTATAGTGCTTGGTTGAATTTGTGATTCCCCAAAAAATGATGTTTACTTCATAACAACAAAAATAACAACAAAAACCTAAATCCTTTTGTCCTCCTTCAACGCATTCCCAGTCATCACTACACACCAGATGTCTTCAAAATCCCAACAGGATGGACAAATGGAGGATAGGGGATAGCAGCATGACCATGCCTCATTGGGAGTGCTTTCTCCCTCTCCCTCTCCATCTTTCTGTCTGTGTCTCTCTAGCAACACATAAGCCTCTGAAAACATTAAAAAAAAAAGTTTACAAAACGTATATGTATTTTTAATAAATGCTAATTGAGAATAATTTCAATAACCCCAAATCAGGATGGATAAATGGAGGATAGGGGATAGCAGCATGACCATGCCTCATTGGGAGTGCTTTCTCCCTCTCCCTCTCCATCTTTCTGTCTGTGTCTCTCTAGCAACACATAAGCCTCTGAAAACATTAAAAAAAAAAGTTTACAAAACGTATATGTATTTTTAATAAATGCTAATTGAGAATAATTTCAATAACCCCAAATTTTATTCATTTTTCAAGGGCTGACTCAGATCCAACTAGTCCATCATCACATATGTGTTTTGTTAGCTCTTCTTAAAATGTTAATAAAGTCCCTACAAATTTTATCATATATCTCCTAATTATTCCTTCTATCCTGCTTAGATTATACTCTCAAGTGTATTGTACATTCTTTATTATTTTTCAACCCTCCTTGAGTCCTCCACTAGGTAGTGACCACCATGGCAATGAACACAATGCAGGTACCAATAAATTCTGGTTGAGAATTTAGTTTCTAAAAATTGAAGTTCTCATCTCCCACATATATTGAGCAACTTTTCCAAGACCTTCTCCCGGATTTGTCGAGTCTTTACACAGTACACAATGGGGTTCATCAGGGGTGGCACCAACAAGAACATATCTGCAATGAGGATTATGGCAAGGGGGCTTTTGTGTTTGGCAAAGCGATGCATGGCAGCCAAGGTGATGATGGGCACATAGAAGATGAGCACAGCACAGATGTGGGAGATGCAGGTATTTAGGGCCTTGAGCCTTTCTGCCACAGATGCAATGTTGAGGACAGTCTTCAAGATCAGCACATAAGACAGAAAAATCAATGCCAGGTCCAACATAGTACAGAGGGCAACAAAGAAACCATAGATGACATTAACCTTGTTGTTGGAGCAGGCCAGTTTCATAGTATCTTGATGAAGACAGTATGAGTGAGAAAGGAGATTCTTCTGACAATACTTTAATCTCCTTAGTGTGAACGGGAATGGAAGCACTAAGAGAATGCTCCTAATGGCTAAGATTAGTCCCATTTTAGCAACCCTTTCACTAGTGAGGATAGAGCTATACCTAAGGGGATTGTGAATGGCAAGAAAGCGATCCAAGGACATAATAAGAAGTACTGAGGATTCCATGACAGTGAATCCATGGATGAAAAACTCTTGAGCAAAGCAGGCATTTGGTGAAATTCCCATTGCATTGAACAAGAAGATCCTCAGCATGGTAGGAAGAGAGGACAGAGACAGGCCCATGTCAGAGACCGCCAACATGGCAAGGAAATAATACATGGGCTCATGCAAAGAGGATTCTGTCTTTATAATAAAGAGAATAGTGCAGTTGCCCAGAAGGGCGACCAGGTACATGAGGCAAATTGGGATGGAGAACCAAATGTGGGCGTGTTCCAGTCCTGGGATCCCAATAAGAAGGAAAATCTTGACTTCAGAGTTATTGAAAACAGTCATGATGAGTGGGAATTTGATCCCTTTAGTCAATCTGAAATCACATGAAAAAAAGCAGTCATACTTTAGAATAAAATTTAGCATATGTGGATAGCCAGTTCTTTTAGATATCCTTATGATTGAATAAGTCAAAGAAAATTGAAATGAATGAAATCCTAATAACCAAAATTCTAAAAATCATCATACATGATAAACAGAAATCTGATTTTATCTTTAGAGTTTTATGAAAAAGTTTACATGGACTAGCAGATGGTGTAATGGTTATTTTGCTGGACTTCCACCTAGTCAACAGTGCTTAGACTCCTGGACCCAGTGGCTTAAAACCCATGTTGGGAGTATGCACATGTTTGCCCAAAATCCAAAAGGAGAATGAAAGAGAAGACATTACAGTGTGGTCATCCCCCAGGGTGGGTGATTTCTTGCTTTCTGTCTCTGTCTCTCTGGTGAGCACATACTGTCTATACCAAATATTGCTAGAAAAAAAAGAATTTAAGTTTACAAATTAGGAGCCAGAAGGCAGCCTGGTGGTTGAGGTGCTAGACTCCCACATGGTCAACTGTAGTTTGAGTCCCAGACACAGTAGCTTTAAAATCACTCTGGGTGTGTATGTGGGTGCCCAAAATCTCAGGAGGCAAAGGGATTATGGTGTGGCCATTTACTCAGGAGTGATTTCTTACTTTTCCCTCTCTCTATCTTCATCTCTCTCTGATGGGTACACATCTCCTATGGCAAAAACCTTTAAAATTTTTCCAAAAAGTTAACAAATTATATTTTCTTGCTTTTTTCTTTTTTTTCCTTTCTTTCTTTTCTTCTTCTTTTTTTTTTTTTGGTAAGTCTTTTGCATTAAGGTGATTGTGCTCACTAGAGAGAGAGGGAAAGACAGTGAGAGGGAAAGTGAGAAATCACTTTCTGGGGAATGTGGCCACACCTGAAACCCTTCTCCTCTATTCTCCTCCTATAATCTTAGACACACATGCACATACACCGGTTGTTAGATTAAAGCCACCAGGTCTAGGTCTCAAACCGTAGTTAACCATTTGGGAGTCCAGCAATGTAAGTACTATGCCATCTGCTGTCCCCGCACATTATATTTTCAAATGTAAAATATACAATCTTCAACTTATCATTACCACATTTTTACCACTTCAGGATATTATGGTATTGAATAATTGATGTAAATTAACAGATAAAAGCATATAAGAAAACAAATATAAAATCCCCCTGTATTTAGTAAGCTTTCTGAATAAATACATAAACAAAAATAATGTAATTAAATATTTCAGTTGAAGGACCAGCAGATAATGTAATAGTTATATCGCTGGATTCCCATTGAGTTGACAATGGATCAAGTCCCAGACTAGAAGAAAAGAGATTGTGGTATGGCTATCCCCCCTGGGGTGTGATTTCTTCCTTTATGTCTCTGTCTCTGTTTCTCTCTCTCTCTCTCTCCAGTGAGGAAATATGCCCCAGAGTAAAAATCTCTCTCTAAAAACTACAACAAAGTTCAATTGCAAAAAACAACAAAACACAGAAGATAAAGGCAGAGTCAATGGAAGGTTAGACTAAGAAGATAAATTTACCTCATGTCAGGATTTTCTAATATTAAAATTTCAATTGAAAAGAAAATAATTATTTTTCAATGGAGGACACAAGGGACACTTAAAAGTAACTAGACTTCTCTAAATTAAAGTTTTATTGTGTGTCAATTGAGTACACAGTGGTTATTTACGGGGAAATGAAGAAAAAGATAATAAACTACCAGTAGCCCTGGAACAATATATTTTGATTTTTATTGATATTACCTATAAAGAAATGTTCTGAAACTTTCTAAATAAACCCAACTAAAAGGTCTGAACCAACTTTAAAAAAAAAAAGATCCTGTACATGTCTATTTATCTCCCACCATGGCAGCAAGCCTAATGCCAATCCAGGCAAGTGTATTTTGAAGATTATAGTAGATTTACAGCTGTCATGAAATCATCCTGTCTGATTGTGTCTACTTAGCAAATTTGATTTGTATCCCTCCTCTCCAGAAGTCATAAGATAGCATTTCAAAAAGAGCTTAAATCTTATTTCCTTTTTATTTCCCCCTTTTGTTGAAGAGTATTTTGACTTATTCTTTTCAGGGAATGTTTTTGCTGTGTTTCTTTTTTATGGCCAGTTCTATACTGTTGTATAATATATTTATTGTATGTGTCCCATTCCAACCCAGTCCCACCACTACCATACACATTATGTGTTGTATCCTAAAAGAAATATAGTTTCATTTTCTTCATATATTTGTCATCAACCTATTACCTGAAACATAACAGGTTCTCAGCAAATCATAAAGAATGAGTGTGAGTGGAAGAAATGTAATACAAAAAGAATCATTTTTAGCACCTTCTTTCTGTTTTCTATAGCAATAACCAAAGCATATGGAAGTCCACTCTTCTCAAAAATATTTCAACTTTTTTAAGTTTATTTACATTGGTAAATAAACTCTTCAAAAAGAGTGTAACTGAAAGAGACAGGCAACCTTGACAGGATTTTCATGCCACAATACTTCCCCCAAACCCTGCAGCCAGCCAGGATCAAGGATAATCCCATGGGCAAGCCTACAGTATTGAAGTAGGTCTGGAAACTGAACCTAAAGCCTTCCCATCACACAGTATCCAATATCACACACCAGTATCTGTACTGCCTACATCTCATAAGTCAGTGTTCAACCTTTCTATTTAATCTTTAGATCATACCTATTTAAAGATTCAGATCATACCATCCACTTTCCTTTACACACACACACACACACACACACACACACACACCCCAAAACCCCTTTCTCTTCCTACTCATAGTCATTTATTTGAACATAAGCTATTTTAAAAAGACTTACTGTCAGATTTCCAAAGGAATTTATAGCTCTCTGATCTTACCAGAACCAGATGTTCAATAGTCCCTAAAAGAGGAGACTAAGAATTCTCACTTCTACCTCCACTTTATCTGTACGCACCTCTTCTGTTTTCTTCCATCATGTAGACTCTTGGGAATAATTGAAAAGCAGCCTCCTCTCTGGGACTTCTCAGGAAGTTTATGCAGAAAGGACTGGACCTGGGATTGGTACCCAAATACCCAAATAGGAACTGGGGAAAAATTGGGAGGTAAAACAGCAGGAAGACTGTTCAAGTAAAATGTAGACACTGGAAGTCACGTGGCTAGAAGCTAGAAATGTGGCATTCATGGCAATTGGGAGAATAGGTAAAGTAATAAGCTGTCTGTAATCATAAAACTTTTGTTCCAGTTCCAAGCACACTGGTTGACTTTTTTTTAACCTTAGTTTAATCATCGAAAAATAGAGATAAGTGTATACAAGTATCAAATACTTATGCAAAGCACTTTACAAATCATAAAGCAGTTTACCAGTAATCTCTGTCTTTGAACCAAGCTACATAGTGGTTATTGTCTAGATCTGTAACATTAAATCTCAACAAAATCAACAAAAAATGGTAAAACATAATCCTGAATTGACATTACAGAACTTTTCTGAGAAACTGAGGTAGTAAAAAGAAATCAACCAGAAAAAAAAAAAAAAAAGGAAAAACAGTCTTTATTACGGATCTAAATTTAAGGGAACTATCCATAGAAAAAGAATTTAAAGCAGAATATGCTTTGATCTGTCCAAACAAAAGCAAGAAATAACTGGAAATTTTTTTATTACAATAAATATGAGAAAAGTAAAAAAATAATTCTGATTAAAGAAATAATCACTGTAAATTAAAATGAATTACAGTATCCAATTAAAAGACCACAGAGCACAGCCCCACAGCTCAATGGTAACACATTGCTCATGGAAGCCAAACACATATGGTGACAGCAGCTGCATCCCCAGCTTGGTCAGTACATGCACGTGCACATGATATCTGATGGGCTGGAAGATTGAGGAAAGGGATTGTGGTGTGAGCAGACCCTATGGAGGGAGTTCATCTCTCCCTCTCTCTCTCACTCTCATGTATATGTGCACATGCTCTGTCATGAATAAGGAGAAGAGCCAGCTGGTGGCATGATGGTTAAGGTATTGGATCCCACATGGCTGACTACACAGTCAAATCCAAGACACAGAAACTTGGAAAACATGGAGGATGCTTTCTCCTTTCTCCCTCTCTGTCTGTCTCTCTCTGTACTTCTCCAGTGAACATAGGTGCCCTCTCAGGAAATTTTTCAAAAGAAAAAGGAAAGAAAATTTTAAAAGGAGAAAGAAATACACACTAAATTAAAAACAAAGAAATTAAATTGAATAGTATGCGGTTTATTAAAACATCATATTAAAGCAAAAGTGAACAGAAATAATATCAAGAAAAGGAAATTTGACAGATGAGGCAGATAAAATAAAAGAAAGTTAAAATAGTCATCATATAATATCATGCAAACACACTTAATGTGAGTCATACAATAACTGACATAGAATGACAATGTACATTGTTAAAAGAAAAACAATTTATTTTCATTATGTTATATAAACTTCAATGTACAACCTCAAACTATATCAAGTAAGGTAAATACAGGCTTAAATGTCACACAGAATCTACATTCATTCTACATTCATAAGTATTTACTCAAAAGAAATAAAAATGTGGACCAGCAGGTAGCATAGTGGTTAATGCAATGGGATCCCCCATAGTCTGGGAATCACAACTGTGGTTCAAGCTCAGGACCACTAGGCTTGAAAATCACATCACACCAGATTTGTATGAATGTGTGCCCAAAATCCCAGAAGAGAATGGAGAAAAAAGAATGGTGTGTGACCATTCTCTTCTGGGGGTAAATTCTCACTTTCCCTCTTTCTCTGTCTCTCCTGGCTGAGTTCACATGCCCTATGGCCAAAACTCTAAAAAAAGAAAATAAGAAAAAAAGAAAAATGTATGTATATGATTATTTCTACATGAATAGTCACAGAAAATTGCCTAAGAATTGCCGAAAAAGTGAAAGTTTTGATGATCATGAATTGGTGAAATTAAAAAATATGATTGGCTCTTTTCTTTTCTTTTCCTTTTTTTGGAGAGGTTTTTTCACTGTAGGGCGCGTGCGCTCGCCAGACAGGCAGAGAAAGACATAGAGACAGAAAGCGAGAAATCACCCCCCAGGGGGGATGGTCACGGCGCAATCCCTTCTCCTCCATTCTCCTCTAGGGATGTTGGGCACACACCCACACGCGCCCGCCGTGAGTTCTAAGCCACGGGGTCTGGGACGCGAACCGCAGTCAACTACGTGGGAATCCAGCGACATAGCCATTACGCTAACTGCTGGTTCCCAAAAAATATGATTGGCTCTTTAAACACCACAGTGGTCAGCAGTAGGCATCTTATAAAAGGTGACAAAAAAGGGAACCAAATTAAAGTAATTGATCTATTTTCTAAGAAAAATTTATATGCTATGAAAGCTCCAACTATGCTCAATATAAATGGTGATGGAAAAACATAATCACTAGGACTCAAGATACAAAAATTATATCTGATGACCTTAAAGTTTTTGATTTCATTCTTTTATTTTTTTAGTTTTGAATTTGTTTAATTTATTATTATTAACATATAATAATTGTACATATTTGCACAGTGTAATTTTTTTTGTACACAAACAATATCTAAGGAAGATTAGGTTTTGAAGTAAGCCTTGATGACTCATAAACAATGAAGTTACATTTGTAAAATGAAAGTTAGCTACTAAGGCTGTTCAGGTCAAAAACTGCCTAACTGAAATCCACAGTATGACTCTTATTTGTGGCAAATTACTTCACATTTGAAAACTAGCAGACTATGATTGAAGCTCGTGTTAATGTCAAAACTGCCAATGGTCATTTTTTTTCCTCATTGTATGTTAATTTTATTAAAAACACAATTAGATTTGGCTGGCCCCATAGCTTAATGTTTAAGGGAATCAGATCTCACATAGTTGACCATGCTTTAAGATGCCATCCAGTAGCTTATAAAACACACCAAGAACTTATACATACATGCATGCCCCAAATCCTCACAAGATGGAGAAATGGAAGGGAACTAATTACAGTGTGACCACAGCTCCCTGGAGGGGAGTGTTTTCCCTCTCTACCTCTGTCTCTCTCTCTCTCTCTGTCCTGCTTCTCTCTTTCTCTCTCTGGAGAGTGCACATAACTCTGGTATCTAAAAGAAAAGCAGAAAGGACAAGCAGATAAGATAGTTATGTCACTGGACTCCCACATAGCCAACCACAGTTTGATTCCGAGACCCAATTGTTTAAATTCATGTCAAGCACATATGCATACATGCCCAAGATCCCAGGAGGAAAATGGAGAGAAGAGATTGCTATGTGGCCATCACCCCAGAGAGGGATTTCTCAATTTCCCACTCACCCTATGGCATAAACCTCTAAAAGAGAGAGAGAGAGAGATAAGCAGAGAAAAAAAATTATATATTTAGGAAAATAATGATAAGAAAAACACCAACTTCTCATTAGAAAATAATTAGAATAACACCAACTTCTCAAAGACTTAAAACAATAGAATTACATTTTGAAAGTACTGAAAGAAAAATTTGTTGACTTAGAAATCAATATTTATTTATTTATTTGTTAGAGATTTCTGCTATAGGGTACATGTGCTTACTGGAGAGAGAGAATGCAAGAAAGTCAAAAATCTTCCCCCCACTCCAAGAGGAATGGCTACACCGCAATCCCTTCTCCTGCATTCTCCTTTCAGGATTCTGTGCACACACACACACACACACATGCACCTGGCATGATTTTTAAGTCACTGAATCTGGGACTAAAACCAGTTGACTAAATGGGAGTCCAGTGATATAACCATTATGCCATCTGCTTGTCCCCAAAATCAATTATTTCTTAAAATTTTCTTTCAAAAAACAATAAAATATATTTTTATGGGGGAAAAAATTTAAAAGGCTCAGAACCATAATATATGCAAACAATAAATGCTAAATAAATTTTTCCAGGTCAAAGTAAGATCATTAAAGGTGGCAATGAATAAGAAAAAAAAAAAACAAAAAATGCCAAAAGGAGTAAAGATGTGAGTAAATACACTATTTTTAAATATTTACTTAAATCCTGAAAATATCACATTTGTTATTTAAGAATTACAATGCATTAAATGGTTTGTAACACAAAAAGAAAAATATAATAATAATTACATACAGTATAAATATTAGTTAAATGAAAGAATAACACTAAAAGATTTTTATATTATACATATGGCAATATAATAACACTTTATGACAGTCTGTGGTAAGTTAAGGGTATAACAGTCTGTGGTAAGTTAAGGATATATACCATTATCAGGGAGACAATACTAACAAAATAACAAATTAGTATAGCTAGAAAACCAGTTTAAAACCAGTTTAAGAAATAAAACTCAATACTGAAATGCACTTTATCATATTTGACTTAAAGACTCAAAAGAGGGGCCAGCATAGTGGTTAGGGAACTGAACTCCCACATGGCAGGCTATGGTTTGAGTCCTGGATCTAACAGCTTGAAATTCAAGCTGGGCACTTGTGCATGCATGCCCAGAATTCCAGGAGAATGAAGAAGGAATTGCAGCATGCCTATCACTTCTGGAAAGTAATTTCTCACTTTCTCTCTCTCTGTCTCTCTCTGGCAAGCACATGCCCTATGACAAAAACCTAAAAATGAAATTACATACTAAAGCTCAAAAGAAGTGAGGAAGTCTATGAAAAAAGTGTGAAAAAGAAGGGGGAAAAATAGATAAAACAATGAAAGTCGAGCAGCAAATGTACCAATTCAATGAGTAAATGCAAATTGGTTAAAGATCTCAGTTATAAAAAAGCATTTGTCACTAAATTAATAAACTATGCTGATTACAAAGATGGCACTTGAACTAAAAAGACACATAGATTGAGGGTAAAGGAATGAAAAAAGATATGTAAAGCACCCAAATATATATGGCCAATGTGACCATATTATTATCAGATTATTTGGGATTTAAAGCAAGATACACAGAAGACTTCACCAAAGGAATAAAAGAGACATTTTGTGGACCAGCTGATGGTGTAGTGGTTAAGGCAGCTTTACACTACATGGTTGACTACAGGGTTTGAGTCCTGGACCTGGCAGCTTGAAAAATGCTCTGTGCATGCATGCTTAAACTCCTAAAAGGAGAATAGAGGGGTAGGGGTTGTGGTTTGGCACTCCTACTGAGTGGTAATTTCTTATTTTCTCTTTCTCTCTCTCTATCTCTCAGCCTTACTGTCTCAGTCTCTCTGTCTCTTTCTCCTCCTGCACACATACATGCCCTACAGAAATCTAAAAAAAAAAAAAAAAAAGTAAAGAGAGAAGGCGATATCTTACAAGGAGAGTAAGGGCAATTCATTGAGAAGTCATTGTAGTCCTCACGCGTATACATGTTAATAGAAAAGTTTGAAAGCAACACAAAGAAACAAGCAACAGAATTAAAAAGAAGAAAACAAATGCAGAATCAGATCTGGAAATTCTTGTTCTTAAATGTTACTTGTTTACTTATACAGATAAAAATCCAGTAACTAGTACACTTCAGGTTTCTGCAGCTTACGGTATATTAATTATATTTTAATAAGAAAGAAAAATATCACATTTTACTGTAAGAAAAGCAGAAACAAATAAATGTGAGCCTAAAATAATATATTAATTAATTTATGATTAAATGATTTCTTTCTCTTTATTTAAGGGATTTTTGCCATAGGGCACAAGCACCCACCAAAGAGACAGAGAGAGAAAAAGAGACAGAAAATGAGAAACCACTCCCCAGGAGGGATAAACATGTTACAGTCCTTTCTTCTCCATTCTCCTCTTGGGATTTTGGGACCACACTCACACGAACCCAGCATGAATTTCAAGCTGCCAGGTCTGGAATTCAAATCACCGTTGACTATGTAAGAGTCCACTGACTAAATGATTAAACCCTCTGTTAGACCTTAAAAAATGATTCTTTGTAGTTTAATTTCTTTCAAAATCAGAGGTGGAGTCTACTTTATATGCTTGCTTTAATCTCCAAAATCACTGGTCCATCCCAGTCTGACCCTGTCATAACCTTCCAGGAACTTATAAGCTAAAACTGTGCTTTGAAACCAAACTCTCTTCTGGAAATTCCTAGGATAATTTTCAGGGAAATAATTTTTTCACAGAGGGTATCAGAGCTGAAGAAATTGTTGTCCCATGAGAACAAAACTCAGAAGACTACTCAAGGGACCTGTGGTCTGTAGATAAAAGTCTTGGCTGGCAGATTTGGCCACTGAGGCTGAGAAAGTTCTTGCCTTTACTCGTTCTTGTTTTCTTCTGTGGTTAAATGGTAAGTGAAATAGAGTCAGAACATAATCTTGTCTTATAATACAGCTTTTTCTCCTCAAGTATGGCTGAAATACGAATGTTTATCTTATGAGGTTTATCTTATTTTAGACTGATTAGGACCGTGCAAATTCTCTCTTTTCCTCAGAGTAATTCTGTTTCACTATTTCCTGTTCATCAATAAGACCATTAAAAATCCACATATACATATGTATTTTTCAAGTTCCCCAAAAAGTGGAAAAAACTGATTTTGGAAACAGCACTATCTGAATATAAGAATAGTATAACAAGGGTATGGTGGCACACACCCTATGACAAAACTTACTGGAGGCTGGAAGATTGCGGCATCGAGTCCATCACTCCTCTTTATCTCTTTCAACGTGCACTCTCAAAGAAAAAAAAATAGTATAACAAAATGTCCAGTATATAGTGATAGTTCCCAAAGTTCTCTTTTGTCCCTCTATAAAATATCTTTGTTTTCTTTTTTTCTCTCCTCTTATCTTGTGAAGGTTCAGGTCACCTCTTACCTTCCTTACCTTCTGATATGTCTAAGCAGATTTTAATCATGTGCCTTTCCTTGTACTTTCCCCAGGTGACTCTATTTTCTGGTTTCACTGCAAACAGTCTCTATGTTGACCATTTGGCTGACTTTTGATGAAAATATGTAAGAAATTAGATTGAAATGGCTGTCTGTGTTGATTAAAACAGCTCTGGAGGTAACTGCAGTGCACAATAAAAATTGGCATATAATAAAGTTCAAGACTTTGGCTTCCTTTGATATTTAAATTACTTCTTACATCTTTATTTTGTATGTGTTCTTCGTTAGAATAAAATCTCCTTGAAATTTGTGAAATTTTAAAGCGTATTAATTACTCCGAGGGGGAAAGCATGATATAGCTGAAAGAGCTTAGATTTAACATCTTTTTAAATTGAGATTTGGTTCTTCGTAACAACATATAATTCTTTGAGATTTAGCTCATCTCTCGGTGTTACAGTTTTCAGAACAGTAATTCAGGAATACTACTACCATAAAATTGAATGACATAACAGATATAAAACATCTAGCATAATGCAATGAAGAAAATCCCCAGCCCTCGCATTTTCCTATTACCTCTTTCTACCCACTCTAATTATCTTCCTGTCTTCCCTAAATGCTGGTGTCTGGGAATATAATTAAGTATTAATTCATTTATTGATTGAGATCATGACACCATATACACTGGTTCATAAGTAATCTCAAAAATTGTATTTTTATATTTTATTTATTGCACTCATATTGAATTGTTTTAATATTGTATATAGCATGTAAGTTTGAATTAATGAGAATCCCAAGATTTTTAATAAAACGTATTTTTAAAATGCTTAATTGATATCATTATAAAAACAACTGATGTTGTCCTAATAGAGTTTATTCATTCAATTGTTTTTTTTCTAGAACATAAATACTTGAGGACATATTATGTGCCAGAGGTACACAAAGCAATTCCAGTGCTGTGACCGAATTTATCTTCTATGATAAACATTAGCTTAGAACTACTGAAAAGAAATAAGTCAGAGCAAAGAGGTAGAGTGTGAATGACTCAGTCAAGATGTTCAAGGACCATTTTCAGTAAATGTGACTTCAGAACAATTACTCAAACATTCATGAAAAGAATTCTTTGAAGTGAGGAAGCAGCAAGTAGACCTGAGATGGGAAGATGATGGAATATTTGCATGTGGTTACAGAACACTGAAGAAGCTTCTAGATGTCATATCATAGTGCCTTATTGGCTATAGTAAGTACATGAATATGATAGGGAATATGGGCGGAATGAGACAGTAGGTGAGTTATATGTTTCTTCATTTGTGATTTTACTTACTTTGACATTGCTAATTAAAACCTTTACATAAGAGTTCATCTGATTTATCATATGGTATATGTAATATATAAAATTATATATATATATATTATAATGTGTAGATAATGTTTTGCAAAGAGGCTGGGGAAAAAAGAAGGGCATTAAAATGACTTTCTAGAGACTGGACTTAAGAAAAAATCCAGGGTATTGGAAATAAAGATACATAAACCAAACAGAACATTTGACCCTCCCAAAGACACAGAGTTAAATCAGTAATTGGAAAAGTCATAATTTATTCAAATAGATATTAACTTAATGTTGATAGTTAAGAAGCATCAGATTCACATGGGAAAAAAATCAGAACTTCAGAGTAATGAAGTTATGTTACAATTTTTATATTAATAAAAAGCAAATGCATGAATGTACTGTGCTCCTCAGGGTAAAGAGAAATGACAACAAAGATCAAGACAAAGAAAGAATCTTATCCTTCCCCAGCCTGAAGTCAGAAAACATCCCCACATAAAATTTACAAATTGTATCTGCTCTGATTTACTCACACACTCAGAGGCAGAAAATTCCTAAGATCAGTTCAATTAGATGAAAATCAATGAAGTTTAATAAGATTTAATGTGGTAATAATAGGATGAGTGAAATTTGCTAAGAACTGCATGGTGCTGCTATGACACAAACCATACTCTATATGACCTTACTGGCTACAGTAGAAGGCAGATACATAAACATCAAATCACAAGACCACCAAAGTACTATAATACAGTTATGATGCCTGTTAGAGTAGGGGTGTATAGACTCGGATTGGTGTTTTCAAGAGGGAAGACAAAACAAGAAGTCACCTCTGAGTTGACCCAGATAGAGTCGTTGAATGGCTAAGAACACTGTCATAAAGGGCAAGTGCACACTCCTCCCTGGGG
>NW_006204118.1:327386-327878 GCF_000334495.1 Tupaia belangeri chinensis
AAGAGTGAAGAGTATCCAGATCCTGGTATAATCCTAGAAAAAAATACTAATTATCTGCTATCTTAAAACCTACTTCTTGGGGACCAGCAATAGGCATAATGGCTATGTCGCTAGCCTCCCATGTAGTCAACTGTGGTTCAAGTCCTAGATTCGTTGGCTTAAACTCACACCAGGTGCATGTGTGTGCATGTCCAAGATCCCGAGAGGAGAATGAAGGAGAAGGAATTGCGGCATGGTCATCACCCCCGAGGGGTGACTTCTATCTTTGAGTCTCTCTGTCTTTCTGGTGAGCGCACATGCCCTATAGCAAAAACTTCTAAAAAAAAAAATTTAATTTAATTTAAAAAAAAAAAAAAAACTAGTTCTGGATCTCCAAGTTATTATGGATAGATGGATAGACGGATTTTTTTTCATCAAGACTCACTCTCAACCAGGTAAATAGAATTACCTTATAATCCAGTTTGATTCTCTACAATTTTTCTCTGAGTTCAG
>NW_006204118.1:327899-347210 GCF_000334495.1 Tupaia belangeri chinensis
AGTACAAGGAAAATTTATTTGCAAGAGACTACTTTAACTTTTTCTCTTTTTTTAATTACATTTTATTTCTGTTGATTTACAGATGTAACTGATCAAGAATGCATCTATATTAATGGTTCTCCTGGTCAAGTAAGCTTATCTGACTCTATTACTCTCTGTTTAGAAAAAATACTTAGTTCTTTTCTTTCAAAATTGTATTTTCCTTGTTTATTCCTCAAATGAATTTAAAGGAGGGAGATAAGCACAACAAAACCCTGCTGGAAGTGTCACTTCAGATCTCTGAATTAATACTTTCCAACTAACTCATCATGTACCATCCTAATTCCTCTGAAATGGAGATCACCACCTTCTTTCTGATTGGAATCCCAGGCTTTGAACATTTTCATGCATGGATATCCATTCCCATCTGCCTCATGTACCTGGTGGCCATCCTGGGCAATTGCACCATTCTCTTTGTGATAAGGACTGAACCCTCACTCCATGCACCCATGTACTATTTCCTTTCCATGTTAGCTATCTCTGATCTGGGTCTCTCTCTCTCCTCTCTTCCAACTATGCTGAGGATCTTCTTGTTCAATGCCACTGGAATCTCCCCAAATGCCTGTTTTGCTCAAGAATTCTTTATTCATGGATTCACAGACATGGAGTCCTCAGTACTTTTGGTCATGTCTTTTGACCGCTTTTTGGCCATACGCAACCCTCTAAGGTATAGCTCTATCCTCACCAGTGCTAGAGTTGCCAAAATGGGGCTGGTGTTTCTTCTTAAAAGCATGCTCTTAGTGCTTCCGTTTCCTTTCACCCTGAAAAGACTGATCTATTGTAGGAAGAGCCTACTTTCTCACTCCTATTGTCTCCATCAGGATGTCATGAAGCTGGCCTGCTCTGACAACACAGTCAACTTTTTCTATGGTTTCTTCGTTGCTCTGTGTATGATGTCAGACAGTGTGTTCATTGCAGTGTCCTACGTGTTCATTCTGAGGACTGTGATGGGAATCGGTTCCCATAAAGAGCGACTCAAGGCCCTCAACACCTGTGTCTCCCACATCTGCGCTGTGCTCATCTTCTACGTGCCCATCATTGCTTTGGCATCCATGCACCGCTTTGGCAAGCACAAGTCTCCAATGGCCATGATCCTCATTGCTGATGTTTTCTTGCTAGTGCCACCTCTGATGAACCCCATTGTATATTGTGTGAAGACACGGCAGATTCGTGAAAAGGTTCTGGGTAAATTGGGTATAAAATAAACGTATATGAAAGAGTAGGTCAGGGTCAAACAGGGTTGGAGAAAAAATATAATATCTTTCTAAGTGAAATATTTTCAGTGATTCATTATTTTCTTACTCACCCTTGAAATCAGGATGGTTGCTATATTTACCCAGAAGTCTGTGACTGTAGGTCTTACACAAACATTGAGGGAAGCATGTGGGGGATTTATGCAATATTACTTGAATTGTGAGGAGTTAGGTAGTGCCACAGAATTATAACATGATGTTTTGTGAGGCAGTCACACATGGAAGGGTTACCAGTTCAAGTCCAGAGGGACTCCCCTATGGCAAAAACCTAAAAGCAAACAGAAAAGAACCTCAAAAGAAGTAAAAGTAATAATATATAAAAAAAAATGAGAAACATGTGAAAAAGGGAAAAAATAAAGAAAACAATGACAGTCAAACAGCAAATGTAACAGTACAAATAGTAAATGTAAATTAGTAAGAGACCTCAGTTATAGAGAAGAATTTGTCACTGAATGAATAAACATACAAAAATTACACTTCAAATATAAAGACACATAGATTGAGAGTAAAGGAATAGAAAAAATATGTAATGCATCCAAATAAATATAGTTAATGTGACCATATTAGTACCAGAATATTTGGGATTTACAGCAAGACACATAAGGGACTTCAAAAAAATGTGTAGAAAATGGAATTACAATCTCCAAAACCTTAGGTCCATCCCAGTCTGACCTGGTCGTAACCTTACAGGACAAATGAGTTAAAACTGTGCTTTGATACCAAGCTCCCTTCTGGAAGTTTCTGGGACAATTTTCAGGAAAATCATTTGTTTACAAAGGGTGACAGAGCTATGGAAATTGTTGTATGAGAACAAAGCTGAGAAGACTGCTCGAAGGGCGTTTTTATCTACAAGTTTATTTTGATTCCAAGAAAAATTTAAATCCATGCATAGTTTTTTCATACTACACATTTCCATTAATGTTTTGAAGTCCCGGCATATCACCAAAGGAATAAAAGAAGTATTTTGTGGGCTAGCTCATGGTGTGGTGATTAAGGCAGCTTGATCCTACATAGCTGACCACATGGTTCAAGTCTTGGACCCAGCAGGCTGAGAAACACTCTGTGCACATGGATATGCACGCCTAAAATCCCAAGAGGAGAATGGAGGAGCAGGGGCTGTGGCTTGTATTACTCCCAATTTCTCTCCCTCTCTCTCTCTCTTTCTTCCCTCACATATGCAACCTGTAGAAAACTAAAATGAAAGAGCGAGAGACAGGAGAGATTCTATAATGAGAAAAAGGGCAATTCATGAAGAAGCCATAGTAGTTCTGATGTGTATACATGTTAATAGGAAATTTTGAAAACACACAATGAAGCAAGTAACAGAACTTAACAGAAGAAAATAAATCCACAATCAAATCTGGAGATCCTTATGATTAAATATTATTTGTTTGTTTATGTAGATAAAAATCTATTAAGTAGTACACTTTGGGTTTCTATATCTTACTTTATATTAATTATATTTTAATAAAAAAGAAAAATATCTTTTATTTTTAATTTTTTAAAGATATTTTGCTATAGGGCGTGTTTGCTCACCAGAAACAGAGAGAGAGAGAAAGCAAGAGATCACCCCCCCAGGGGGATGGCCACACCACAATCCTTCTTCTCCACTCTCCTTCTGGGATCTTGGGCACACATGTCCATGCATCTGGTATGAATTTTAAGCAACTTGGTCCTGGACTCAAACAATGTGGGAGTCAAGTGACATAATCATTACATCTGCTGGTCCCTAAAAATACAATTTTTACTCTAAGAAAAGAAGAAACAAATAAACATGAGCCTAAAATAATATATCAATTAATTTATGATTAAATTATTTCATTGTAGCTTCATTCCTTTCCCTATCAAGCAGAGATGGGCTCTGTTTGATATGCTTGCTCAGGTCTCCAATACTTTAGATCCATCCCAGTCTGACCTGGTCATAACCTTACAAGAACAAATGAGTTAAAGCTATGCTTTGAATCCAGACTCCCTTCTGAAAATTCCTAGGACAATTTTCAGAGGAACTGCTTGTTTACAAATGGTAGCAGAGCTATAGAAATTGGTGTCCTATGAGAGCAAAGCTCAGAAGACTGCTCAAGAGATCTGTAGTCTATAGATAAAAGTCTTGGCTAGCAGATGTTGGCCACTGAGGTTGAGAAAGTTCCTGTCTTTACTCATTTTTGTTTACTTCTGTGATTAAATGGTAAGTGAAATAGAGCCAGAACATAATATCGTCTTATGATAAGGCTTTATCTCCTCAAATATGTCTGAAACATGAGTGCTTTAATAATAGCGACTCAAAGAAGAGTGTAATAAGGTGGTTTCAGTGGAGGCTCCAAATTTTTAATAAAAGAGGGACTTAGAGGTAAATAAAAAATAAATTGAAATTGCTGCAATGGGAAATGGGAACTTTTGTGAACTATCCAAGAGGAAAATTAAACTTAAATTTGAAGAAGCTATGAAACTTTCAAAAGCTCCTTTTGGTCATCCTTGACACTGGCACCATTCTCTTCACTCAGCTGTGGTTCTTCTCAGAAATCATCCTAGTTGTTTATGCACAGTTAGACAAAATGATAACACTCTACCTTGGATACAGCTTGGAAATAGAGAAATTCATTTGACAGAAGGATGAAGCTTATCTGCCTAGAAAAGGAATTGGGAGACAGAGATCCCAGTCCTAAATTCAGTTTATGGATAACAAGGATTCCAATAGACTGGAATCAAAGACATTTTTAATTTGAAAATAAAGGGCTAGTGAGATGATGTTATGGTTTCATGTTATTGAAAGAACTTTGGAGCAGCACCAGGGAAAAACCCAGTTATGTCAAATCAGTTATAGGGAATCAAAAAATAATAATAATACAAGCACTTTAAGGTAGCACTTGTCATTCAGCAGGGGAATGAGACACATCCAGGTTTGAATTGCAGTTCTATCCATACTAGTTATTTCTCTCATCCTAATTTACAAAACAGAGTTAATAGTAGTACCTACCTCATAGTGATGTTCTGAGAATTAAATAAAATTATGTACATAAAGAATCTAAAGGGGTCAGCAGATGGCGTGGTGCTTAAGGGCATTGAACTCCCACATGGCAACTGTGGTTTGAGTTCTGGACTTGGCAGCTTGCTTTCTCATTTTCTCTCTCTTTCTTTCCCTCTCTCATCGAATTAAAATAAATAAAGTTAAATAAAATAATTCTTTTAAAAAATCTAAGACATGATTAAGATAAAGCATCCCTGAATCTTAATTCTTGTTAGTAAAAATTTTAAAGATATTTGGCCCATCCTGAGTGACACAGGTGCTGGTACTGAGGTAAGGTTTACTAAACAATACTAGAGTCTTATGGGAGGCCCTGAGTTCTAATTGCAGGTGGGGCTGAACACACTTATTGTGCCCACAGATGTGCCCATGATCTAGGCAAGTTGGAAAGTTGGAGCCTGGGGAAGGATCACAGCTATGATAGTGAAATCTGGTCGAGGGCATCTGTCTGTCTCCCTCTCTCACTCTATCTTTCATACACATGAAAAAAGTAAATAAACTTTAAACAACTTAAGGCATTTTATCAAGAAAATTAATTTACTATCAAAACATTTAAGTATTTTTTCTTTTTTACATAAGATGCTGTGCTCGGAAAACAAATACATTGGATCATTATCTATTATAACCATGGCTAGTAGGAGTTTTATCTTTTTTCAGACTGATTAGGACCTTGCAAATTCAATCACTTATCCTCAGAGTAATTCTTCTATTTTAGTATTTCCTGTTCATCATGAAGCTGCTTTCTCATTTTCTCTCTCTTTCTTTCCCTCTCTCATCGAATTAAAATAAATAAAGTTAAATAAAATAATTCTTTTAAAAAATCTAAGACATGATTAAGATAAAGCATCCCTGAATCTTAATTCTTGTTAGTAAAAATTTTAAAGATATTTGGCCCATCCTGAGTGACACAGGTGCTGGTACTGAGGTAAGGTTTACTGAACAATACTAGAGTCTTATGGGAGGCCCTGAGTTCTAATTGCAGGTGGGGCTGAACACACTTATTGTGCCCACAGATGTGCCCATGATCTAGACAAGTTGGAAAGTTGGAGCCTGGGGAAGGATCACAGCTATGATAGTGAAATCTGGTCGAGGGCATCTGTCTGTCTCCCTCTCTCACTCTATCTTTCATACACATGAAAAAAGTAAATAAACTTTAAACAACTTAAGGCATTTTATCAAGAAAATTAATTTACTATCAAAACATTTAAGTATTTTTTCTTTTTTACATAAGATGCTGTGCTCGGAAAACAAATACATTGGATCATTATCTATTATAACCATGGCTAGTAGGAGTTTTATCTTTTTTCAGACTGATTAGGACCTTGCAAATTCAATCACTTATCCTCAGAGTAATTCTTCTATTTTAGTATTTCCTGTTCATCATGAAGCTCCATATATAAATATATACTTTTAAGTTCATATAAAAAGTAGAACAAACTGATTTTGGAAGCAGGGCTATCTGAATATAAATATAGTCTAACCAAATGTCTAGTATATGGTGATAGTTCCCAATGCTATTAAAAATATCTATGCTTTCTTTTTTCTCTCCTTCAGCTCTTTAAGGTTCAGGTCATTGCTTACTTTCCTTACCTTCTGCTCTGTCTAAGCAGATATTGATCACGTGCCTTTGCCTGTACTTTACCCAGGTGATTTTATTTTCTGGTTTCAATACCAACTGTCTCTATGTTGGCCCTTTGGCTAATATTTGATGCAGCTATGTCAGAAATCAGATTGAAATGGCTGTGTTGATTCAAACAGCTGTAGAGGTAACTGTGGTGCACAATAAAACTGGTATACGATAAGGTTCAAGACTTTGGCCTTCTTTGACATTTATATTATTTATTATTTCCTTATTTTTATGGGTTCTTTAAGAATTAAATATCCTTGAAATTTGCACAATTATAAAATGTATTAACTTGAGGCAAGAAGCATAATATAGTTAAAAAAACTTAGAATTAACATCTATTCAAATCTCATGACTGTTCATAACAATACACATTTCTCTGAGATTTAGTTAATCTCTCAGAACTGTGCTTCAACAATACTACTACCATGAAGTTGAATGACATAACCGATATAAAATATCTAGCATAATCCAATAAAGATTAATCCCCAGCCCTTGCATTTTCCTATTACCTCTTTTAAACCACTCTATTTTTCTTCCTGTCTTCCTTGGATGTTGGTGTCTGGGAATATAATTAAGTATTTGGTTATTTATTGATATCATGATAACATAAACAATGGTTAATAAGTAATCTCAATAATTGTATTTTTATATATTATCTATTATACTTATAGTGAATTATATTTTTATAAAGAATATGCCTTTAAAATACTCATATTGAATTATATTTTTATAAAGAATATGCCTTTAAATTCATGCTAATTCTAAGACATTTTAGTAAAATATATCTTTTAAATTTATTTCATTATATCAATAAATATACTGGTGTTGTCTTAATAGAAATTACTTAGTCTTTCACTTGCTTTTTTTTTGCACTTAAATACTTACTGATGTATTCATCTGCCAGAGGTACACAAAGCAATGCCAGTCTGTGATTGAAATTACTCTCTATGGTACATTAGCCAAGAATTATTGAGAAGAAATAAATCAGAGCAAAGAGATAAGAATGTGACTGAGGTAGTCAGGATGTTCAAGGAACACCTTTAATAAATGTGAATTCTGAGCCATGACTTAAACACTCACGAGAAGAGCATTCTGAACTGAAGAAGCAGCATGTACAGTGTTCCTAAGTTGGGAAGATGCTGGAATGTTTGTGCATGGTTGCATATCACTGAAAAAGCTTCTAGGGATCTTATCAGCTATCGTAAGTATAAATTTTATCATAAATATGATAGGAAATATGGGAGGAATGAGACAGTAGGCAAGTTATATATTTTTTCATTTGTGATTTTACTTATTTTGACGTTGTTAATTAAACCTTTAAACAGTAGTTCATCTAATGCATAATATGGTATATGAAATATACATACATTATAATGTGTAGATAATGTTTTGCAAACAGGCTTGAGGGAAAAGAGAGGCATTAAAATGACTTAGGGATTGGAGTTAAAAAAAAGTTCATAGTATTAGAAAGGAAAAGATATGAACCAAAGAGAACATTTGACCCTCCCAAAGACACAGAGTTAAATCTTTCATTGGAAAAGCACTGACTAGTCCAAAACTTAGGAGCATAAAGTGCAAAGTAAGTAAAAGGAATTAGTCATAATTTATTAAAATTGATATTAACTTGATGTTGATAGTTAAAAAGCATTAGAGTCACATGGGAATGAATCAGAACTTCAGAGTAATGAGGTTTATAATTTTTATAGCAATACAAATGCAAATAAATGATTATACTGTGCATCTCGGGCTAGAGAGAAATGACAACAAAGACCAAGACAAAGAAAGAGACTTACTCTTCCCCAGCCTGAAATCAGAAAACATTTTCACATAGAATTAATGAATTGTACCTGCTCTGATTTAATCACCACTCAGAGGAAGAAAATAATTCCTAAGATCAATTTGATTAAATAGAAATCAATTAAGTTTAATTTGATTTAATGTGGTAATAATAGGATGTGTGAAATTTGCTAGGACCTGCTTGGTGCTTTTATGACACAAACTGCACTCTGTATGACCTTACTGGCTACAGTAGAAGGCACACATGAAAATTACTAGGTGACTGAGGTGCTGTGATACAGTTATGATGTCACTTACAGTAGAGATATGGATTATGGAGTGATCAGGAGGGAAAATTTCAAACAAGAAGCCACTTCTGAGTTGACCTAAGTAAACTTGTTCAAGTGCTAAGAACACTATCTTAAAGGACCAGTGCACACTTTGGCCTGAGGACTACCCAGAAGAGAGTAGAAAGTATTGAAATCCTGATAAAATCCTCAAAAAAGTCAATGGTTATGTGCTTTCTGAAAATCTACTTCTTGAGTTTTCCAGGTATTTATGAATATATGGATAGATGAATGGATTTTTCCTCTAGGCTCACACTAAGCCAGGTAAACTATAATCCAGTCTGATTGTCTCCCTGGCTTGGGGGTGGAGAAGACCACACATTAGTAGTAAAAGGAGAATTTATTTCCAGGTTATTGCTCTTCCTTTTTTATTTTTTCTTTTTTTATTACTTTTTTTCTTGTTTATTTATAGATGTAACTGGTCAAGACAGCATCTATATTTCTGGTATTCCTGGTTAGTTAACCTTCTCTGACTCTATTACTCTCTGTTTAGAAGAAATATTTATTTTTTTAATTGTAATTTCTTTGTTTATTTCTCAAATGTACTGAAACGAGGGAGATAAACACAACAAAACACTGTTGAAAGTGTCACTTCAGATCTCAACTAATACTTTCCAACTAACTCATCATGTATCCTCTCAATTCCTCTGAAATGGAGATCACCACCTTCTTTTTAATTGGAATCCCAGGCTTTGAACATTTTCATGTGTGGATTTCTATTTCCATCTGCTTCATGTACCTGGTGGCCATCCTGGGCAATTGCACCATTCTCTTTGTGATAAGGACTGAACCCTCACTCCATGCACCCATGTACTATTTCCTTTCCATGTTAGCAATTTCTGACTTGGGCCTCTCTCTCTCCTCCCTTCCAACTATGCTGAGGATCTTCTTGTTCAATGCTACTGGAATCTCCCCAAATGCCTGTTTTGCTCAAGAATTCTTTATCAATGGATTCACAGATACGGAGTCCTCAGTGCTCTTAGTCATGTCTTTTGACCGCTTTTTGGCCATACGCAACCCTCTAAGGTACAGCTCTATCCTCACCAGTGCTAGAGTTGCCAAAATTGGATTGGTGTTGTTCCTTAAAAGCATGCTTTTAGTGCTTCCATTTCCCTTCATCCTGAAAAGACTGATCTATTGTAGGAAGAGCCTACTTTCTCACTCCTATTGTCTCCATCAGGATGTCATGAAGCTGGCCTGCTCTGACAACACAGTCAACTTTTTCTATGGTTTCTTCGTTGCTCTGTGTATGATGTCAGACAGTGTGTTCATTGCAGTGTCCTACGTGTTCATTCTGAGGACTGTGATGGGAATCGGTTCCCATAAAGAGCGACTCAAGGCCCTCAACACCTGTGTCTCCCACATCTGCGCTGTGCTCATCTTCTACATGCCCATCATTGCTTTGTCGTCCATGCACCGCTTTGGCAAGACCAAGTCCCCGATGGCCGTGATCCTCATTTCTGATATTTTTGTGCTAGTGCCACCTCTGATGAACCCCATTGTATATTGTGTGAAGACACGGCAGATTCGCGAAAAGGTACTGGGTAAATTGGGTATAAAATAAAGATATGTGAAAGAATGGGTCAGAGTCAACTGGATAGAAATAAAACCAATACTTTTCTAATTAAAATATTATCAATGATTCATCATTTTCTTAGTTACCTTTGTAGTCACTAAAACTTATGGGTGGTTACTATATTGACCTGGGAGTGTGGAAATGTTGGACTGACACAAACATTGAAGAGTGTGTATAGGACATTTACACAATATTACTAGAATCGTGAGGGGCCGGGTAGTGGCACAGTATTATAGCTTGATGTTTTGTGAGACAATCTCAAATGGAAGGGTAACCAATTCAAGTCCAGAGGCTTCCCAAATATGCCAAGTATGTGCTTGCCAATGATTTAAGACTGGGGGTGAGTTTTGCTGTCAACATCCTGTTCAAAGAGCTGTTTTGCTTTCTCTCTCTCATGGAAGAAATGGGAATAAAATGTTTATAAAAGAAAACAGTTACAAATCAACAAACTGGTTGCCATTTTAGCTACATTCCTTACAACACAAGGAAGAAAGTACAAATGGAAGTAAGGATTTGATCCCCTTGCAATGATTATCAAAGGAACTGAAAATCAAAGGATGCTGCCCCAACACAGTTGCTGGTTTTCTCTCTGATGGGTTTCAGATACTCTGTATGTGTCGGAGGACTTCATTCAATTTTGTTGAAATTTTTCATTTCTCTTTTAAGTGAGAGGAGTCTGTTGTCAAGTACAAGTTAGTGAACAAACTCCCCGCTTTGTTCTTTCCTTAACAACCACATAGGGACAATCACTGAACTCAGTGAACTACTTAGAGTTTTTATATCCTTAAATTATAACAACACCTTGTAACTTTTTTTTTTTTTTTTTAGAGAGAAAGATATTTGCTATAGGGTGTGTGTGCTCTCCAGAGAGACAGAGAAATAGAAAGTGAGAAGTCATCCCCCTGGGGGATGGCCAAAACCCCTTTTCCTTCATTCTCCTCTTGGGTTTTTGGGCATGCATGCACCTGTGCCCGGCATGAGTTTTCAGCTAAGGCAAAAGAAAAAGAGAAAAAAATAATGATAACAACAGAGAAGCCTCTAGCAACTCAGAATATGAGGTCATACATCTAAGCATACTGAACATCTGGACTGATACCAAATCTATTGTCAAAGTCAGTAAGGAGTAACTAAAAAAAAAAATTAAGAGAGATTTTTGCTATAGGACATATGTGCTTTTCAGAGAGACAGAGAGACAGAAAGCAAGAAATCATCCCCCTCCAAGAAAGGTGGCCATGCCGCAATCCTTTCTTCATTCTCCTCTCTGGATTTTGGGCATGCAAGCACATGTGCCCAGTGTGATTTTTAAGCACCAGGTTCAGGATTTGGACCACAGTTAACTATGTGAGAGTCCAGCAATGTAATCATTATACCATCTGCAAGTCCCAAGTAACTAAAAATTTTAAGTCAGCGAAGCTGCTCTGAAAAATGGTACCTGTCTGGTAAACCACACACACACAAAAAAGAACAGACATCATGAAAAACACAATAAAGAGTGTTTGTACCTCTTTTAGAGTTTCACCTAAACTCAGAAATTCAAATCTATATCATACAAAAATGACTTAAATCATAACATGTCAATAAGTATTATTTCTGGATCAAGGAAAGTTGGGGAAAAATTGGAGAGGTAAGACATTTGTGGGACACAAATATGGTTTATTATTTGTTGATGAGGATGTGTATGGTGGTCTCAACTGGGCTGGACTGAGGTGTATATCATGCTGAGTAAAGTATCTTTACAACCTAAGTGATATATAGTGATTAAATGTATAGTTATATATAAATAATAATAATAATAAAACAAATACAAAATGGAAAATCATTGATTGATGATAACATGTATGGTAATATCCTTGATTGAGCCAATATGCAACGTATACATGATGGAAAATCTTATTTTGAATGAATGTAAATAAATAAAAATTAATTTAAAAAATTTTAAGAATTATTTCTGAGTCAGAAGAATTAATATACTAAAAATTGTTTGTTTCTCTCAGTTAAAATAGAAGATTTAATACATTTCCAATGAAGCTTGCTGTAACATTTCTCCAAGAATTTACCAAAATAATTCTAGAAATAGACTCAAAAAAGTAAACTGGAAAATGTAAGATGAAACTAAATGGAGAGGGTGGCTCCATGAGGCAGCACTAATGCGCTATTCAAGAGAAGCCAGATCCACATTACTATTGCCATTCTAAGCCCCGGCTGGGTAGCCTGGCATACACCTGATGTGCACAAAGGCCCACGGTCCAAAGGGCGGGAAGAACAGAGGAAGGGGTTGTGGCATGATCCAACCCTGTGAAGGGTGTTCCTTTCTCTGACTCTCTCATTCATGGGCTCTATTATAAATAAAGGCAAAAAATAAAAACACAAAAAACATGACAACACTCAATCTGATAGTAATATTTATTAAACAGCCTTAAATTGTGTGATTGAGTCAACAAATCAACGAGCAGAACAAGATAAAAGAATAAACAGTGCAATACGCCAAACAACATCAAAAATTTAACATGGTTAAAGAATATCAGAACACTGACCAAACCGATTAGTCAAGTAATAGTGGGAGAGGATAGCCTTGATGGTGCTACTGCCTAAAGTTAGAACCACGTGGAAGGCCCTGTTTAGATCCCAGACCAACCTGAACAGGCCAAGGGCCATATGATGCAATTGTATTCCTAGCTAACTCAGAGACAAGGACAGAGGGTCTCAACAGTAAAAATACTGTCAGAACACACACTTTTTCTCTCTCACAGAAATAAAATACTGACAGGAAAAACGATGACCTATTTACAATATTTTATCTATGGGTGTGGTATTTTGTTAAACACAAAAATAAACAATATAAGTACCAAGATAACTTAAAAATTTAGTTAAATCTAAATGAATAAAACCATATTTGAAAAACAACCATTTCTAAGGAAATAGCGAAAATAGAAAAACAAAAAGTAAAAGTATTATGTTCTTTATTGAAAAGTAGTTATGTAAGTAACACTTAACTAGTCATAATTTAGAAGATAATAACAATAGGATATAGCCAGAGTTTACCAGGTGCCAGACATTAGGCTATATGTTTATCTGTACTTACACCATTAACTTTTGTAAGAGCAAAGAAGGTAGATTTTTATTAGTTTTCTGTTTTGAAAATCAGGAAGTTAAAGCTTTAAGAAGTTCCACAACTTGTCCAAGGATATAAATTGCTAAAGTGTTCGAAGATTAAATTTAAGCTCCGGCAGTATTAGTCTAGAGCCTATGATGTCAGACACATACTAGACTAACAGTTATTTTGCTATTTCTAAAGTTAATAATTTACTTAGATAATTACTATTATTAAGGATCATTAATAATTACTATGATCTAAGAACATAATAAAAGGTGTAATCAAATGTATGTATGTATGGTACTGTTTGTTGAAAATTACTAGAATTTTAAATAGTACGTAATAGTAACATAAACCATAATATACAATATCATTCACTATCACTCATTCCTGCAACACAGTAATAATAGCTAAGGGGTTTTCTAGCACCACATTAGATGTCAAGGATTAACTGAAACATAATCAAGTCCACTGAGTAAAGAATGAGTAGTTTAAGTACACATAAAACAATGGCAAAGTGCCTATTTTGATGGAGCGTCAAAAGAAATCGTACTAGTGGAAGCAATATCTAATATAAAATAATATAGCATAATAGAGAATAATGACTAATATGCAAACAACAAAGTTGTATGAATGTATATATACTATTATCTTAATTTGTAAGTATCTGTGTGTATTTGTGTGCACAGTTGTTGCTTATTAAATAAGATTAGTTTAGACTGTGTATTTGGAACCAGCTCTCACATGGCCAGTCATGGTTTGAATCCCAGACCCAGCAGCTTGAAAAACACACCAGACACATATGCATTCATGCCAAAAGCCCTAAAGGGATAGAGAGATGGAAGAAAAAGGACTTGGTGTGACCATATCCAATTATGGAAAGCTCTCTCTCTGGTGAGCATACCTAGCTTCTGGCAACGAAACAAAATATTTTTAATTTTTTCTTAGAATTGTTTATTTAATTTTATTTATTATTATTATTTTTATTTGTTATAAGGCACAACCCCTTACCAAAGAGAGACAAAGAGAGAAAGAGAAAGTGAGAATGCAAGCTGCCAGGTCTCAGACTCCAACTATGCAGCCATGTGGGAGTTCAGCATCTTAACCATCATGGCACCTGCTGGCTCAACAAACTAATTTTAAAAGCATAAGGAAAGATAAGTCATATATAATTTGTCAATAGGATTGTAAATAATTTTTATATTTTAATAATTTTCTGTATTTCTCAATATACTCACAAAATTTTAATTACATATTCATGAATTTGACTTTATAACAAAATAGCTTACAAATCTATTAAATAAAATGCTTGAGGGACCAGAAGTTGGTGTAATGGCTATGTCACTGGAGTTCCATGTAGTCGACCATGGTTCAAGTCCCAGGCCCAGTGGCTTCAACTCAAGCCTGGGGCGTGTGTGTGCATGGCCCAGATTCTGAGAGGAGAATGGAGGAGAAGGAATTGTGGCATGGTCATCCTCCCTGAGGGGTAATTTCTCTCTTTCTGTCTCTCTGTTTCCCTGTCTTTCTGGCGAGATCACGCGCCCTATAGCAAAAACCTCTCCAAATAAATACAATGCTTGAAATAACAGCAAAATTACAAATAACAACAAAATACAAATCCATACCTTATTCATAATTATAATAAATATGAAGTACATTACTGACAATATTTTGGGTTGAGGGAACCAGATCCCACATGGCCAACCGCTGTCAGAATCCTGGCTCTGGCAACTTGAAGGATATGCTGGGCACATGCCCAGGATTCTGAACAGATAAAGAAAAAGGAGAAAAAAAAAGGCATGACTTGACCCTATTGGTTGTTTTCCCTCTATCTCCCCCTGGCTCATATTCTCTGGCATAAATAAGAACATACAGATATACAGACGTACAGATTCAATTGTTCCACTGGATTATGGTGACTTCATTTTGCTTTTAATGTTTTATTGTATGCAGGCATCCATGTCATTGTTTTAAATATTTTAGGAACATAGACAAAACTAATTTGTGGTATTAAAAAAAAAAATGTTTTGATGAACTCAGGCCAGCAGTTGGCATGGTGATTAGGTGTTGATCCCACATGACAAACTCTGCAATTCAAGTCCTAGACCCAGCAGCTTGGAAAACACATCATGTGCGTACATGCCAAAATCCCAAGGGAAGAATGAAGGCAAGAGATTATGGCATGGTCATCTGCCTGGGAGGTGATTTTCCACTTTCCCTCTCTCTGTGTTTCTCTCTGGAGAACACCAGTGCCCTATGGCAAAAATCTAAAAAGAAAATAAGCATACACCACCAAAAACAAACTAAAAGAAACTGATAAACTAAAAGATAAATTTTACTTTCTTATCACTCCTGCAATTTAGTTGGAATTGCTTCAGTAGTCAAAATGCCTGCAGGACACATTGCCCAAATCTCTTTCCTCCATAAACATAATTTATGTACTGAAAATTTCCCCCTTCAATCCTACTTTTCTCTAGGACCTCTCACTCGGGGGTCCATGGACCCTTAGATTGGAACAGCTGAAACATCGCCTGACGGATGGACTTGGTCTTCCAGCTGTAAATGATAGGGTTTAGTACAGGGGGTAAGAGCAGATAAATATTGGCTAGAATGCTGCAGACCACCCTTGGGGTGGAGCTTAAGAGACGGTGCACTAAAGACAGGGTGATCATTGGAACGTAGAAAACAATGACTGCACAGATGTGACAGACACAAGTGTTGAGAGCTTTCTGTTGCTTCTTGGGGGCCACAATGTTTAGAACAGTACGGATAATCAGGACATAGGAGAAAAGAATGAACAGTAAGTCAGTGCCAATCAGGTAAAGCAAAAGAAACATGCCCAAAAAACTGCTGACCCAGGGGTTAGAATATGTGTATTTGATCACATCTGGATGGTAACAAAATGGGTGGGAAAGTTCCTGGTCACCATGAAAAGATACATTCTTCAAAGCTGCAAAAATAGAAAACAGGAAAACCATTTGTCGTGTGCAGATCACCAATCCAATCATCAAGATCATCTTGTTTGTAAGGATGGTAGCATACTTCAGTGGGTGACATATAGCCATGAAGCGGTCAAGAGCCATGGCTACCAGCACTGAGGACTCCAGGAAGGAGAGGGTGTGCACAAAGGACATCTGAACGAGGCAGGCCTTAAAGCTGATCTCCCGGGCATGAAACCAGAGAACCCCAAGCACAGTGGGGAGAGTTGTGATGGTCAGACACAGGTCCACAGCTGAGAGCATGGAGAGGAAATAGTACATGGGCTTGTGAAGACTCCGCTCAGTAATAATGACGAACAAGATCATAGTGTTTCCCAAGAGGGCGACAGTGTAGAGACAGCAGACCGGAATGGAGATCCAGACATGAACACGCTCTAGCCCAGGGAATGCAGTGAGGAGGAAACTGGAGGAGGTGGTGGTGTTATTGAAAATTAACATGGTGAGTTCTGGACACACCCTACAAAGAAAGATGATAGTGGTACTGTCTATTAGCTGATCCTTTTTTCAAATCCTAACTCTTTCATAAGCCTTTTCTTAATTACATAATTATTTCTCTGTACGCAAAATTCCCAATCTAATTAATGTGCCAACAACATAGTTTTATGGCATGTTGAATTTTTCTTGTTAGAACCTGGCCCCATTTTCATGTCTCTATCATCTCCCAGTCATAACCATTAATCTTCCTAGGCTAATTTCCACCATTGCTCAGACTAGCCCTGGCTTGAAGTAAGAATGCTTATAAACATAGATCACACACATGCATACATACAGACAAAACAACCACCACAATCACAACCCGATTGTCTCTTTATTAAGTCTTCAGGCTACATAAGATGCTCCAGAAATACAGGAGAAGTGCCTCAGAGTCACTCTAGGTACCTTTGATGGTGTGCTCTGTGATGTTCTTGCTGGAAGCCGGCCTGGGACACTGTAGGAAAAGGTTATGTGAATCATGAGCTACCTTTTTTTTCCTATTGTCCCATCTCCTTTTAGTATTAAAACTCTCTAATTCTATTTCTTATGTTGGAATAATTATTATAATTCTTCCTTCTCATTCTACATATTTCTGGGCCTTGGGCTTATCTTGTCCTCTGTTTCTGAGTATAGTTTCCAAGTCTATTGTAGGGTTCTTCTCTCCTTTACTCCATCTTACATTTGGAATATGTCTTTCTACTACATCCCAGGGATAGCTACTTTATAACTGTAGACACACTCACTGTGAATAGACTTCTCTAATAAATCCTGCCAGGATCTCCAAACATTATTCTGGAATGCCATCAAGCATCCTGATCTAGGCTTAGTACGCAAGTCTGGAGAAAAAAAAAAAAAAGCAAAATAAAACAAAGGAAAAGCACTCCCATATCAGCTTCTATCACTTTTTTCAATTATTTATTATTAATTTTCCGTACTTTTAAAATGTTTACTTACTTTATTTTAATTTCTTTTATACATTCAATCACATATGCCACTTAACTGGTAAAGTGAATGTTCTAACCTGTATAGCTTCTATCATTGTTTTGTTTTGTTTTTTTTTTTTTTTTTTTGGAGAGGTTTTTCACTATAGGGCGTGTGCGCTCGCCAGACAGACAGAGAGAGACATAGAGACCGAAAACGAGACATCACCCCCCAGGGGGGATGGTCACACTGCAATCCCTTCTCCTCCATTCTCCTCTTGGGATCTTGGGCACGCACGCACACGTGTCCGGCGTGAGATTTAAGCCACCGGGTCCGGGATGCAAACCGTGGTCGACTACGTGGGAGTTCAGCGACATAGCCATTATGCTAACTGCTGGTTCCCAACTTCTATCATTTTTGATATTTTATTAAACTCATGATGAGAATTCAATGAGTCAACTCTTCAAAGTGGAGAATATGTCTTGCTTTATTTAAGGGTACACTCCGATGGGGTCATGGATGCTTGCATCTATCTATATTTATCTAGATAGATAGATAGATAGATAGATAGATAGATATGTAGATATGTAGATATGTAGATATATAGATATGTAGATATATATGTATATATATAGTGACTTTTTTCCATAAATATCTCTCTTTTTAGAGAGAGAGATTTTTGCTATAGAACATGTGTTCTCATTAGAGAGATGAAGGAAGACAGAGAGTCAGAAAGTGAGAAATCAACCCCCAAGGGTATGGCCATGCTGCAATGCGATTCCTTCCTCATTCTCCTTTCAGGATTTTGAGCATTCACACACACTCACCCCATGTGAGGTTTAAGCTACCGGGTCCAGGATTTGAACCATGGTAGACTTCATGGGAGTCCTGTGATATAACCATTATGTCATCTGCTGGTCCTTCCTCATATTATATTATTTAAAGATTTTATGCCATCCAGAACTAAATTCCGCATTCCTCCTTTCTTTTTTTCTTCTCTTGCTAAGCAAACTAACTGTGCCAATATGCAGAATTATCCTAAGTAAAAATGATAAAATTCTCTCTCTCAGGGCCTGGATATTTCCATGTTGGAATGGACTTTTAATACTTGCAGACATGGGAAAGGCTTGGTAGGCATCAGCAACATGTGATGACTTTGGGAAAATCACAGAGGAAATGAAATTAGGGAGTAATATAAGGGAGTAATCTCAAGGACGGGAAGGCTGAGGTGATACCACAAATTTGAATATCAAATTGTTCAATGGATAAGGCCATAAAATGGCAGCTGCAAACAAAACGAAAATGGTGGCAGAAGGGAGGCAAAAGCTGGGACTGACATCTAGGATGATTATTACAATTCTATTCAGAACTCGCTTACTGACTACTCGTCAGAATAATAATAATAACCATTACTGATTTTTTAATTTTTATATAGGTCAAGAAGTCATCAATAAAGAGCTAAGAGGAGTAATATATCTACTCTAGTTATTGTATAGACTCATCCAGCTCCAAATATCCTCATCTTTTAGTCATCTAGCTTTTCTGCACCTGGTGACAGAGTAGATATAAAAGTTTTCTAGCATCAGAGCTTGCTTGTAAAGATAAATATGAAGGAATATTAATTATTTTCTCTCCTTTGGCCAGTCTATTGAAGATGTGACAGAAATATTTGCTTGTTACCTCAATGAAGGAAAAAGACTAATTGCTTTGTCGGTTATAAGTTTTAGTATTGTAAAATAATAATGATAATATAATTTGGTTGGGAGAAAGGATTTAGCTATAAATAATCTAAATTCTTTGGTCCAAGATTTAGCTGGAAAAGAACCCTCAAAATCAGGAAAACTGTTTCCAAGATAGATATTAATTGCAAATATACTGAATTAAGTCAACCACTCAGACTACCAATGATAATTTTAATGTAGGTTACTGTGCTGAGGGCCAGGGAGACAGGAACATATAAAGAAGTTTCTGCATCCAAACATCTCCAACCTAGTGTAACTGAATGAAGTGAGACGCCAAGGCAAACATTAATGGTGGTCTACTACCACATGAGAAAACAAGGGGATAAAGAGTCACATTAGAAAACAGAAGGCTATTGAAATTTTTGTTTAATTCTTCTTCTTCTTCTTCTTCTTCTTCTTCTTCTTCTCCTCCTCCTCCTCCTCCTCCTCCTCCTCCTTCTC
>NW_006204118.1:347790-350194 GCF_000334495.1 Tupaia belangeri chinensis
CCTCCTTCTCCTCCTCCTCCTCCTCCTCCTCCTTCTTCTTCTTCTTCTTCTTCCTTTCTTCTTCTTCATCTATAAACATTAAAAGTGAATCTCTGGGGCCAGTTCATAGCCTAGTGGTTAAGAAGGTTGGATCTCATATGACCTATCGATAACGGTACAAACTGACTCCTGCAGTTTGAAAAGACAAATCAAGCATGTGTGTATGCATGCTCCAAATCCTTACAGCATGGAGAAATGAAGAAGGGATTGTAGCAGAACCACCCTTACTGGGGGTTGCTTTCTCCTTCTCCACGCCACGCCTCCCCCTTTCTTCTACTCGTGAGTGCATGCACCGTTTGGAAACTAAAAAGAAAAATAAATAAATGCTTTGTAAAATTAATCCCTTTCACTGTGATAACCATTAAGAAATCCCTCTTCAACACAAAATTTATCAACTCTCCTCCAATATTACTTTATGTATGGTTTTTACAACACTTATATATTCTGGCTAGATCATATTTTTTTTCTCTAGAATACTGGATTTTTGATAACATAAAACATATTCTGCTCATTTTTTTTATTCCAAAGACAGGCACAGTAATTGGCACATGATAAAAACTCATTCTTCATAACAGTAAATGTATTGATAGATGGAAAAATGATAGATAATAGATAAAGAAATATAGATTGAGTTTAAAGGAGAAAATAAACAATGGGCAAAATTATTTCCTTAAACACAAGGAGATGATTACTCTCTCATTAATAAGAGAAGAAGGTGGGTAAGGTATAAGAAAAGGAAAATAAAGATTCTTAGTATATATCATACATTTTGCTAACCATTTTAGATATAATTTTATATAATGTCAGGAAAATTTAAGATAGATATTTTTCTCTTTTTTTCAATAGAAATGACCCAGCAACTTAAATAATGAATTTATGGTAAGTAGTTCAAAACTCAAAACCAGATTTACTAACTTTGACGTCCATTATTTTTTATTAAACTACAAACCAACAGAAAGGCTAAGTTTATAAGATAATTTAAATTGTTAGATGTTGTAATTTCCTTCTTTTGAAGGACAAAATTTTAGTATTGTATAGGATACATATCTCTATGGTTCAAATGAGGAATAGAGGCAACAAATAAGTAAAAATTAGAATTGTGTTCTCTCAATTTATCTTAAAAATATTTGTAAAATTCAAGTGTGTTAACAATAGAGGTGAATGTCTATGTGATTTTTAAATTTTTAATTAGTGCATAATAATTGTATTTATTTAGGGGCACAGTATGATTGCTCTGTATTTAAATACAGTATGCAATGATCAAATCAGAGTAATGAGCTTACTCATTCATTATTACTTTGTGTTGGTAATATTAAAAATCTTCTTTTTCAGCTATTTAAAAATTTACAATGAATTGTTAACTGTGGTTGCCTTACTATACTATAGTACATTAGAACTTATTTATCTTATTTGTAGTTTTGTGTCCATTAACCACCAACTCCCTATCCTCTCCTCTCGATCGTCCCAGACATATATTTGAATTGTGTGTCTGTTTCTATGTGTCCATACACTCTGGCGTCAAATTTAGGACAAAGTTTAATGCTTCAGCTCCTCAAAATTTTCTCTGTACTGTCTACTAACCAGTGGAACAGCAAGTGCTTTCTGTTTTCAGGTAAAAGTTTCCATCTGACTAGCCAGACAGAAGGTAGCATGTGCCCATTTGTATACACACAGCTAGACGAAATGATTTAGTTAAGATCCACCTAGTTCAATCCCCTAGAGATCCAAAGATCAACATCCTTGCTTTCTGGCATCAGTAAATATATAGGCCTATCTTCGTCTTTTAGTAGCTCCTACCTTCTGCTCATTTCTCAATACCAGGTTCTACTCCTTCCACCTTCGAGAGTTTGCCCTGATAGTTCTAGGACATATTAAATGAAAACCTCTGCTTCTAAATCTCTGCACCACTTAATGCTTGGACCTTTTATTTTATACTTAATAATTAGGAATAGCAGATATTGGTAATTTACGTAATCAAATCTTATCCTTTTTTCTGCCTGGAATGTGAGTTTCCTGAAACTTTAGCTTGCATGTTTTTCATCTCTTATTGCTAGCTACTGAAACAGAATCTGGAACAAAAGAAACTTCAATTAATAAGGTTGATTGATTGATGAACAATCATGACCATGAGAAGAGAGTTAAGAATCCTCTTTCTTCTTCTCCTTTTATTTTTCCTCCTGTCCTCTACCTCCCTATTTCAATTTCTTCTGGGATCCATTACACCCCTCCATTTCTTCATCATACCTTATTTGTAGTTCATATCTGTTCTTTGCTTGTTATCTGTTTTCTCCTTCTACCATTTCTCAGTTTTTAAAGCTTTCCCCATTGCTCTCTTCCTATACATGCATTCTTCTTACCTGATCAC
>NW_006204118.1:350367-352718 GCF_000334495.1 Tupaia belangeri chinensis
TCAGAACTATCACAGAGCAACGGCTAAACCAGCTCCCAAAGGCAGAGACTTTAAAGGCTGCCTAGTTGAGTCACCAAGGAAGAGGGAGCACTCTTGATTAGTACGTGTACTTGTTGGAGCAGGAGCGACAGGACCCACATGAAGTGTTACTCCACAGCAGCTCCAATACATCTCCCAGATGTAGCTCCAAACTCTGCTGCCAGGCTGGAGCAAAGGCCATCCATCAGGGACTGAGAGTACAACCCTGGCCCTGAGGGCTGACAGTAATGGGTATCTGTAAAAACTACCTTCCTGAGTCAGGTAACTACAGTCATTCTTCTTCACCCAGCCTTAGGCATAGATTCTTAGCCAGGAAGTTTTCCTAATACAGCATCGAATTAATTTTTATAAAGTAGTTTTCATTAACTCATTAATTCAAAAAATTTATATTAAGTGTTCACTATATGTTTTAAACTACTTTATGCACTTGAGTTATAATGAAGTGGAATAAGAAGGGTCTCTGTTCTTATGAAGTATATAGAATAACAGGGAAGTTGTGCTCTTAGTTTATCACAGCACAGTGTGAGGAAACTGCAATATCATAAATGGCAAGTTAAAAAAGCTGTCAGGAAGACCAATAGGTGGCATATTGGTTCAGGCACAGGACTCTGACATGACTGAACATGGTCCGAATCCCGGACCTGGAAGCTTGAAATTCACACCAGGTGTGTGTGCGTGTGTGTCCAAAGTCCTGAGAGAAGAATGGAGAAAAGATTGAAGTGTGACCATCCACCCTGGGGAAGCGATTTCTCACTTTCTGTCTCTTGAGTGACCACAGTTTCCCCATAAAGAACATCTCTCAAAAAAAAAAAAAGAAAAGAAAAGTCATCTGGATAGAAGTGGGTTTGAAACTGAAATCTAAGGTATATATGCAATTCTTTATTTTTCAGCTGACTGAATGAAGCATGCTCATACTTTGCACATACTATTAACTCTTTAATAGGTTTTCTTTACTGCTATAACACGTTATTTTTTATAAAATATATATTAGTAAATAAGTACATAAATAAATGCTAAGTAAAAAATAAAAAATCTCTATTGAGTACCAAATGCCAGAGTGACTGCAGTAGATAAAGAATAGCCTAGGAAACTTTTCTGATAAGTTGTTAAGTGATGTCACAACAAAAATACCATCCAATAATAAAATGTATCAAACTATTAATACACAAAAATCATATGCGAATCTCAAATGCATTGCACTAATAAACCAGAGACAGAAGACTATAAACTGGGGAAGGAGGGGTGCCATTTGTATGATACTTTGGAGAAGAAGAATTATAGGAAAGTTCATGCTTTCCAGGGCTTGAGTATGAATAAAGGGAATGACTACCAAAGGATAGGAAAAGAGAATTTGGATAGTAATGAAATAGTTTTGTATCTCAGTTTTATGGTGGTTATATAACAATGCATTTGTTAAAACTTATATAACTATTTACCAAAATGAATGAATTACATTGTATGTAAATAAGTGTTGATATGTATCATTTTGAAGTGTGAAAGTTCTCTTTTTTATCAAGTTAAGATAAAGTCTTGCTTTGATCAAAACCATTATGCAATGCCATTTGATAACTATATAAATTTATATTTAAATTAACTAAAATTTTTTGAAAGGTTTTTGCCATACGGTGCGTGTGCTTGCCAGAAAGACAGAGAGAGACAGAGCGACAAAAAGCGAGAAATCACCCCCGAAAAAGGGATGGCCATGCTGCAATCCCTTCTCCTCCATTCTCCTCTCAGGATCTTGGGCACGCACGCACATGTGCCTGGCATGAGTTCAAGTCACCAGGTCCAGTACTAGACCCACAGTCGGCTACATGGGAGTCCAGCAACATAGTCATTACACTAACTGCTGGTCCTCAAATTAAATAAAATTTAAAAATAAGTTTCTCACTTGCACTAGTAAAGTTTTGAGTCCTTAGTAACCATGCATAGCCAGTAGTTATTGTATTAGAAGAAATAAAGAGTATTTCCATTTGTGCAGTGATTGTCATTGAGAAATGACATATTGGATACTCTTCTCTGACTTGACTACATTTATGTAGAAATAGTAGATGCTGGGAACCAGTAGTTAGCATAATGACTATGTTGCTGAACTCCCATGTAGTCAACCGTGGTTCGAGTATCAGACCCAGTGGCTTAAACTCATGCCAGGGGTGTGTGTGTGTGTGTGTGTGTCCAGGATCCTGGGAGGAGAGTGGAGGAGAAGGGATTGTGGTGTGGTCAGCCCCCCTGGGGGTGATTTCTCATTTTCTGTCTCTGTGTTTCTCTCTGTCTGTCTGGAGAGTGCAGTGCCCTATAGCAAAAACCTCTTA
>NW_006204118.1:352745-420864 GCF_000334495.1 Tupaia belangeri chinensis
AGAAAGAAAGAAAGAAAGAAAGAAAGAAAGAAAGAAAGAAAGAAAGAAAGAAAGAAAGAAAGAAAGAAAGAAAGAAAAGAAAAGAAAAGAAAGAAAGAAATAGCAGATGCTATCAAGGGCCAATCCTGCCTCTTCCCCCACAGAGCACCTGGGCAATCCGCTGTCGGATCTGCTTGGTCCTAACACTGTACACAATGGGATTGAGCACAGGAGGGAGTAGTAGGTAGATATTGGCCATGAATGTGTGTATTACTGGTGATAAATGTTTCCCATAACGATGAATCAGGGTCATGCCAATGAGAGGTACATAGAAAAGCAGTACAGCACAGATATGAGAAAGGCAAGTATTTAGAGCCTTGATCCTCTCTTCCTGGGATGCAATGCTCAATACTGCCTGGAGGATTAGTATGTAAGAGACCAAAAGGATAAAAGCATCTAGTACAATGATGAAGATCACAGCTAGCAGGCCATAGATGCTATTGATACGGGTGTCAGCACAGGCAAGCCTCATGGCATCCTGGTGAAGGCAGTATGCATGGGAAAGAACGTTGGAGTGGCAGAAAGGTAGTCTTTTGATGAGGAAAGGCACAGGGAGCACAGCTCCCACACTCCGCAGCAGTACCGCTGCTCCAATCTTGCCAATGACACCATGAGTGAGAATGGTAGCATAGTGTAAAGGGAAGCAGATGGCCACAAAGCGATCAAAGGCCATGGCCACCAGAACACCTGATTCCACCCCCCCAAAGGTGTGAATAAAGAACATCTGTGTTATGCAGGCATCCAACGTTACTGAGCGCCAATTAAACCAGTGAACACTGATCATGGTGGGCATGGAAGACAATGAGAGGCTGAGGTCAGTGGCAGCTAACATGGCCAAAAAATAGTACATGGGTTCATGGAGACTTTGCTCGACTTTGATGACATAAAGGATGGTGAAATTGCCCAAGAATGTGGTGCTGTAAAGAAGACAGAGGGGCAAAGCCATCCAGAAGTAGTTCTAAATGGAATCCCAGTCAGGGTGAAGAAGGTCTGGTGGTTTTCAGTAGTTTGGTTGAATGATGACATAGCAGCAAAGTTTAACTAGGCAAAAGAGAAAAAATAGTTAAGTCAAACAGCCTTCAACAAGAATTAGTGGCAGTAAGTATTAAGTTGGTTAGTCTTAGAGAAAGTGGCTTCAATATTATTCTAACACTCCTCAAGGTCTAATATAAATCTGAAAGGACTGTTTTGTAAGACAATAATTTTATCCCTGACCATTGAATAATAAAACACTTAGGAGAAAGAAAAATAATAGCAACTTCAACTAATACCTGAATAGAATAGGGTTATAAATCATTTGGAAACATCAAAGACTTTGCTGTTTAGCATAATATTGTACTAATAACATTGTACATTTATTTGGGTAATGTATGCTTACATCAAGAACTATAACGGAAGTATTATCAAGCACAAGCTTAATATCTTTAATATAAGGATTACTCATAAACCCAGATATGCAAATGTGTGTGTGTGTGCATGTGTGTATGTGTGTGTATCTTGATTAGGATCTTAAATGGTGATCTAGACATAATCCTTACATTTTTGAGACTCATTTTTCTACCTATATTATATGAGATAGAGAAGAAAGATACTCTTTAAAGTAATTAAAACTCTGATTCTCTGTATTCTTAAGTTTCATGGGTACTAAAGGAGCCTGAGCTTGCAGCAAATGGAGGAAGAAATCACTTTGGCTCACAAAGAACTTCAGAAAGATCCATGATGGTAGGCAGAATAATGACTCCAAGGTTGTACATGTCTGAATCTTTTAAACCTATGACTATGTTACTTTATATGCCAAAATAGAATTTGTAGATACAGTTAAAGTTAAAGACTGTGAGGTAGATTGTCTAGATACCTTTAATAATCCAGGTAGGTCAACTATAATCACATGAGTCTTTAAAAGTAAAGAATCTTTCCAGCTTCAGGAAACCAAAGAGGTGACAGCTCTTGGTGCTCAGTAATGAATGGAAACAGGGAAGAGTTACTAGAAGTTTCTTGAGAATCAACAGTGTTATGCTGCATTGTCCAACAGAGTAGCCACTAGACACTTGTGTCTATTTAAATTTAAGTTAATTAACATAAACTCAAATTTTAATACTTTAATTGAACAAACCATATTTCAAGTATTCAGTAGCCATGTTCAGTTGCACATGCTACTATCTCTTTAATATTTTTCTTGAATAGTATAGGATAGCACAGATATAATTAATTTCCATCACTGCAAGAAGCTCATTGAAACTTGAAAAACTGGGGCTTCAGACTCTAGACTTAAAGGATGCCAATATTCTAGCTGACCTCTTGACAAAACTTAGATGCAATTGGATTTTAGGATCTCTCACTTATATACTGCATAACCTCTATCTCTACTTATTTATATCTATCTTTTCTTAGAATTTGAAAGGGAAGCTATTTTTGAAACTGAAGACTTGGGAGAGAAAACAACTAGATTTGAATCTTGGTTTTATGGTCTTGAATGAGTTACTTAATATTCTCTATACTTCTTTTTTATCTATTTAAAATAAAAATGAAAACAATAGTTATTAGGAATCTTGATAGGGCACTTAGGTAAGTACATAAAAATAATAAATACTACATAAAGTCTACAATCAAACTTCATCCAATACCTATAATTTCTATAGTGTTCGATTGACTATAAAAATACTTCTCAAAGTATTTATAGCAATTAAATCTGTTTACATGCTTCTAAACTTATGTATCTACCTACCCATAATAAATAAATCAACTACAGCTTGAGTCCCAGACCCAGTGGCTTAAACTCACACTGGGCACATGTGCGTGCATGCCCAAAATCTCAAGAGGAGAATGGAGGGAGAAGGGATTGAGGCATGGCCATCCCCCTTAGGGGATGACTTTTCGCTTTCTGTCTCTGTCTCTCTCTGTCTTTCTGGCAAGTACACGTGCCCTATAGCAAAAACCTTTGCAAAAAAAAAGAAGAAGAAGAAGAAGAAAGGAAGAAAAAAGGAACAATGTACTTTGTGCCTGAAGTTGAGCAAAGTAAGCCTTACAGTGGTCACTGTGTCTAGTTAGCCCCTCAGCTGGAGCTTCACTTTATCTCTCTCAATTACAGTGATAGACTGTATTTTCCTCACAGCAAAAGGATTAGAATTTATACAGTTCCAGAAGAGTATGTGGGAGTGGAATTGGAAAAGAAGTGGGCATTGAGAGTCCTCCCTTCTCTCTACTATGGAATGATAAGTAATACTTTTTTCCACCCAGGTAGTTAGGGAAGCCAGAGAAGGGCTTCCCTCAGAGGGACTGATATGTATATACTACACTTAAAGTATTGATGCTACAAGCTAAAGCAAAGGGCTAAACACTTTGGATTTATCTCCAATGGGAGCCTTGGACTGGTGTTTTCTTGGGGAAGAAATGTATGTTATTAGCCTTGAGCTGATATTTAGGAAGGGAGAGCAAAAATTTATAAGGATCCTATTTTACTAATCAGCCTTTGATAGAATAACATATCCCCCTCTCCACTTAATTCACAAGGCTACAGGTAGAAGTGATATTTTAATTTTAATTAAAAAGAAGAAAATTGATGCCTCAGATAAGATACTGATAACAAGAATGTACAGGGAATGTAAACAGCTTACCCCCAACCCCCAGAAAATAATCAACTCAATTAAAAGATAGGCAAATGATCTGAGAAAACAACTCTCTAAGGAAGATGCAAACAGTCAAAAGGCATATGAAAACAGATGTTCAACATCACTTATCATAAGGGAGATGCACATCAAAACCACAATGAGATACCACCTAACCCAAGTCACAATGGCTCAGATTAAAAACCTAAAGAATGGTAAATACTTCTCTATTGTTGAGATCATAGAGAACTGGAATTACATCAGATTAAAGAGTTTCTGCACAGCAAAAGACACAGTAATTAGTGTGACTTGACAACCCTCAGAATGGGAGAATATTTTTGTAAACTGTGTCTCAGATGAGGACTGATAGCCAGAATACATAGGCAGCTCAAGCACTTTTTCCCCACAAAAAATGATCAACCCAATTAAAAGATGGGAAAATAAACTGAACAAACAACTCTCTAAGGAAAACATATGGACATCCAAAGAGCGTATGAAAAAAATGCTCAACATCCTTCATCAAGAGGGAGATACAAATCAAAACCACAATGAGATACCACTTAACCCCGGTCAGAGTGACTTAGATTTTAAAAGCAAAAAATGTTAAGTGCTGGAGAGACTGTGGTGAAAAGGGAATTCTCCTACGCTGTTGGTGTGAATGTAAATTAGTCCAGCCACTTTGAAGAACAATATGGAGGTTCCTCAAAGATCTACAAATACAATTACTGTATGACAGAGGAATTCCACTCCTGGATATCTACCCAAAGGATATGAAAATGATCCATTGGAAAAGTGTTTGTGCATCTGTGTTTATTGCAGCATTATTCACAATTGCTAAGACATAGAACCAACCCAAATGTCCACAAACAGATGAATGGATTGAAAAAGTGTGACATATATACTGTATGGTATATTACTCATTCATTAAGAAAAAAGATCCTGGAATTTGATAGAAAGTGGATGAATATGGAAGATTTAGTCTCCTACACTATTGGTGGGAATGTAAACTACTATAGCCACTGTAGAGAACAATGTGGCGATTTCTCAAAAACCTACAAGTAGGACTACTATATAAACCAGAAATTCCACTCCTGGGTATCCACCCAAAGGACAGGAACACACTCAGTCCAAAAAACACTGGCACACTCATGTTTATTATGGCATTATTTGAAATTGCTCAGACACAGAACCAACCCAAATGTCCATGAATAGATGAATGAATTGAAAAGTGTAGTGAATATACACTACAGAATCCTACTCAGCCATAAAAATTTAAAAAAAGAGACCTTGATATTTGATAAAAGGTGGACAAATATGGACGATTTACTACTAAACAAAGCAAACCAGACTATGACAGAGAGGCTTTGTATGTCTCACTTAATAAATGCCAGATGTCTGCACTCTATGGCAGAAACTAAAATATTAGAAAAAGGAAAGTGGGAAATGGGGAACACTAAGAGGGAAGAAATCTAAAGAAAAAGAAAGAAGCAAAACATTTAAGGGACACAAAATGGAAAATTATCTGTTGATGATAATGTGTACGGTAATCTTTGATCCACTATTCGGTGTATTCATGATGGGAAAATCCATTTGGCATGCTATAATGACAATGATTAAATGTCAAAAAATGTAAATAAATTTTAAAATTCATATTTAAAAAGTCAAAAGAAAAGGAAATTGAAAAATAATCTTTGCTGAGCACTTTGGTTATTTTAAGCTCTTTACAAATACATAAACATCACAAGAAACCACCTTGCAAGACGTCATAGCTAGACAATGCAAAGAATTATTGGCAAATACTTGAAAACTATTTGCCCTTAAATAATAAAAAAAATCTAATGTTTAAGGAGTGCTTATATATGTCTCACATGCTATTCTTACTTTTTATGCCCTATCTCATTTAATGATACAAAAAACCTTATGAGGAAAGTATTATTATTATTGTCAGTGCAAGCATGAGGAACACAAAGGTCAGAGAAATGGGTTAACGTGACCCAAATCCCAAAACTAAAACCTAGATTCAGGTACTCTGATCATTGTGCTTTCAGGTTGGTTTGAATCTGAAGGAGAGTATCAACTCTTAGTCACAGAGATGACTTTTGCCTTTAAATATGAGTTATAGACAACACAGTGGATGGGCTCGGCATGTCTAACCTCCTTCATTCCTGCCACTCAGTCCAGACATTTACAGTTTTCCAACTGTCTATACTGTAATCCCCTCCATCCTATGACAGCATCCTCAAAGAAGCACAATCCAAGTTTCAAATTATTTTCCAGCTTACCCAAAGCCTGATCCAGGAGACAAGAGTCTCTTCTGATACTAGAAACCACAGCAGCGCAGAGATTTAAAAACAGTCACACCCTAGCTTGGAGTTCCCTCTGGAGCAATCCTCTGGAGACATGAGTATTTATCTTTCTGGAAATGTCTCTAGAGCCAGAGGCTAGACCAAGGATCTGAGCATATTAGTGTACTGGGTCTTCTTCTCAGAGGACCTGGTGTTCCCTAATGCAAACTTATGAGGCAACCCTTTCAAACATGGGATCAGTCTCAATCCTACATAAATCATTCATCACTAACTATCTCAAGATGCAAATATACTCTACTGCCTAGTCCTTACAATTCTTTCAAAAATTTTTTTAAATGAAAAAACGAAAAAGATTCATCCTGTTGCACATGGCTTCCAGTTACTGTTCCATTCTTTTCTCTGTTTCATAGCAAAGCCTTTCAACATGTGATCTGTAGTCCCTGTTTCCACTTCCTTCTTGTTATCTCATCAATTCACTTCAGTCAGGGTTCTTTCACACTCCAGTGAAACCAGATTTGCAAATGTCTCCAGTGGTCTGCTTTTTTATAAGCTCAGGAAGTATTCCTATTATTATTTTTTTAAGTAGGATTTAATGCAAGGGAAAATTGCCACAATATTGAATCAGTGTCTTTTCTTGGTTTCTACGATGCCATGTTTGCCTGATTTTTCTCCAACACCTTTCAATATCTTTTAATGGTTTCTCTTTTTGCTAGATCACTAAATATAAGTATATATTTATATATATAATTTGTGTTTTTTTCTATACTTAAACCTAACTCCCCTCTCTCATTGAATGATATTATCTAATGTCATTGTTTTAAACATAATCTATATTTTTAATATCTCCACATGTTTATCTTCAGGCCTGAACTTGATTTCCAGATCAGAATAATTCCATTAGAAAAGTCAAAACTAACATGGTGAATAAGGCAAAATAAAAGCTTTTCCTTCCTATCTGCTTTGATTAATTTCCATAAATCACATTAACTCTTAGTCTGTACTGTTGCTAATAACAGAAAATATCTGAATCTGGGTAATTTGAGAGTGGTTTTTCAGCTCATGGTTTGAAGGTCTGGGTCTAAGGGCTCCAAGTGGTGAGGATTTTCTGGCTGTATCAAAACGTGGACAAGAGAGCATGAGTCTGTGTCCATATGTCTTTGTCTTATTCCCACTCCTTATAAACTCACCAGGATTGAATCATGGGCACCTACCCTGATGGCTAATCATTTCCCAAAGTTCTTCCTAAAAACTTCACAATACAACCAAATTTTAATGCATACATTTTGGAGAAGCATTCAAGCCATAGCACTAACCATACCACACCATCCAGTTTCTAAACCAAAAACCTTGGGTTATTTTCTTCTCTTGTCCTTGTATGTAGTCCATTACTATTGCACCATTCATTGTACTATTTTAGTTCCTCTGTTGAAATTTTGTTCACTATACTTTGAGGGGTTTCTTTTTCTTAGTGATTGCTCTCAGAATAACAAGAAAATTATCACAGTTTTGCATCAATATTGTCTTTCTTTTTAAAAAATTTAAACTTTTTCACAATATAGTTGCATTTTAACCTCCTTCATGAAATTTCTTTCATATATATTGCTTTTATATGTCATAAACTAAGTAATCTAATGTAACTATTATTTATTTATTTGGTTTAATTTGCCAGAGGACATGTGCACTTACCGGAGAAAGACAGAGAAAAGAAAAGGGAGAAAGTACCCTCCCTCAGTAGGGCTTGGTCATGCTGTACTCTCTTGCCTCATTTTCAGATACTGTCAGGATTTTGAGCACACACACACACATGACTGGTGTGTTTTTCAAACCACTAGGGCCAAGTTTTAGAACCATGCAGTAAGCCATGGGGGATCCAGCTTCCTTAACCACTAAGCCATAGGACTGGCCCTATTATTAATTTAAACTGTTTTATTAAATAAACTAGAAAGATGATACAATATTTGCATAATCAGTCTTTCCTGTTGCTTGTATATTTATTATCTCCAATATTCTTTATTTCTTCTTTAGATCTGAGATAACATCAATCATTTTCATTCAGCATAAGGACATCCTTTGGTATTTCTCGTAGGGTAGATCTTCTAGCAATAAAGTCTAGGTTCTGACTTTCAGGAAATTTATTTTAGCTTCTATTTTGAAAGATAGGTTCACTGAATACAATACTTACTTGAATTTTTTTTCATTTCAGGCTTAGCGTATTGCTAATCTATACTCCATTTTCTTTCAGATGAAATATCATCCATTGGCTTAATCTTTTTTGCCTTATATTTATTAAGTCATTTTATTTTGTTGTTATCAGTCTTGGGGTTTCAGCAGTTTTATAATGATGTTTCTGTATATTAAAATATTTGTATTTATTCTAATTTAATTTTCTTAAAATTTAGTTTTCTTAAACATCTTCAATCTGTAGAATAATGCTTCTGTTATTAAATTTAGAATTTTTAATGTTTTTAACATTCTACTTTTATGATTCTTCCACTTTTATCTCTACTGGAGCTCCTACTACATATATGGTGGTATACACTTTCTATATGAGTTCCTATAAGAAACTCGGTTAATTTTTCTTTAATAGTTTTGTACGCATTATTTTATTTTAATACTTCTTTATCTATATATAAGGTAATAAATTTTTTATTCTTGCATCAAATCAACTGTTGAGTCTACTTGGTGGTGTATTTATTTATTTCAGTACATTATAATCTTCAACTCAAATTGCCATTTGGCTTGCTTTTATACTTTCTTTTTTCTCTATGAAGTTTTCTTATTTGTTCAGTCATTATTATCATATTTCATTGTTAATTATTTTAATTCTCTAAACACATTTATAATAGATTCTTTGAAGTATTTGCTAAAATCAATATTTAATGCATTTTAGGGTCAGATTGCATTGATATCTGTTTCTCTTGATTATAATTTATACTTTGCTGTTTTCTTTAAAGTCTCAATTTTTGTAAAAAATCAGGATTTTTAAATGTTTTAACATAGAAATCTTAGATTGTTCTTTTTAAAGCTGTGTCTTTTGTTATTTTGATTTGTTTGCTGAACATAAACTGTGAAATCCTCTTTTCCACAATAACGCTTCTCCACTAAGCACTACATATTCATGTGTATTCTCAGAGTAGTTGAATTTTTATTCCATTCTTTAGCCTAGGAATTACTCATGAGTCTATACAGCTTGGTGGCATGACAATAATTAAAACCTTGAGTCAGGGGGCCAGCAGGTGGTGTGTTGGTTAAGGTACTGAATTCCCACATAGCCAACTACTGTTTGAGTCCCAGACCAGGTGACCTGACAATCATGCCAGATACATGTGTGTGTATGCCCAAAATCCCGAGAGGAGATTTACAGGAGAAAGGATTCAGGCATGGCCATCCCCCTTTAGGGATGATTTCTCACTTTCCCTCTCTCTGTCTCTCTTTATGATAAGTGCAAGTGCCTTATGGCAAGAATCTAAAAAACAAACAAACAAACAAAAAGACAAACAAACCAAAACCTTTAGTCAGAAATACTTCTACTGAGTGATCTGTGTGTTTGTGGAATATGTTGAATGTTCAGCCAGGAAATTTCTCCTTTGTACAACTGTTCTTGCCATTCAAAAATGACAGTGGACTCCAGCTTTATTTCAGGTCAAGTTATAATACCACATCATCACTTAGACCGACTGAGTGTAGATTTAGAAGACCTGGACTAAAATTGGTCTAGAATCTTAAAACCTAGTGATTATCATGAGGCAAATTAATGTGTATATGTGTGTGTGTGTGTTTCAAATCTGAGAATATGAAAATAAAATCAAGATTAAAAATTAGAGCTAAGCATAAACTTTGAAAAGATGCCTGAGAGATAAAGAAAGGGTTTGGGAATAATTCCCTAGGGGAATTAAGATAGAATAGTCCAGGCGGTACTTTATAATACCCCTCAAGAGATATTTTTTTCCCAGAAGAATTATGCAATCTTCATAGAATCACAATGTCTCTGGATACCATCAGAGGTTTGAGCAGTCTTCATAAGTGCCTAGCACAATAAACTCAGGGAAGGAAAGAGGCCAAATTAGTTCTGAACTGGAACACAGAAGTTAATACAGGTAATAAATTAATCTTAATTTTTTATCATACTCTCTATGTAACAAGCTCTGCATAAGCTTCCTTGTGCACTTTTTCCTCCCATTAAATCCTCATAGACATTCCAGTGAGAAAGATGATAAAAACAGATCAAAACAGGCTTTAGAGTACATCACACGGTAGTGAAAAGCAAATGAAAGATGGAAAGAAAAAGTAGTATGCAGGTGCTGTTATTAGAATAAAAGAAGATGCATACTATGAGAAAGCATTTAGTGCACGGAGAAGTATTAAGCAAAGATGGAATAGAAGAATAAATAGAAATTTCATTGAGAGCTAGATAAGGAAGGGGCCCTGTAAAGTTCAGGAAGTTGGAAAGAAGAAGAAGCTAGAGAATAGAGACAAGAATGAGGAAGAAAGGAGATGGTGGGATAAAACACATTCAGTAGAAAAATGCAGAGTCAAAATTAGATTTAAAAAATGGGGAAGGGAAAAACAAATATCAATTATTTTCATAGAAGAATAGTGTTATATCAGACTCTGGTAACTTTGACAACATTAAAGATTTTTCAACAGCTTCCCGGAAAAGGATCCAGTAGGGATGAGTTGATTCTTCCCAACTGACAGCTATTGGATATACTTAGGATGAGGGATCCACAGCCCTAAGCAAGTGAAACATTCCCACTAACATGCAAAGTACGAAGGTACTTCAAAAGTTCATGAAAAAATGGACTTAAAATACAAATTTATTTTGGTGTAAAAAATTTTAATTATTCATGCATAGTTTTTTTCACAATATGAATTTCCATATCTTTTGAAGACACTCCCTAAAACAAATCCCCTTACTCAAAATGCAGACATAATTTAGACAAGCATCACAAAGCACTTTATCTGGATCTGACCATTGTGATTTATTTGGAAAGAGGGTTGGATTCTGTTTGCAAGACACAATGCAATTTTTGTAAGTGAATTATATACCTTTATACCTTTCAAGGATTCTTTTTTTTTTTGGAGAGATTTTCGCTATAGGGCACGTGCGCTCGCCAGACAGACAGAGACACAGAGACAGAAAGCAAGAAATCATCCCCCAGGGGGGATGGTCACGCCGCAATCCCTTCTCCTCCACTCTCCTCTTGGGATCCTGGGCATGCACGCACATGCGCCCGGTGTGAGTCCCAAGCCACCTAGTTGGGGACACGAACCGCGATCGACCACGTGAGAGTCCAGTGACACAGCCATTATGCTAACTGCTGGTTCCCACCTTTCAAGGATTCTTGTATGCCTAAAAGATAAAAACCTACAGAATAGCTCCTTTGTAGTCATATTTCCTAAATAACAAATCCTCACTCTATAGTAGATACACGAGGCAGAGTGAGCAGCACTACTTGGTCTTCTGAAATTGATCCAGCAGTGGGCTCAGGATTCCCAAACCAGCCCATGAGACTTTTTTCTCCTTCTCACAAGTTCATAGGTGCAAAAAAAAAGACACCATAGTACCTTTCAAGGGTTGCCTATTTAAGTTCTTACTGTGACATCTAAGAAAAAGGTATTTTTTTTCCCCTTAGTTAATACTTTTCATCCCACATGTAAAAGACCAGGGAAGGGGCTGAGAGTTTCAAGTCTTCTCAAAAACAGACTGACATTCATTGTCCATATTCATTAATTTTTTTTCCATACAGAAATGTATTTGGCATGTGCTCTATGAGATCATAACCAAGAAAATACCCCTTTCCTTCATGGAGTTTAGCTTCTAATAGGACAAGTAGATATTTAACAAGTATACATGCAATGTTAAATGAATTATATTTATTTATAAGGAAAAAAAGCCCAGGATGTAAAATCAGTGTACCAGGAAGTTTTAAACTATTAAGGTGTTTATGTATACATGTAGTTCATTACAAATAGAATAGATACCAAGGCAGTGACTGAATATATATTTTACACACCTTCATATCTGCGTGTATGTGGATTTGTGATGGCAGTGGAATCGTATGCAACTATGTGAGTGGTAACAGTTTTGTAAGTTTAGTGGGGTTTCTAAATTATTATTTGGCAAAATGCTCAATGCTACTAAGTCATCGGGTATGGCTGCTTCTTTTCTAAAAAGCCTCGAGCATTATCCAAAAGGAGAGATCCAAATTCTCCACTGTCTAACAGTGGGTATTTAGTCTTATCTCTGTTTTTCAGGTGAATGAATTAAATCCAAGAGAAAAGAGGTCATCTTATATGATTGTCTAGGGACAAAAACTACCCAAACACTAGTTTGTTTTTTCTTTTTATTTTTCTTTCTTTCTTTTTTTTTTTGAGAGGTTTTGCTATAGGGCACAAGCACTCACCAGACAGAGAGAGACAGAAAGCGAGAAATCACCCCCCAAGGGGGATGGTCACGCTGCAATCCCTTCTCCTCCATTCTCTTCTCGGGAACTTGGGCACGCACGCACACACGCCCGGCGTGAGTTTAAGCCACCGGGTCCGGGACTCAAACCCCAGTCGGCTGCATGGGAGTACGGCAACATAGCCATTACACTAACTGCTGATCCCTACACTAGCTTTTAATCCAATTCTCTCTACTGTTTTATTTATGCATTCATAAGGCCATTTTCATGTCTCTATAATAATATATTTTCTATTTAGAAGCAGTGATCTAAGTGAGAGAGTCCAAACGCACCCAGTGGTAAGAACACCAAGATGACCTTGAATGTGTCACAAGTCAACCACAACAGTTTCATTCTAACAGGTATCCCAGGTATGCCAGACAAGAATCCATGGATGGCCTTTCCCCTGGGATTTCTCTATACACTAACACTTCTGGGAAATGGTACCATCCTAGCTGTCATCAAGGTGGATCAGAGTCTCCATGAGCCCATGTACTACTTCCTCTCTATTTTGGCTCTGACTGATGTTAGTCTCTCCATGTCCACCTTGCCATCTATGCTTAGCATCTTCTGGTTTAATGTCCCTGAGATTTCCTTTGATGCATGCATCACCCAGATGTTCTTCATTCATGGATTTGGAGTAGTTGAATCAGGAGTCCTAGTATCCATGGCCTTTGACAGGTTTGTAGCCATCCGAGACCCACTACGCTATGCTTCTATCCTCACCTATGGCATTATTGGAAAGATTGGAATAGCTGTTCTCATCCGAGCAATCTGTGTGGTCTTCCCTGTACCCTTCCTTATAAAGCGGCTGCCTTTCTGCCATTCCAATGTCCTGTCCCATTCATACTGTCTTCACCAAGATGCAATGAGATTAGCCTGTGCCAGCACCCGAGTCAACAGCCTCTATGGCCTCTTCATTGTCATCTTCACACTGGGGCTTGATGCCCTCATCATTCTCTTTTCTTATATACTTATCCTGAAGACTGTGCTGAGCATTGCCTCCAGAGCTGAAAGGCTCAAAGCCCTCAATACCTGCCTCTCTCATATCTGTGCTGTGCTGCTTTTCTATGTTCCTCTTATTGGTGTCACCATGGTTCACAGATTTGGGAAGCATTTATCACCAGTAGTTCACACACTCATGGCCAATATCTACCTACTGTTGCCCCCCGTGTTAAACCCTATTGTCTATAGTGTGAAAACCAAGCAGATACGAAGACGGATCATTCAAGTATTTCAGAGAAAGAATAAGGCATAGTGGAATGGTATCGCATGTAAGATGCAACAGAATACAACTCAACCATAAAAAAACAATGAGACCCCGGCATGTAATAGAAAGTGGACAAATATGGAAGATTTACTTCTAAGTGAAGTAAACCAGATTACAAAAGAAAGCCATTCTGTGTCCCCACTCAATATATACCAAATATCAGCACTCTATGGCAGAAACTAAAAGACTGGAAGGTATAAAAGTATGGAGAACAACTGTCAATACTAGAGACAGTGCAGGAGGAGGTTGGGAAACAGAAGAGGGTTAGAGGGAGGGAATCAAGGGAAAAAAAGAAAGAAACAAAACATTTAAGGGATACAAAAATGAAAACTTATCTGTTGATAATGTGTATGGTAGTATCTTGGACAGAACTAATATACAGTGTATTCATGATGGGAAAATTATTTGGCATGATGTAATGATGCACAGTGATTGAATGTAAAAATTTGAAAATAAATAAATTTTTCAAATGAATCATATTTTAAAAGATGCACAGTACATAGCCACTGGAAAAATTCATATTTCTGTTTTCAGCCGTTATGGTGCAAATTTTTCACACTTAGTAAAATACAATCTTAGGCAAGTTTCATGAACAAAGATACAATATAAGTCATTTTTGTTTGGTATAATTTCTATTTCAGGTTGGTCATAGTGTCTCAGTGGACAGCTGTATTTTCCACTTTGTGGGGAGATGTAAGGATGGTCCTTGTGTTTGCCCACAAGGGACATTCTGATATTGATTATCACATACAGAATATAATATACTTAAATAACATCAAACTTTTCTGAGTGTGATGAGCATCATACTTTGTGAGAATAGTATCAATGACAAATTTTCACATGTTCATGCCGATAACAGCTATGGATGTTACCTCTTATAAAGTCAAGTCATATTTTTCTATAGTTCTCAATTAAATGAGTTATATCAAGAAGGATGTAATGATTACATGAAGTAGCACTATAGCACTGCAAAAGGACTAGGTAGTGAAGATACTATTATTTTTTCCCATAAAATAGAGCAAAGACAATTATTATAGCATCAAAAACATTCATTTTTAGTATTTATTAGGTAAAAAGATTTCTATGATGAAATCACAGTAGAAATATCAGTGGTTACTTTATACATTTTTTTTTAAGTTAGTTGGTGCACGTGTTCACCAGAGACAGACAAAGGAAAAAGGAAGAGGATAAAGCACTCTCCAGGAGAAATGTCAAGCCACTATCCCTCCTCCATGTATCTCCCCTTTTGGGTTTTGGACACACACGTACCCACATGCCTAGTGTGTTTCTTGTTTCTTTCTTTCTTTCTTTTTTTTTTTTTTTGGAGAGCTTTTTGCTATAGGGTGTGTGTGCTCACCAGAAAGACAGATAGAGACAGAGAGATAGAAAGCGAGAAATCACCTCCCCCCCGAGCGGGGTGGTGGCCATGCTGCAATGCCTTCATGCCTTTTCCTCCACTCTCCTCTCAGGATCTTGGCCAAGCACACACATGCACACGGCGTGAGTTTCAGCCATCAGGTCTGGGACTCAAACCATGGTCAACTACATGGGAGTTCAGCAACATAACCATTACACTAACTGCTGGTCCCCCAGTGTGTTTCTTAAGCTGCCAGGTCCAGGACTCAAAATGCACAGTTGGTGGACCAGCAGATGGCATAATGGTTACATCACTGCACTCCACATAGTCAACAGCAGTTCGAGTTCCAGATCTGGCAACTTAAAACTCACGCCGGGCTCATGTGCATGCATGCCCAAGACCTGAGAGGAGAATGAAGGAGAAGGGATTGTGGCATGGCCACTGGCCCTGGGTAGTGATTTATCGCTTTCTGTCTCTCTGGTGAACACATGCAACCTATAGCAAAATCTCTCAATAAATAAATAAGTAAATAACACAGTTGATCATGTGAGATATGACTGCCTTAACTACCAGGCCATGGAGCTGGCTCCATACTCTTTCTTTTTGGTTACCACTTCTTTATGTATGTATCAAGTTCTAGTTTTCTTTCTCATACACTTATAGTTCAGAAAAGCTGCACATGGCTGGGAAGACTCCAAGTCAGGAGAAAGGAGCTGGGAAGAAGAAAATGAACAAGGAGGCTGAGTTTGATTGTAGGGCTGTGTAAATGAAGAAAGCAGAAAAATAAAGCAACTGTGGTAGGAAGAAAACTAAAGACATGAGAAAGATGCTTAAAAAAGATTCATGAAACATTGTTAGGTGTTTTGCTATGTAAAACTTCCCTACCACTTTAAAGAAATCTACAGTAAAAACATGATTTATTCTTCAAGAGTATGAATTAGGGATTTCGTTCATTGAATATAACAAAATGCAGAAAGTGGTCCGTGGGCCTTCCTGATTCATAAAGATAATAGAACATAATCTTCCACCTAGCTCTCTTCTCGTCAACAAGTCTTTCTTCTCTCAATCTAAAATACTTTACATTTCAAAATTATTTAAATGAAAAGCAAATGTAAGAAATAAAATATATAAGCAAATATTTAAGTCTATTTCCTTTTATACTAAAGCTTCTTTTTATCAGTCTATCTATTTAGTTCGTTAAGGTATTGTGTTTAAGGATTTTTGTCTTAAGGTATGTGTGCTCCTAGAAAAGAGAGAGAGATGGTGAGAGGGAAGGTGAAAAATCATCACCTAGGGGGATGACTATGCCACAATCTCTTTTCCATTATTTTCTGGGATTTTAGGCATGCATGCATATGCACCCAGCATGATTTTCAAGTTGTTGTGCCCAGGATTCAAACCACGGTGGGCCATGTGGGAGTCCAGCCACCTTAACCACCACAGGACCTTCTAGACCCTCAAACTTCTTTTAACATTACTATCTTTTACTCTGTATTTTATTAGCTCTCAAAGTCTTTGTATGCAGAATATCACTGAACATAGTTGCTACTCAATATTTTTTTGACTGTCAGTCTCAATCTACTGGCCTCTCAGTCTATACCAACTAGAATACTGACTACACTCTAACAGAATCCCAAACTTCAATTTGATTATAATTTTCTGATGCTTAGTGTATGAGGCTATAGTTAGCTGCTCACATTCTTTTACAACTTTTTTCTATTTTTTCTGATAAAACATCACCAATCCAAGTTCTCTTCTTACTTCTGGAATAGAATTTTTTTCAGTCCTCACATCTGTGTCTTTCTATTTCTAATTTCATAAATATCAATATTTGTCAGGGTTCTGTGCTCATGTTTTTAATATCATGTTTATTCTCTTTATTCACTTAAAATGGGCTAAATTATCATTTATACTCCATTGGCTCTAAAACCTTATATCCAATCTAGACTTTCTCTTGAGCCTCAAGTCATTGAATTTCATCACTCATTAATCCTCTCATGAACTCAAATGTAGCATGTACAACACAATTTAACATCTTCTGCAGAACAAATCTACCACAAGCCAGTCTTCATGTGATTGAGCCCTTGCGGGTAAAGTCACACTTGGCCTTAGAATTGCCCCAATTAAAGCTACATTGAACAGAGCTGAGCTATTTCCACCAAGCCCTATCTAAATTCCAGATTAGTAAGCAAACTAAATGAGTATTGTTATTTTAAGCACTACTTTTGGGGTGATTTGTTATGCAGTAATAGATAACTGAAAGAGATGAGGCAACTGGAAATGGAATGCTAGGTAACAGACACCTACACCATGTGGCATTGACTTCAGAGGAAGTGATGTGTGAAAGCTAGTAGTTTATTCATGGTACTATGAGAAAAGGCCTTCAGAGACTAGAGAAATGTGTTGGTGAAAGACTAAAAGGGGTTTTGAAGATGGTAGTAACAGAGCCTAAAGGGCCTCAAGTAGCCAAGCATTCAGTGACCATTTAAGAGAAAATTAGGGAAATCAGCAGGTGGTGTAGTGCTCCAGGTGTTGGATCCCGCATGGCTGACTGCTGAGTTTTAGTTACAGACTTGGAAGTCTGAAAAATGCACTGGACAAATGTGCATGAGTACTCTAAATCCCAAGAAGAGAATGGAGGAGAAGGGATTGCAGCATGGCCATCCTCACTGGGGGTTAATGTCTTACTTTAGCTCTCTGTCTCTCTCCAGTGAGCTTGTGTACCCTATGGCAAAAATCTAAAATAAAAATAAATACATAAAAAGAAAATATGAAAGATATTAATGAAATTTGAAGGCAACTTCTGTTATATCATAAAGGAAAGTATGGGAGTACTATTGCCTATGATAATGTGGAAAATGAGAAATCCACCTAAGAAATCAATGATTAGCTGAGAAGCTATCTAGGCAAAGTGTTGAAGATACTTCTTTTACCTGTCTATAGTAAAATGTAAAAAGAAAGAGATGAGGGAAAAACAAAGCTTCAAGTTTTAATATTATTTAGAGAAAATATAAATGTTCCAGGATATGTTAGATTTTTCAGTATTTCTTAATCTAGCCCTATAATATATCCTCAAAGAAATGGCAGCTAGGCAAACATCGGTTTTGATATGTGGCTATAAGATCAGGTCAAACCTTAGAGAGAATAAGAGGATGTCTAATAGAACACTTAAAGCTAATAAAAGGTCTCTGTAGATATTAATACTGTCTTGTAATGTCCTCTGTTAAATTATTGTCCTAAGAATTTCCCAAAGCAGTGTCATCAGAAGCTAACAGGAGAAAAAGACATCACACAGAGCTTTACAATTGTGACTCAAGACAATACAGAGGAATAGAAATTCACTTATAAGGAATACACATTTTTTTTTTAAAGAAACATTTCATCTTAGTTTGAAGGAAACAAACATTAAAACAGCTAGCACTTTAGAATATCAAATTTCTCCAGACAAGAAGCAGCTACAGAACATTTCTGTAGAAAAAAGGAAAGCAACTTACAGGGCAAAAACAAGAACCTGCAGAGCAGAGTCAAAATCTCCATAGGTTATTTCTTTGGGGGAAGGATATGATGGGAAATTTCATTAGGTATGCTGTGATGATATGAAGCGATTGAATATTTTTTTATTTACATTTTTTAATACATTCAATCACATTATATAGCTTACAAGGTGATCATTTTAATATGTGAACATTTCTCCCTGGTCGAGTTGATCAAAATTTAACAACACTACCTCCCTGTCTGAACAATGCTGTCTTCGTATCCCTCCTTCAAATGTTTCTCCCCAGGCCCCACTCCTCCACACACACCACATTCACATCCACCTCTTGTGTTTGTACATTTTTTAGCCCGTCTGTTCCAGTTATAGAGTGTGGACATTTGGTATATATTAATTGGGGACATACAGTGACTCTCCTTCATAGCCTGGCTTGTTTCACTCAGCAGTAAATCTTGATATAAAGTGATTGAATATTTAAATAAGTAAATAAATAAAAAGGAAATTAAAAAAATAAATTTTAAAAAAGAAAATCTCTAGAGAATCAGTCTCTTGGAACATGTGCCCTGCTGGATCTCATCTCTGCAATGGATTACGAACTGCTGTGTCCCTCCAGCTTTCCTTCTGTTTGAATGAGCATGTCTACAGCAGCTGTTCTAAGATGCTGCATTGTGCTGGGCATATGTGGACAAGTTATTCTGCCTGTTTCAATATGTTGGTCTTCACTTCAGAAAAATCATGTTGCTCTTCACATCAGAAAAATCATTACATCCAAAGAACAACACCTGAGGAGCCTCAGCACACCTGGGCCTTGTTTAGATGATAGCCTGAGCCTTGAGCTTAAGTTTGATGTTGTAGTGACACCTTCTGGTGGCCTTGAGAGGGGGTGAGTGTGTTTTGCAGGTGGGAAACATACCTATTATTTGTAGCCAAAAGGCAGATTGTGCAGGTTTATAGCATGGACCCCTGATTCTTTGGTGTGCCTCCCATTCAAAGGTGAAATCTGTATCTCCTCTTGCTTCTGAGCTCTCTGACAGCATGACCAATAGATGAGAGCAGAATGATATCATGGCAATTTCTAGATCCCAAACTTAACTGTTGGTTTCTACTTGCTGTTCTTCATACTATTTGCTCTTACAGGATGACCAGTCATCATGCACCTCATGGTAGGAAAAGTCACCAGCTTAAAGAACCGTAAAAAGATTTTCCTTGATTAGTCCTATTTTGATCTTTACTTTCCAAATTGAACAGAAATGATGCTAAATTAATTGTTACTTTTTTTTTTTTTGAGACATTTTGGTATAGGGCGCATGCATTCACCAGACAGACAAAAGAGACAGAGAGACAGAAAGTGATAAATCACCCCCCAGAGGGGATGGCCATGCTGCAATACCATCTCCTCCATTCTCGTCTCGGGATCTTGGGCACGCACGCACATGCACTCGGCATGAGTTTAAGCCACCGGGTCCGGAACTCGAAACGTGGTCAACTACATGGGAGTCTAGTGACATAGCCACTGCACCAAATGCTGGTCCCAATTGTTACTTTTATATAGGCATTTTTCTACTTCGTTTCCACAAATGTATTTGTTGAGAAAAGTCAATAGGATGTTTGTTTCAAAAATTTTGAGTAATTATTTATTTAATTTATTATTATTATTATTATTACTATTATTAGTTTTAATTTGCTATAGAGCATGCATGCTCACCAGAGGAAGAGAGAAGGAAAGTGGGAAAGCAAACTGCCAGATCCAGGACTCAAACCTTAGTTGCCCATATGAGAGTCCAGCACCTCAAATACCATGCAACCTACTGGACCCTCTTGTTTCAAATTTTAAGCAAGGTGGTTCATATTTTTGTCTCTGCAATTTTCAAATTCTAACTGATACATTGGACTTTTCTATGAAAGCATAAATGTATAAATGAAGTGTCATCCCTCCTAAAGCCTGGTGTAATAGTTTTGAAAGCATCTTCCATTTTGGATTCCCGTATTTCTTTCCACCTAAAAATAATGATTACTGTTTTCTTTTTTTACCCACATATTTCACTACTTTATAGGAGAGTAGTTAACATACAATATAGTTAACCCAGCTTCAGTATACAATTTCCTAATTTTTTGTGTAGAGTTGTCAACCATTACCACAGTCAATTTTAGAATATCGTCATCATCCCCAAAAGAAACTCATACCCTCTAGAAATAACTCCCAATTTCCCAGTCGACTCTCCAGCCTTGCCTCTGTACTGTTCTGGATATTTTATATAAAAGGAGTCATACAATATGTGGACCCTTTAGTCTGGCTTCCTTCATTTAGTGTAATGTCTTTAAGGTTTATTCACTTTATAGTGTATATCAAAAATTCACTATTTTGGGAACCAGCAGTTAGCGTAATGGCTATGTCGCTGGACTCCCACGTAGTCGACCGTGGTTCTTGTCCCGGACCCGGTGGCTTAAAACTCACGCCGGGCGCGTCTCTCCAAAAAAAAAAAAATTCACTATTTTTAGTGGCAACATTCTATTGCATGTATATATATGATAAATATTTTTATCACTGTACAAAAATTGAATGCTCCACTTTTAAATCAATTCCTCTCAAAACTATCTGTGATAAATTAATTTTGTTTCGTTTTTTATTTTTCTAACTCGTCTTGAACCACTACAATTTAATTTTTCTGACTTTGCATTTAACATTATGTGTTTCAATACCACTGAAAAGTCAAATTTCTATAAACAGTTTTTAAACACTCTCCCTTTCTGAACTTGGCTTTGGGATAGGTAGATGATAGACAGTACCCAGATCAGCAGTGGTACACAGACTTCCCTTTCTAGAGTACTGCGCTAAACACTCCCTTCTTTAGTTTTTCTCCTAGATAGGACTTTTTGAATTGAACTCTTATCACTGAGAGGAAGTTGATTTTTCCTCCACTTTTTAAGAACATTATACAGTTCTTCTCTCCTTGTGGAAGTGGGAAAGGCACTGAGTAAGTAAGGAAAGATGCAGGAGAGATGTGGAAATCAACATGGACTCTGGAGCTAGAGAGCTGTGATTTCAAGTTGTGACTGTGAGTACTTACTTACTCTTTGAGCCTGATAAAGTCACATAAGCCTGCTATGCCTCAAAGCATTTTTTAAAAGCTTCCTTATTTCTTCCATAAGTGAGACAGACAGGAACACTCACCACATACAGGGTCTTCATACCATGCATCCTGAGCCTCAGCAAGCCTGTATCTCAGGTATGATGCCTGTGTCTGTGACTGGGGTGTACAGGGAGACCCCAGGACACCAACCTCAGACATTTCTATGTAGGTCAGCATCAAAGACCATGGCTGACCCTTACCATACTTTTAAAATTAAGAATAATAAGAAGAAGACCAACTGACATTTATTGAATATTTACTCTTTGCAGGCTATGAACTAAGTCTTATATAAATCTTATATACATTAATTACTTTAATCTCCAGAGTTCTATGAAATAAGCAATATTGTTATACAGATTTTGTGTATTAGAAGAGCTAGTGTTAAATTTTTAGGTATCATGGCTCAGCCACAGTGGCACAGGGAGTAGATGTACTGCTGTGTGATTCTGGAGAACATGTAAGAAGGCCCCAGTTTCACTTCCCTGGTTCAAGATGCTATGTACACCTGTGACCCTGGTTAGCTGCAGGTTTAGGTGAAGGACTGTGGCATAAAGACTCTGTTGAGTGTCCCTGTCTCCATTCTCTCTCTTTCTCTCTCTCTCTCTCTCCCCCCCCTCCCCCTTACTCATTTTCTCTTAAAAAACAAGCAAATAAACAAATTTTAAAGACACTATTACATATCTTGTGGGCTGGTAGGTGGTATGGAGGTTAAGAAGCTAGATCCCACCACATCCCACATGATCACCCATGGCTGCATGGGTCAAGTCGCAAGACCTGGTGGCTTGAAAATAAACTCATGTTAATGTGCCCAAAATCCAGAGAGAAGACTTGAGGAGAAAGTAGTGTGGCATGGTCATCCACTGTGATGGATCATTTCTTAGTTTCCTTCTCTTGCTCTCTTTCTGTCTCTCTCTGGTGAGCACATGTGCCTTATAACAAAAGAAAAAAAAAACATTTTTTTGCAATAGATTACAGAGATAGTAAGCAGCACAGCCAATGCATTGTTTTAAGTTAGCATTGGCTTTTATTTAATTTTTAAATTTATTTCTTTATTTATATTAATTAATTTATTTATTTATTTATTGCCTCCTCACTGTTATGTTGGTGAAATTGATTCATGTTGCTGCCTGTACTTGTACCTGAATTACATCGTCTTACAAAACCATCGTTTATTTATTTATTGCACCATTGATGGACATCGGGTTGCTTTCAGTTTGAAACTGACATGCACAAAGCTGATGTGAACATTCCTGCACATGTTTCTGTTGATTGGACATTAAGAACAAGATGGCCAGGTATGCTTGTCTTCAACTTTAGCAGATGATACAAACTGTTTTACAAACAGGTTCCCAGAAGTCCAGCATTTAACAACCTCTTTCTATAAGCTTTTGCACACTGGCAGGTGGCAAGAACCAGAGTGAGCTTAAACCCACAGATCTTGGAAACCTAAGCCCTTGCTTTCAGTCCATTCACTCCTAGTACTAATATGGGAGTGATGAGACACCTAAAATTCCAGTATCTGTGTCAGCTGGTGATATTGTAGCTGTTACGAATACAGCTGATGCTGCTATTGATGAGTTATCATCTTTGCCTTTAAAATGAAGGATGAAGGAAGGAGACCTAGGGAAACATACAAACTCACTAATGCACTGGTTTTTGAAGTTAGCCCTTAGTGTTAAGGCACCCAAGACCACAGCTATGAATGTCATTTCTATTTGTCTCTAAACTGGTGAGTGTGGCTTAGAACTCTATGCTGTAACCTAACTTTCAAATATGGGTGAAAACACTCAACACTGAAAATTCTCAAAGAGACTTTCTCATCCATTGAGAATAATTGTCACTTTAGGATGCTCCTAGGACCTTTTCTGCCAACATGGAGAAAGTAACTCTAGGTTTAAGCTCTTTAAAATTTTTCCAGAGGGCATGCATGCCCACAAGAGAGACAGATTAAGAGAGAGAGAGAGAGAAGGTGAGAAAGCACCTCTCATGGGGGATGGTCATGCCGCAGTCCCATCTCCTCCAGTCCATCTTTCAATCCTGTCAGAATTTTTGGCATGCATGCAGACAATGTGCACATTTTTCTAACCCCTGATTCTGTCATAAACCTCACAAATGATATGTGGGATTCAGTCACCTTAATCATCATGCCTCAGGCTGGCCCTAGGTCCACCACTCAGGGCTGTGGTGGTGCAGACAAAATCATAACAAATCTCTCCAGTGTGGTAGAATTCAAGCCACCCCACAAAGCTAGAGAATTTAATACTATTTTATACTTACATTGCATTGTTAAATATTATCTAAGATATGTTTTTGTTTCTTATAAAATTAAGGAAAGAGGGACCAGCAGATAACATAATGGCTATGTCACTGGACTCCCAAGCAGTCGCCCGTAGTTCGAGCCCCAGACCCAGTGACTTAAACTCACTCTGGGCATGTGTACTTTTGTACTCAAGATCCTAAAAGGAGAATGGAGGAAAAGAGATCGTGGCATGGCTATACCCCCTGATTGATTACCCCCTGGGTGATGTCTCTCTTTCTGTCTCGCTCTCTCTCTGTCTTTCTGGCAAGCACACGCACTTTTGCAATTTAAAGCAAAAAAAATAAAAAACTCCTCTCCAAAAAAAGAAAAGAATTAAGAAAAGAATAATAAAGTTTAAAGTTTATTTTAAAGCTTTTTGTAGATAAAAGCAGTATTTATAATTAAAAGCAGCATTTAAATGGAAGTATTTTCTCTTGTACATGAATAATCTTTCTTCCACTATGTCAATGACATCCAGAATTTTCTAAAACATCTTCCTGACAAAAAAAAAAAATCTTTCTGACTGAGCCATGGCCAAAAAAATTCATTATTTTGTGCCTTGATATTTTCATCTGGAAACTGTATAACACTATGTCCCATAAGAATGCCACAGTCAGCAAATGAGATCATATGTAAAAGAACTTGGCACTAGGTCTTTTACTTAGGAGAGAGTCTATAAACACAAAGTTCTGTTATTCCCCTACGCTCAATATTAATGAATACTTCTCATAGTTAAAGCACTCCATAGTTTAAAATTAGTTTTAATTATACTTACTTACTCAATTGGTGATTAAGTTTAATTTTATAACAATGTTGGATGCTGAAAGATATTATTTCCATTTTCAAAAGTAAGAAATTGTGGCTTAGAGAGATTAAGAGACTACCCTATGCCACCCAGTTCTCATGTAACAGACCAGAAATTCACCATTTCTGGATCCCAAGTTATGCAATATAGCTGGCCCTTGTTCATTTACATACATTTATATTTTTAATTCTAAATACATCATTTTCAGATTGCCATTTTATTTTATTAATGTATTCTCTCCAGGGGGTTCTCATTATTTCTTGAGTATAGTTTCTCCTCTAATAGGCTCATGGAGGCCACTCTTAACTCTTGAACTAGAATGTTAAATTACATTAATTTTATAAACTTTATTTCTGTTCACAGGAGTTATTTTTTTAATGTACAATTAGTAATACTTTCTTTCTCAGCCATGTATGACAGTACAGTACATTGGACAGCGTTATAGATACTATTTTTTTCATATTATTCAAATGACTACTTGCCACAGGGAAAATAAACTATTCTCTGTGAGCAAGGAAATATTTCTTTGCCCAACTTAAATACCACAGAAAATGTAGAAAAAAATTAAATAAACTTTTATTTTTCATTATCAGGATTTTTTTACAGAATAGCTCTTTCCCCTCTCAAACCAGCAGACACTAACTCTCTGCAGTAATCTTACTTCGAACAAATATCTGCATGATCTTCCTTCGAATCTCCTTGGTCTTCACGGTATAGACTATGGGGTTTAGCACAGGAGGTACAAGGAGGTAGGCATTGGCCATAAGAGCATGAGTCAGTGGTGATAAGTGCTTTCCAAAGCGATGAATGACTGACACTCCAATGAGTGGCACGTAGAAGATGAGGACAGCACAGATATGTGACACACAGGTGTTGAGTGCCTTCAGCCGGCCCTCCCCTGAGACAATGCCTGTTACTGTGCGGAGTATAAACACATAGGAGAGGAGGATGGACAGAGAGTCTGAACCCTTGGTGAAGATAACAGCAGTGAGGCCGTAAAGGCTGTTGACGCGGGTGCTCGCACAAGCCAGGCGCATGACATCTTGGTGGAGGCAGAAGGAGTGGGAGAGAATGTTTGAGCGGTAGAACGGGAGTCGCTTGATGAGGAAAGGCACAGGGAAGACGACACAGACTGCCCTTGACAAGATGACGGCACCAATTCTGCAGACCACACCGTTGGTTAGGATGGTGCCGTACCTGAGGGGATTCCAGATTGCCACCACCCGATCAAAGGCCATGGCCACCAGCACCCCAGACTCAATGGCTGAGAAAGTGTGGATGAAGTACATCTGGACAAGGCAGGCATCAAAGCTAATGGACTTGTAGTTAAACCAGAATATGCCTAGCATAGAGGGCAAAGTACAAAGGGCAAGTCCCAGGTCTGCCAATGCCAGCATACACAGGAAGAAGTACATCGGGATGTGCAGGGAAGATTCAGACTTGATGGTAGAGATAATGATGCTATTGCCACAAAGAGCAATGACATATATAACACCCAGTGGGAATGCCATCCAGTAATAGTTTTCTTCAAGGCCAGGAATTCCAGTTAAGATAAAGTAACGGTGCTGGAAGTGGGAGTGATTATCTGCCATGAAGCCGACGTGCAGTAGACATGAGGAAGGAGACTGAGAGATCCTGATGAGCGGCTCCTTAATAAAGCACAGTGGTAGAAGTCAACCATATGTCAGAATGTGACTTCCTCAAGTGTGGAACAATTTCATTTCCTCATGGTATGTGCAAGGAGGAAGCAAGGTGAAGGGAAAAGGAGACAGGACCCCTGTAATTACAACTCTAAGACATAGCCTATTGAGTATGTTTCTGCTGTCTTGGGGGAAAATACCTTATCTAAGTGCAAATAAATTATACTCAGTTTAAAGTACCTATTTGGAAAAAAGTCTTCTGCCTTTCCTGTCCTTTATTCTTTTTTGTCAATCAGAGACCAGGAACATAATAGCTTAGTCAATATGGAAGTAATAGTGTAGAACATGAGCTGTTTTATTTCCCACAAAGAATGCCATTCCTACCCGTCACACTCCTTATACCTACTTCTCATGAAACCAATGGAGTCAGTCAGCTTTCGACATGATTTCCAGTAAGATGCAAAATATACCCTCTGAAAAGCTCTCAACCTTGAAACGTTTATAAGCTGCCTTTATCATTTGATTGGAATCAAGCTGATTAAGAAATGTAAAAAGATTAAATATATATCCCTACATCCTGCATTCAGACCTCAATAACCCCTGATCCTCAGAACAGCCCCTACATCAGTGATATGTGGGTAATAACACAATCTAACCCACAGCAACAATGCAAGGATTAAAATGCAAATGTGTGCTACCTGTTACAAATGCGATTGCTTGGAATAAAGTGCTCTTTTTATATTCTCAGTACTGATCTAAAACTGTTTTTACTTGTTTGTTTTGGTCTTTTTGGCCAGAGTTGTTTGCAACTGGTGAATGTGAAAGCTAGTAGATTCTCCTCTGCCACAAAAAATCACTTTAACTCTGTATTTCTTATATGGTGTTAATAACTATAATGTCTAAGCAGTTATTTAGCATCCAATTCCCAGGCTGTGTATGCACCTCTGGCTGACCCATCTTTGATGAATAAAAAGGCAGAACTGTTTTTTAAATCTCCCACAAGATCCTCTTTGAATAATTTCAAAGACTCTCCCAGCCTTACTGAGGCTATTTTATCTATCTATGAATTCTCATTTCCTTCTATTGCTCTTATGAATGATAGCTTACTTTTAGTTCAAGTATGTAAACTATTCGATTGCCAGCATACATTTTCTGTTCATCCACTAAGCTGTTTTACATTTTTGGGGGGGTTATTTTTGTGTTTTTGTTTTTTTTCTGTCTTAGTGATTTTTGAGAAAGAACCTGGTTACTAAATTTATCAAATAATTGTGATAAGGAGTGGGACTAATGGACCAGCAAATGTTATGATGGTTAATTCACTTGACTCTCAGGTGGTCGGTCAACTGCTGTTCAAGTCCCAGAGCCAGTGGCTTAACATTCACATCATGCATGTGTGAGCGTGTGCCCAAAATCCTAAGGGGCAAGGGACCAGTAGGTGGCGTGGTGGTCAAGGCACTAGACACTCCTACATGGCTGACCACAGTTTGAGTCCCAGACATGGTGACTGGCTTTCTCACTTTCTCACTCTCTCTCTCTGTCTCTTCGGGTCAAATTAAAAATAAATGAATGTATAAATAAATTTAAGCAAATAATTATTTTTTTAAAAAATCCTGAGAGACAAACAGAGGTGAAGAGATTGTGGTGTGACCATCCCCCTGAAGTGGGTGACTTCTTGCTTTCTGTCTCTCTGTCTCTCTCTGTTTCTCCAGCATTTGCATTCACCTTATAAATTTTTTTAAAAAGTGGGAATAAGCACATATTTTAAGAGGGAGACAATAAAAGATAAGAGAACATGGGGGAAGAAAGTCAAGAAGAAGAAAAAAGAAAAATTTTAAGTCAAAGAACAGCAGAACTAAAAATCTATTTCACATTTTACTAATTAAACACCTGAAACCTAGATAAAGAAAATATCTCACTCTGAGTCAAACATTTTTTTTAACAGCAAAACAGATGAGAATAGAAAGGAAAATGGCACAGCTGTTTTGAGGAAAATGACAGCTAAGAGCAATGGAAGCTTGAAGTGTCATTAGAGAAGACACTGGCAAAATAGCAACTTTGGTCAAAACCTTTTCCTTACTACCAGATTTTGTTATTTATCTGTGTGCCCAGGATCTAGAAAATACGTGAAGTTCAAACATATCCCCTGAGAATGAAGCTCTTAGACTGCAAGTATTGTCTTTGTAAATTTTCTCTGGGCCAGAATTTCTGCTGTCCACATAATCACTTTTTAGTAAAAAAAAGTGTAAAAAACAAGCTGTGTGAGTATTCTGCATCTATCTTCTGGGCTCCCACTAGGTACATGGCCTCATCATAGATTCAAAAATAAAGGTGGGAAATAAAAATAAAACCATACAATTAGTATGTACTTAGAAGTAGACAAACAAACAAAAATACACTTCAATTTACTTTGTGCAGTAGTCACACTTCCAGGTTTCTAGGCATTCCAGGACATCGGTTGGGAATGGTCTTTAAAGGAGAAATTTAGCTCAGACATCTGGTGTCTGCAGTAGAATGCTATTGTGTGGTGCTGGAGCTACAGAGAGGGCTTGGGAACACACCAGGTGAAACTGAGAGGCTTGGAGAGGACCATAGGGTGACAAGATCCTGTCAAGGCTTGATCTCTCTCTCTCTTAAAATGAATAAATAAACTTTTTAAAAGGGTGAATTTATCCTTCAGTATACCAGGAAGTATATTGGACAGACCCAGGATCTGAAGACATAAGAATAAATCCCTCCGGATGTAGATTAATTGTAACAAGCTCTAACCTGATGACAGTGCTACAGATTCCCTTTATAAGAGGATTATTTATGAACTGCAACCATTTCATCCTAAATTCCAGATGAAGGAGATTTTAAAGACTCAACATCTCACCCACATAGAAATACATATCCGGGAGGTTGTAGGGGTCTCTTACTTTTTGCCTACACTAGCTCCAAGGACTAGGAGTCTCCTACCTTTAAATGCAATGCAGTCACTTTAGAGGATCGGGTATCTGTGTACGTCTTAGCAAAGGATCACCCACATTTATCAGTAGGTTTAAATAGTAAGTTGACATCATATCTTTCCTTTCAAGCAAATGTGAGTGAGAAACAAGACCAGACATAGGACATCAGGTTGTTTTCTCAGGGAATGAAGGACTAGAGAAGGATACGGAGGTTCAGAGAAAAGTGGTTTAGAGCCAAGTGGAAACCTCAGTGATGAAATAGTCTGTCAATGACCCAACCTAATCCTCTTGTTTTACTACAGAATTTACCTGTTACTGAGGAGCCCCTGCTGAAAGAAGATTCTGAAGCAGCCTGAGGCTCATCTGGCAAAACCAGTGTCACCACCCCAGGAACATTTTTAAGTCCTAAGCTACTTTCCCCTTATTGTCCCTATTGATCTTAGAGAGCAAAAAACAAAGTATTCCCTGGGGCCTTCCAAGACTGAGAATGTCTCTCAAGGGCTATAAAATCTCCTCATAGATTCTTATTGTTTTAGAAATGAGGGAGTATTGGGACCAGCAGTTGGTGTAATGGCTGAGAAAGATTTGGGTGTGGCCATCCCCCCTGGGGACTGATGTCTTGCTTTCTTTCTCTCTGTCTATCTGTCTTTCTGGCAAGTGCACACACCCCATATCAAAAACCTCTCCAAAAAATAAATAAAATAATATTAAGGCTTTTTAAATTTTAATTTATCATAGTTGGATACTTACTTCATTCCTGTCAAAAGTGATTTCAAATATTCACATTTATGAATTCCCCCAACTTAATCTTTCTCCCATCTCCTTATATAAAAAAAATTATTTCCTCCTCATTCAAAAATTGTTATGATTTGATCTAATCTCTCTCAAGTCCCTGTCGTTTAGGTATTTATTGAAATGTACTGAATTCACCCTTTCTTTCCTAGAATTGAGTTAATTATCTCCTTTTATGTCCAGTATAAACCTACTCTAATCCTAATATTTTTAAGTCCATTTCCTAATGGCCACTTGTTTTTCCTCTTTCTGCCCTCTTCCTCTATTACTGAATGCACATGTATGTATTTTCAACTCTCACTTATAAATTTTCAACTCTCACATAAATGCAGATTCTTTCCAAATCTATACCTAGCACTGATCCATGTCTTAAATTTCAGGATTATGTGATTTTGCTTGCTGATCATTTTCATCCCTAGAGCACAGGATTTCCCAAAATAAACGCATTCATAACTTTAAAAAGTAATGTTATGCTTTCCTTTCAATAGCCTAACTGGCCAATTTTTTAACTCTGTAACTCAGTTGATATGCAATCCATTTAGTAATATACAATAGGGAAATAGAAATAAGACATCACTATAAATTTACCATTTCAATGCTGTTAATATTGCTCCTTTCTATTTTCAACAGTTTTACCATTTCTGGCTCTCTCTTACTCCTCCATGGACTTCAGTAATACCTTTTTTTTTTTTTTGTGAGAGAGATTTTTGCTATTGAGTGCATGCATTCATCAGAGACACACAGAGAGAGAAAGTAAAAAATCATCCCCCAGAATCTCCCAGGGGAGATGGACATGCCACAGTTCCTTCTTCTCCATTTTCTCCTTGGAATTTTGGACATGAAACACACCTGGCATGAGTTTCAAGTCAGTGGATCCGTTACTCCAACTGGTGTCAGCCATGTGGTAGTCCAGCACTATAAGCACTATACCACTATACAACCTGCTGGCCCTACCCTAACTTTTTTTTTTTTTTTTGAAATTTTTGCTATAGGGTGCATGCACTCACCAGAGAGACAAAGAGAGACAAAGAAACAGAAAGTGAGAAATCACCCCCCTTTCCTAGGGGGAATAGTTTTGCCGCTATCCTTTCTCTTCCATTCTCCTTTCAGGATTTTGGGCATGCACACACATGAGCCTGGAGTGAGTTTTAAGCCACTGGATGTGAGGCTTGAACCATGGTTGAGTACATAGGAGCCCAGCAAATTAACCATTATGCCATCTGCTGGTCCCCACCCTAACTTTTTTATTCATAAAAAAATAAAATTGCTTGGGGCCAATAGGTAGCATGGTGATTAGGGTACTGGACTCCTACATGGCTGATTACAGTTCATGCCCCAGACTCATCAGCTTGAATATCACACTGGGTGCATGTGCATGCATGCCCAAAATTCCAGAGAAGAGTAAAGAAGAATCTGTGGTATTAGGACCAGCAGATGGTGTAATGGCTACGTTGCTGGACTCCCATGTAATCAACCGTGGTTCGAGTCCCAGACCCAGTGGCTTAAACTCATGCCAGGAGCATGTGTGCATGCCCAATATCGCAAGAGAATGGAGGAAAAGGATTGCAGCATGGCCATCCCCCCTAGGGGTTATTTCTTGCTTTCTGTCTCTCTGTCTCTGTCTGTCTTTCTGGCAAGCGCACGTACCCTATAGCAAAAACCTCTCCAAAAAAGAAAGAAAAAAGAAAAAAAAAAAAACTGTGGTATGACCATTCCGTCAAGGGATAACTTCTCAGTTTCCCTTTCTCTGTCTTTCTCTGGCAAGTGCATGTGCTCTGCAGCAGAAACCAAAAGTAAAATAAATAAATAAAATAACATCAGAATAACATTGTTTTTGACCAGCCCCAATGCACAGTAGTTAGGCACTTTGTGAAGAAAGCCAGGTCTTACATGGCTGCATTTTGAATTTCAGCACCAGTGACTTAAAAGTCACACACAGGATGAAATCCTGATGTGAAGGAAAAGTGGGGGAAAGAGATTGCAGCATGACCACATCCCATGGGGGTGGGAGGGCTTTCTCTCTCTCTTTCTTGCATGCATGTGTAGCCTTTGGCATTAAAAACTTCTTTTTAAATAAATAAATTGTTTCTCTTATTGAATTTTTTCCTGTTCTTTATTTCCCTTAGTTATTAATGATAAATGAGGTTTCTCTTATTCTTGTTAATTTCTTTAGAAAATATTACTGTAATAGTATTTGGCACTAACCAATTAGAATTAGATGTATGTTTTATTATATCTAGTTAAATTACTTTATTGTTCCATAAATTAAGTTTTATAAAGGCCTTATAAAAATTATAATCATGAGAAATTGAAAATGTATTTGCCAATAATTTGTAGGCTTGTATAATATATCTTGTGTATCCTTAAGCAGTTTTCATAACACCCAGATAATTTTTAGCATTCATGAAAGTATATCTTCCCCCTAACAGTCTTTTTTATTGACTAATTCTTAACCATTTCTGACACATGTAAAAAATTAAATTACTAGGATGTGTCAGACACAAAGTGCTTCAATCCATAACCCAGGGTTAGTACATATCATTTGGTCAAAGACACTGAAAAGTATTTTTTCTGTAAACAATAGTAAAATAGAGGACAGAAGAGAAGAAGAAAGGAAAGAAGCAGGAAACCAAAGAAGGAAGACAGGATGAGAAAAAACAAAAGTAGGAAAAGAGAAAAAAAAATAAGAAAGAATGAGTCCTCAAAGACAAATTTTAAAAATCTAAAAATGTCAAAAAAACTATTTTTAAAATTTTGTTGTATGGCAAACATGTTCATCAGAGAGAGACTGAGGAGAGGGAGAAGAGTGAAAAATCACCTCCTGGGGGGGAAGACCAAGCCACAATCCCATCTCCATTCTCCTTTTGGGATTTTGGGCACACATGCACACATACTCAGAGTGTTTTCTAAGCTACCAGGTCCAAGAGTTGAACCATGCAGTCAGCTATGTGGGTTCCAGCAATCTTAACCACCATGCTATGGACTGGCTTGCCAAATATTTTTTTAACATTTATATTTTAATTATTTTTTAAATTTACATACACTGAATGTCACCTCTTTGTGTATAATTCTTGAGATTTTACATAAGCATAGAATTATGTAACCACCACCCTAATGCAGATACAGAAGGGTTCCATCAACCTAGAACATTCCCTCAGGTTACCAATTTGTAGTCCACCTTCCCACTGGCCACCAGGCCCTCACAACTACTTATCTGTTCTCTAATCCTATGATTTTGGCTTACCTTGAATGTTACATAAATGGAATTATACACTATATAATCTTGTGAACCTAGATTCTTTCACTTAACATGAGATTTGAGATTTATCCATTTTATTGTTGAACAGTAAAGTATTAGGACAGGTTGATTTGTCACATTACTAAACTACTATCCTAGATGTCAAGGACACCAAAGTACACATAGATATTGGGGGTCTTTTCTATGGTTTAAAAATTAGAAGAGAAACAGCTTTAGACCCAAGATGATAAAAGAATAGGGAATGATACATCAAACTAAACAGGGAGTCTAAAACAGAACCTGGATATAGAATTGTAGTGGTTATATTGCACTAAAGTAAATTTAATCAATGTCTCCTGCTTCCTTCACTATGAGGTTAAAGTTCAGTTGGGAAGTTTGAAAGCAGCTTCCAAGTTCAATAAATCATACCACCTGGAACTGTGTGGAAGGAAGTGGGGGTGGGGGAGATGAAGTAACCTGAGTCCTAAAGAAGTTTGACTGTACCCTGGGGATAGAAAGATTAGTATACCACCTCTTTAAAGGAGTTGTAAGTATATAAGAGATAGGGAAGAGCTATCCTGCCATCTGGGGTCTGGTTACCCAGATCTGCTGCAGGGATTACAGAAACAAAAGCACCTCTGGATGGTTTGAGGGAAGGGAGGAGCTTCACAATGAGTGCCCAAGCTGTTTAAAGTTTTGGTCTAATCATGCCCAGAGTGTGACAGAAAAGCCACAAGCTGAAATGGAGAGTAGGGGCATCTCGTAATACATAATCCATCAAAAAGCAGGGCATCTACTGAGAACAAAAAGAGGCAAGGAAAACAAGGAATTGCCAACTGAAAGAGAGAGAGAAAAAAAGGGAATCAAAATTACTGGGCTAGAGGAGTGTGGGGGTCCAACTGAGGTAGCTGATGTCTTGCAGAGATTTGACTTTACATTCAACAATCTACATATAGACAGAGCTGAGGGGACTGTGGTTTGAGTTGTGGACCTGCAAGCTTGAAAATCACTCTAGGAGCATGTGCATGGTTGTCCAAAATCCCAGGAGGAGAATCAGCAGTATGGCCATCCCCACGGGTGAGGGGGTGATTTGTCACTTTCCCTCTCACTATCTCTTTCTGTCTCACTCCTGTACATGCAACCTATGGCAAAAACCTTTAAAAAAAAAAAAAAAAGATTGAACCTTAACAATGATAAGAACTCCTCTGGTTGTTCAGCTAACTTTGAGTTGATCTAGGCCTTATCTTGAAGATTCAAAAAGTGACTAAGTGATCCCTGTGACCTTAGTGCTATTAGCACCATGTGCTATCACACTGCTAATGGCAATTAGTCAAAACAAAGATAAGCAACAAAGTCCCTAAAGACTTAGCCTGGGGCACTCTCTGGGGCTCATTATCTACTCTGAAGAAAAGGTTAGAAGGGTTTGTGGTAGTGGTCAAACAGCACACAGGTCAGGACATGTAAGACAAGGCATCAGGGTCCCTGGGGTGTGTGAACACCAAACTACTGAGAGGTGGAGGGGGCCTGCTTCATGGACCATGAGAACAGGTCTGGATGCCAGGCATAGAGGGATTCTTCCAGTCCTGCTGCACTTCCAAAGTCATCATGGTTCTTCCTCTGGGCAGAACAATAGGCCCTTAACTAACCATGCATTCTCACTGAGGCTCCCCCTGGGACTCTGACAATGAGAGGCTGGACACCTGTGCTCACCTGTCCTGGACCCTACACTCACCCACTCCCCGAGAAGTGGCACAACCAAAGTAACATAAAGCATACAGCTGATGCAGTCCACTACAACAAAGTATGTGAGACTTTCTGGGAGAAACCAGGTGTGGTGAGTGAACTGCACAAAGGGAGAAGCAGGTTTGGGAATGGTCAGACTGAGGTGAGAGTGATAACAAATGAGAGAGTAGAAAGTGGGAAGATAAAACAAGAAAGAGAAGAGACTAGAGTAGGTGTGGAAGTTCCTGTCTCTGAGGCTAGGGAGAGCGAAAGGAGACAGGGAGAGAATTGTCCCTTCACAGGAAGTTATTTCAATGTTTAAAAAGTTGAGAAATAGGGACTGAGAGATCAGAATCGGGCAAGTGGAGAGACTAGAAAAGGATTATGGCCTTTGCAAAAGATGAGGAGATAAGAAGTTCTGAATCTGTGCAATGAACAAATTTTTTTTAAAGCAATTTCTTCAAAACTGCTCATGGAATTCAATGATTTTTTTCATGTGTAATGGACAGATGCTGTTGTTATAGAAATAAATAATAGAAAAGATAGTCTTCACCTTCAAGTGGTTCATAGTGTAGGAAGGCATGAAAATAGTTAAAATATCGTGCTAGTTTATGCTGTAGGGATGTGCAGTGGTCATATAAAAGTAGTAGAATAGGAAGTGATTTGTTTGAAAAGGAGATATATATCAAATGGTCTATGAAAGCTGGTCATATATGAGCTCCAGGAAAGGTAAATTGGTTCCTGAGATGGAAAATGGAACAATAGCAGATACAACTGCAGGTACAAAGGCAAGGGTTATGAAGCAGCAGTCAGTCTTTGGAATTGGGTAAAAGTCTAAGACTGAACAAAAGGAAAACTAGAGCTAAAGGACTCTAAAACTTAATACCCTACTTTAGAACTTGGAAGTCACTTGGAGCAAACTTTGCTGACCAAACTTATCACTAAAAAATATTCCAAAATTGTATGGTATAATTCTACACTTCTTGGTGGCCAAAACTTCAGACTGCAGGAATTTGAGAACGTTAAAAATTCCACGGTGATATTGTTCCTTCTCTGTGGGTTGACTTTTTTACCTTCCTTGCTTCAGTGATGTTTTGTTGGGGTCCTTGTCCCTGCATTGTCAGGGAAAACCTGAATTCAGGGAGAGTCCTCCGTTAAGACAGAGCATGACAAATAATCTGGATACAAGAACCAGCAGAATTGACTGTTCCTTGATAGTCCAAATACCTACAAAGATCTGAGTCTTCAAATGTGGGAAATTATGTAAATTTAGAACTTGTAACTTACCTAATTATTTCTCTTCCCTAGGTTATTTTAGTTCTCAGCCTCAGATGCTATGCTGGTTTTTGTTGTCGTTATTTTTATGCCCTTATATGCATAAGTATTTTGTCCTATCCATATTTTATGTGTCTGATTTGATCTCTTACTTTGTTAGATAATGTACCCCCTGTCTCCAGCAGATTGCTTGGTGCTCCACACCGAAACTCTCTTAATACATCCAGAGTTAACGTGGAGATAAATGGGGTTCTCTCAAGATGTTGATCTCCAATCATTGTCTTAGAAACAAGTCCACTCTCTTAGCCATTTCTTCCTACCCCAGTCTCTCATCTGTGGCCTGACTCCTGAGGAGTTGAAACTATGCATTTTCTCATTTAATCACATTCTGAAGTCATTCAAATACTGCAGCATTCATTTGCTACCAAACACCATATCTGGCATGTTTTCTTCAATACTGATTGGTAAATAACAGGGATAATGTTTCCAAGGGTCCTAATAGTCAGAACTAGGTCTGGACACAAATGTAAAGTGAACAGATTTGTTCATATATTCCCACTCAGTGTGGCTGCTTAGATCACTCCATTACACCTGCAGCAAATCTCCCTTATAATTAAATACCCTGTGTTTTGTATCTTTAGTCATCTCAGCTGTTTATCTTTCAGATGACAGGGAACTAATATGGAAATGAATAAAACTTCTGTCCTCTCCCCAAAAATGTCATTCTGTATTTGTAAATGTCTTCTGGAGATAATTATGTATCCATATTTTTTAAATCACATTATCAAGTGGAAGATTAACTTGTATTGGAGCAATCTGTCATATTTTAAGTCAAATTCGAATGACTTAATAGTAAGTATGATGATCATGTATATGATCTCTCACATTTCTTATGGGTATAAATAAGAAATATAGATGTGCCACATATTGAGGTCATGTTTGTGAATCTTGATAACTATGTCGGTATATGAGGAGATGGGAGTTTGTCTCTTTCCTTCTTTTTTTTTTGTCCAGAGACAACGTTGGTCTCAACCTCATGATCTCCCTGCCTCAGTCTTCCAAGTAAGTTGAATTATGGGCACTTACCACTGCACCTAGCCTGCAGTTTTATTTACATATATGAATAAATAAATGTGTGTGGGCGTGTGTGTGTGTGTGTGTGTGTATGTGTGTGTGTATTTCCATATTACTGAAATGGATCCTATTTCCCACTGTATAGCTACTTTGGTGGAAGAGAATTTATCAGCCTCCTCATTCCATCATGCCAGAAATAAATATCTACTTTTTAGTAATCCTCTTGGTATTCCTCTGTTGGATTGATGGTCTTTGTTGTATTTATTTTCCCTTTTCAGTTTGGAAATGATTAGACTTACATGTATAACTTTATATTTTAGGACATATATATTCAGAATTTTCTTTTAAAAATGCTTATAGTTAATTTACATCTCTATCTATCTATCTGTTTATTTGTTAGTATTTCAAATTCCGAACATTTACCAGTCAACTAGACCACAAACATTGCCCTGTTCTGCAACATTCTGTTTCATTCTGCTCCTTATATTTAGCCTTATTGTATGGCACCTATAATCACATTTGATGTTTTACTTTAGACATTATCACATTTACTTATATTTCCATTTATGGTTAGAATATGTTGTATCTAGTTTTAGATAACCATTTCTGTCTTGATAATAAAAAGGTTCTTGTGTTTTATCCTAGCATTAGAATAAGCTTGTCAATTTCTATAGAAAGGCTTGCTGGCTTTTTGTTAGGAATATTGTTTAAAGTACAGATTAATTTAGGAATAATTGATAATTTAATTACATTGAGTTTTCCAATCTACTACTAAGGAACATCTCTCCAATATTTAGAGGTTCTTTAATTCCTCAACATTGTTTTCAGTACATAAATTTTATAATATTTTTGTACATTATTTCTTTTTCACTATTTCGTTGTGGTTTGAAACTCATATTTCTTGCTTTGGATCTCTAATTTAATTCCATTTGGCCAAATATACTTTGTATGATTTAAATAATTTAAATTTATTAATTTTTTTTCTCTTCAAGCCTATAGTTTGTCATATAGAACATCCCGTGTGTGTTTGATAAGAATTTGTAGTCTTGTGATGTTGTGTAGAATATTCTATAAATGTAATTTAGGGTTCATAATGTTTTTCAAGACTTCCATTTCCTTGCTGATTTTTCTGTCTAATTTTTAATCAAATGTTGAGATTAGGATATTGAAATTGCTAAATATCTTTACCTGACCCTCTTCTTTTTTTATCAATAGTCTTATCTACTCTCTTGACTTCACCTAAACTCTATAAACTGATAAATCATATCCCTCAAACCATTTTATATTTATCTCACCCTGTACATCTTTATTTGGCTGTTCTATACATCTTAAATTCAAATAATTCAAAACAGATTTTACTAGATGTACCTTTAAAAAAAATACTTTTCTTTTAACTGGTAAATAACTTTTCAATTATTTTTCCATTTTTATATCCATTTATTAATTTTTTTACATTTTAAAAATTTACATATACTCACATACATCTTTTCAGGATACAAACGTAATTTTCCCTGCGTGTGTATGTGTATGTTTGCATGGGCAAGAGAGGTGAGGCAGGTCTGTTTCAGAAAAGATCATGTCACAGGATTAAGACAATCTCTCTAATTAGTTTTCAGGTTCCAGAGTTCTAAGTGGGATCTTGAACCATGTCAGCACTCCCCACCCTGGCAGCTTCCAACAGCAGCACCTCAATGGCCCCCACCTTCCTGCTGGTGGGCATGCCAGGCCTGTCAGCTACTCCCTCCTGGTGGACGATACTCCTCATCACTGTCTACCTTTTCTCTGCCCTGGGCAATGGTATCATCCTCTGGATTATTGCCTTGGAGCCCACCCTGCACCGCCCAATGCACTTCTTCCTCTTCCTGCTCAGTGTGTCTGACGTTGGTTTGGCCACATCCCTGATGCCCACCCTGCTAGGTCTTGCTCTTGCTGATGCTCACGCTGTCCCTGCCTCAGCCTGTCTCCTGCAGATGTTCTTTGTCCATATTTTTTCTGTCATGGAGTCCTCTGTTTTGCTTGCCATGGCCTTCGATCGGACACTGGCCATCTGCCGCCCTCTCCGCTACTCAGCACTCCTCACGAATGGTGCCATTAGCAAGATAGGCCTAGCTATTGCTTTCCGGTGCCTGGGTCTTCATCTGCCCCTGCCATTCCTCCTGGCCCACATGCCCTACTGTCACCCACAGATCTTAACCCATTCTTATTGCCTGCATCCAGATATGGCCCGTCTGGCCTGCCCAGGAGCTTGGGGTGCAGGCTACAGCCTCTTTGTGGTCTTGTCAGCCATGGGATTAGATCCCCTGCTCATTTTCTTTTCCTATGGCCTAATAGTCAGGGTGTTGAAAGGGGTGGGATCCAGTGAGGATCGCTGGAAGGCTGGTCAAACCTGTGCCGCTCACCTTTCTGCTGTACTCCTCTTCTACATACCTATGATTTTCTTGGCCCTCATTACTCGTCTGAAGTTGCCAATCCCACAGCAAGCCCATACTCTTCTGTCCTATATCCACTTCCTGCTTCCTCCATTGATAAACCCTATTCTCTACAGTGTCAAGATGAAAGAGATTAGAGAGAAGATACTCAAGAGATTGCAGCCCAGGAAGGTGGGTTGTACTCAGTGAGGAAGTCCCTCCACATTTGGTAGCACAGGGCCCCTAATATGAAGTTTTCTCTTACTGAGAATTCAGTCCATCATGTGTGAAATGGTCATTCAGGTACATGCATGGACACGGGTACCTGTTCCTAGAAGTGTACATGTGTATAACAACGAAAGTTTCCAAGCCCCAGGGAATGGAAGTGACCCATCTCCTGTTACACATATATCAACAGCATAGAAAAGGCCAGAATCCAGGTCTTCTCACCACCATTGAAGTTGATGACTATTGTTTTGTTGCTAGTCCCCCCTCTTCACACACCTCTGTATCTACATCTAAATAGCAGAGGAAACTGGAGGAGTCTTTTGTTATATGACAAAATACAGAAGACATAAACATTCTTCATGGCTAGATGGAGAATCTTTCACCAGTTCTGGGCCCTCATCAGAAGCAAGAGTCCTGATTGATCCTTAGGGATTAAATACATGAGGATGATACAAGTAAGTCTCTCATTTAGTAAATAAATACAGTGTTTTAAATACATTTAATCTTGCATATGGTTTATGAAATTACTGGCCTCAAATTTTTACTTCCTTATAGTAGTATTTATTATCCATTTATACCTACATCATGAAGGTTAGAGTGGACAGCGTGGATTTCTCTTAGCTTTGACTTTGGGCTTCACATTACACTCCGGTCAATGGGGTCATCAGGATTTGTTTTGATCAATAGGATGTGATTAAATGTGATAAAAGGAGGAGCTTAACTGTGATTTTGCAATGGGGTTTGATTTCTTGTGGTATAAATAGAACTTCTCTAGAAAGTTCTGTCCCTTCAACCTGGTCCCCAGAATGAGATACATAGTGCAGAGCTGAGCCAAATCCATAGCCTAGCACAAGTCCTTACTGCTGGAGACCTGAAACATAGTCACCAAATCAAATCATCCTAGATCAAGAGGACTTCTGTCAGTGTAATGACCAGTGACCACTGCAACAGATGTTGTAGTAGTAAGCAACCAAGGCCATATGGTACTATGTAGTCGAAGTAGAATAACACAAGGTAATTGCAGTTTCATTCTAGAAATATGGTTGATTTCCTAATTTTTTTCTTTTTGTCAATACAATTGTTTATTTCATCTTGTTTATTTCTCTAAAGAAAGAGATAGGTACCCTTGATAGGATCTTGCCTTGCTGCAATCCTTCCCCCAGCTTCCAAGTCAGCTAAGATGATGGGCACAGAAGGCACTCCCAGCATGTCGAGGTCAACACAGTATCTGAACCTGGGCTTCCTATGAGCCTCTAGTATCATGAAGTGGTGCCCTAGCACTAGTGCCACCACAGCTGGGCCTCAGTATGATCATTAATACTCACATATTAGGACTTGTTTGGTTGTAGCACTTTAGTTGAAAACCACTCTCTATGTCTTTCTGCATCTGACTTTCCTTTTGATGGATATCCCTTAAGTCAGTTGGTATAGTGATCATTCATGCAAATGACTACATAATATATCATGCTATGGGTGGACTGTATTTTATTCAAGTGTTTTCAATTAATGGGCTCTTAGAGTTGTCATCAGTTTTAGGTCATTCCAAACAATGCTGTAATAAACAGTCTTAGACATCTGTTTATGTGGACTTGTGCTATTATTTTTATAAGCCTGATCTCTTATTACGGCTCATTTTAAAGAATTGTACACTTAAAATTTCAATATGCAGTAGTAGATTCCCATATCAATGTATATTTTTTTTAAAGAGGAAGTTATTCTGTAGGGCATGTGTGCTTGTCGGAGAGACAGAGACAGAAAGTGAAAACTCCCTCTCCAAGGGAGATGGCCATGCCACAGTCCCTTCTTGGGATTTTGAACATGCACACACATATGCCTGGCATGAGTTTTAAGCCACTGGGTCTAGGACTCAAACCGCAGTCAACTATGTGGGCATCCAGAGACATAACCATTACATTATCTGCTGGTCTCAATTAATGCATATTTCTTTCATAAAAGAGTCCCTTTCTTTTGCATCCCCACCAAAATTGACTACTTGGTTGTTGACTATTTTTTTGAATTATTCATTTATTTTATTAGTAGTAATTATCTCATTTTACTTTATTTTGAATTTCCCTAATAGTAAGAATTATCTATTGATTAATATGTTTCTTTTCCATAAGTAGCCTAGTCAAATAAACTTTATCCACTTTTTTTTCTATTGGATCACATACATTTTAAACATAAATCTGTAAGAAATCTAAGTTTTATTCCTTTCCAATCTAGTATTTGTCTTTAGTATTATTTGGCAACCAACTCTCAGACAAACATGTATAGTTGTATATAATCAAATCCACTTTGTTTTTCTTTATAATTTTCATATTTATATTAAACTTTAGAAAGGGTATCTTTGGGTGTTCCAGTGGTACAGAGTTTAAAGCTGATTTAACTCCTGTATCTGGGGCTTGAAAAACATGATGGGCATGTGTGCGTGCACACCCAAAATCCCAAAAGGAGAATGGAAGAAATTGTGATAATCTGCTAATTCTAGAATCATCTTATTAAATGCATTCTCTTTTTCTCACTTAAATATAATACTATGTATATTATATTTTAAAGGATATGTGCATGTTTGTAGAGTCTTTTTTTTTTGGTAGAACTCTTCTGTATGGGTGATGACTTAGCACTGATCTATTAGAGCAGCTTCATGGTGTGATTTAGCTAATAGTTGGTATAAAGGAATTACCTTCTCACAAAACAGAAGCTTTGTATTTCCAAAGGGAATTACCCTCTGTTTATAGATTAAATCTAAGAGAATAAACATTAACCATAATAAGTTGTTCCATCCAAGAATATACAGAAAGTGAAAACTCCCTCTCCAAGGGAGATGGCCATGCCACAGTCCCTTCTTGGGATTTTGAACATGCACACACATATGCCTGGCATGAGTTTTAAGCCACTGGGTCTAGGACTCAAACCGCAGTCAACTATGTGGGCATCCAGAGACATAACCATTACATTATCTGCTGGTCTCAATTAATGCATATTTCTTTCATAAAAGAGTCCCTTTCTTTTGCATCCCCACCAAAATTGACTACTTGGTTGTTGACTATTTTTTTGAATTATTCATTTATTTTATTAGTAGTAATTATCTCATTTTACTTTATTTTGAATTTCCCTAATAGTAAGAATTATCTATTGATTAATATGTTTCTTTTCCATAAGTAGCCTAGTCAAATAAACTTTATCCACTTTTTTTTCTATTGGATCACATACATTTTAAACATAAATCTGTAAGAAATCTAAGTTTTATTCCTTTCCAATCTAGTATTTGTCTTTAGTATTATTTGGCAACCAACTCTCAGACAAACATGTATAGTTGTATATAATCAAATCCACTTTGTTTTTCTTTATAATTTTCATATTTATATTAAACTTTAGAAAGGGTATCTTTGGGTGTTCCAGTGGTACAGAGTTTAAAGCTGATTTAACTCCTGTATCTGGGGCTTGAAAAACATGATGGGCATGTGTGCGTGCACACCCAAAATCCCAAAAGGAGAATGGAAGAAATTGTGATAATCTGCTAATTCTAGAATCATCTTATTAAATGCATTCTCTTTTTCTCACTTAAATATAATACTATGTATATTATATTTTAAAGGATATGTGCATGTTTGTAGAGTCTTTTTTTTTTGGTAGAACTCTTCTGTATGGGTGATGACTTAGCACTGATCTATTAGAGCAGCTTCATGGTGTGATTTAGCTAATAGTTGGTATAAAGGAATTACCTTCTCACAAAACAGAAGCTTTGTATTTCCAAAGGGAATTACCCTCTGTTTATAGATTAAATCTAAGAGAATAAACATTAACCATAATAAGTTGTTCCATCCAAGAATATAAGTGTTTCATTCATTATCAGCTTTTAAAATATTTTAAATGAAATTATTCACTCAGGTTACATTTATTTATATGAATTATATGAATGTGTGGTATTTGTTGCTATTATAACAAAAATAATCTCTTGCATTAATATTTCTTACAAATTTGCCACATATATTACATGTTTGAATTTTTTTAATGTGTAGCATATATAAATCAATATTCTCTAATTTTATACAAACTATCTGTTTATTTTTTATGTGAATCACCGGAATCTCCAAAGTAATTATGAAAGATAATAATAAAAGTGAATATTCAAATCTTGCTTTTGATTTCAGGTAAATGATGTATTTTACCTATTGGGTTGTCAGGGAAGTCACTTTTGCACAGAAAAAACATAGAAAAACATGTCATGTCTTTTTGAATGACTCAATATTAAAAATACGGCTGGCTCAAGCCAGTGGATGGCATAGAGGTTAAGGCAACTGGACCTCACATAGCCAAAGGAGCCACTGGAGTCCTAGACCCAGAGGCTTGAAAAACCACACCAGGTACATGCGCATGCGTGCTCAAAGTCCCAAGAGGAGAATGGAGGAGACTCCAGCAAACATACACATCCTACTCAAACTAATATATGTATAAACTAGTATGTGTGTATGGCTATACGTGTGTATATATACATACATATCCATAAATATACATATACACACACACGTATAAATGATAGCCCATTAGATCTTTGGGAAATGTTATAATATTTAAATAGCTAATTTACCTATTAAATCTACTTCATTTTCAATAGACTTACCTGCTTAATCTTATCAAATGCTTTTTCAGCATCCACTCATTACTTCATAGTTGTCTGTTTTAATGCGCTAATAAACTTTTTATATTGAGACATCCTTATTTTCTTGTGATTATACAAGAATGCATTTTAAATAAAAGGTAGAAAATTGAACTTATTTAGTGTCAATAATAGAATAAAAAACAATGTTTTATTTGGGTGCATTTCAGGAACACACAATACTGATATCCTCATATTATAAGAAGCTTCTTTGCAAGTTATATATTACCTTATTAAATTATTGTAAGTACATGGTTTAATGTCTCCATTTCACATATGAGGATACTGAAGCTGAGAAATTAAGAACACCTCAAATCTACAATATTATTTGTGGAGACTGCATTTATTTGTACATTTGCCTTAATAAAAGTCTTTGCCCCTTTAAAAACGCTAGATAGGGAAGCAGTTCCTCTTGAAACAACAGTGATGAGGTCTCTGAGATCCCTGCCTGTCAGTGGTAAACACCGAACCAAATGCAGCACCCTAGCAACCTTCTCGTGTTTCTAACAGTGCTAAATCAGGGTAGAGAATGCTCTTTCACAGCAGGTCTTCAAATACTATCTCCTAGCTTTCACTCTCTGTTAGCCATAAGCTAAATTACACCAATTGTGTCAAAACCTTCAAGGGAGGGTCAGCAGGTGGTGTAATGGTTAAGACACTGGACTCCCACATGACCTACTGTTGTTCTTGTTCTGGACCCAGCAGCTTGAAAAATCACACTGGGCACATGTGCATGTGTGTCCAAAATCCTCAGAAGAGAATGAAGGAGAAAGGATTGTGGTGTGGTCATCACCCCTGGATAGTGATTTCTCACTTCCTCTCTCTCTCTGCCTCTCTCTATCTCTCCAGAGAGCTCACACGCCTTACAGCAACAATCTCTATTAAATAAATAAATAAATAAATATCCTTCTAAAGTGTAGTGGTTGCTATTACTACCACTGGCCAGTGGAGGGCACTACTCTTTCTTTGTAACCTTGCCTGAAACATTTAGATAAAACATTCTTTTTAAAAGCATACAGGGAATGAAAGTATTAGCAAGGACATTACAATTGTAAATAAAATGTGACAGTTAAAACATAGCAAGTGAATGACACTACAGAACAGAAAAATCTTTGCAAACCCCATATCTCTGGGTTAGTCCAATTGCTAAACAAAGCTTTCCATCATAACAGCCAGAATTTGATTGTGTGTGTGATTGTGTATGTGTGCGTCTGTGTGTGTATGTGTGTGTGTGTGTGCGTGCGAGAGAGAGAGACAAAAACATAGAAACAAAGAGACACATAGAAAGTAATTTCCTCAAGAACACACAGCCAGGAAATAGAACTGAGATCAGAGAACTTGAGCCTGCCTCAGTCCTTATTTCTCCACTTATCTTTTCTCCTTCCTGGCAGGAATTAGCTATCCCAGCAGAGGAGTTTAAAGGACTGTAATCTCTGATGGATCTTATTCTTTGTTCTGAGTTACCTTCTAAATCCTCAGTCTGGAGTTACGTTATATCTTACTGTCAAGGAATAATCCTGGGTCCTGGTTCCCTAAATAAGAATGACATTGACCTAGTGGCTCCTAAAGGTTCCTTGCTGACCCTTATTTTTTCTAGCTCTTTGGTCTAGTCCTGTGTACAATACAGGAAGTGGAAGGTGGGTCCAGAAAGGTGCAGACATTAAAGGTGTGTGTATGCTGCAGTAGTGCAGATTCTGTGCTGTGGCTTGAGAGTCACTATTGACCAACAGTATTATGGGTTGCCCTAAATTTATAGGGCAGCATCCAAGGAAAGAATCTCTATGTCTCACAAAGGCTCTCGAAGTTCCTGTGATGTTAACTTCTTCCCTTAAGGTACAGAACTACTTTTAGATAATAACTGCTCTGATTCACCCAAGAATCTTCATTCAGAAACACCTGAGGGACTAGTCTCAGAATTTATTACATATTGACTGTTCTTTGTGGCTTTGGTGCAAGGTCTCCTCTTCCTCAAAATTTCTGAAATTATTATTTGTTCTCTAATATTTACTATATATCCTTTTAAGTCAACCATTTACCAGATGATATCTCTTTTTCTTTATACTATAATTTTAGTTCAAATCCATGCACCTCTACTAAACATAAACTATGGGTAAGGTACTTTTTTTGTCAGGTGACTTAATGGTTGAGTAATCCACAGCTCTTGCTCTGTAGAATGTCACAGTATAGTTGATGAGAGAGACATTCACATAATGTCAGAAATGCATGTGAACCTTCAGTCATTAAGCCCCAAGCACTCATCCCTTATGTTTACTGTGAAGCTGCCAAGTGCCAAAGCCCTTTCATTCCACCCTTTCCCCAAATCAACTCCCTCTCCCTAGTTACGTTAGCGAATGACCTAATCTCTCTAGTTCTCCCTTTGATATTTTCCCAGGTGTCCTACAAACACTGATGTATATGCCAATTACTTTAGATCTTGCTGAAATGCAGATTAAAAACTTTTAAAACAACAACATACACGCAATTTTAAAAAGAGGCCAGGTCAAGTTAAGTAGTATATTCTATTGCTCATTAGACTACAGTGAAGGAAGCCACATAGCCAATGAGGAATTCAGTTCTCCAGATTAGCCTGAGAACACACCAAATGCACATATGGGCACCCAATATCCTGAGGAGCTGGAAATCAGAGTAGAGTGGATTGTGGTGTGATAAGATCATATGGAAGGTGCTTTCTCTCTCTCTCTCTCTTTCTCTCTCTCTCTCTCTCTCTCTCTCTCTCTCTCTCTCCCTTCCTTCTTCCTCCGTGCATGTACCTTCTACCATTAAACAAAGGAAGGAGCAGATGGTGGTACAGCAGTATAATGGGACACTCTGCAAGGCTGACTCAAGTGGGAAGGTTCCAGGTTTGTGTCTAGAAACCTCCCTGAGTATGCCAAGTGCATGCATACCCGTGACTTGGGGCTGAAGCTGAGAGTGAATTATGGCATTGTGGTGCTTGCTGTCTCTCTGTCTCTCTCCCTCTCTCTGTCTTTCTAACTCATGGAGAAAAGGAAGAAATGTTTTTAAAAATCCAGACTGTGACTGAACAGGATTGCAGCAAGACATGAGATATGCAATTTAAACACTTTCTAGGTGAAGTAATTTCTGCCAGTCAGTGGATTACACTTTGAATAGCAAAGTAAAGAACATATTTATACAAACTCAGTCATATTGTAAAGTGTTTAATGTAAATTGCAGTGAGATTTCAAAAAAAATAAAAGGCAAACATAGACATGTTAAATGGTTTTAGAATCTTCAGGGTTCTCCCAGTCGTAGTTCGATCTACTTTCCCTAGATTCTTCTTAGAAGGTTCTCAGGATTCTTACTCTTCTCTCATGTCTCTGAGGATAGATCACCAAAACAACAACAAAAGGAAGCATACAGTGTATACAAAATATTAGCCTCTTCTTCAAAAGCAGGGAAAGCTATGGTGTATGAGTTACTTAATAGTATTAATGATTAATGAACTGAAGCCAATTTGAAGACTATGAAGTAAATGGAATCATATCCTATTTGGATGAAACACAGTTCTGCTCCTAAGACTCTTTAGAGAAATAGAAAATTCTCCTTTGCCCCATCATTTAGGCTTTAAACCTAGTTTTTCTAGGACTTTCACTCTAATCTGCCGAGTTTTCACACAATACACAATGGGATTCATCAGGGGTGGTACCAGCAAGAATGCATCTGCTATCAGAATCATAGCTAAAGGGGATTTATGCTTGCCAAAGCGATGCATGGTGGCCAATGTGATGATGGGCACATAGAAGATGAGCACGGCACAGATGTGAGAAACACATGTATTCAGAGCTTTGAGCCTCTCCCCATGGGATGCAATACCCAATACAGTCTTCAAGATGAACACATAGGAAATGGCAATGAACACACTGTCTGACATCATGCAAAGTGCAACAAACAGACCGTAGTAAAAATTAACCCTGTTGTCAGAACAGGCTAACTTCATGATATCCTGGTGGAAGCAGTAGGAGTGGGATAATAGGCGTTTATTACAGTATCTGAGTCTCTTTAAAGTAAAAGGAAGAGGAAGTACTAGGAGAATGCTTTTAATAGCAAATGCCAGTCCAATTTGCACAACTCTGGTGCTGGTTAGGATGGCATTGTATCTCAGGGGGTTGCGGATAGCTATCAAACGATCAAAAGACATGATCAAGAGCACTGAAGACTCCATATCTGTGAATCCATGAATGAAAAATTCCTGGGCAATGCATGCATCAGCAGAAATCCCCATGATGTTGAATAAGAAAATCCTTAGCATAGTGGGGAGGGAGGAGAAAGACAGGCCCAAGTCAGATAGGGCCAACATAGAAAGAAAATAGTACATGGGCTCATGGAGGGAAGATTCTGATCTGATAACAAATAGGATGGTGCAGTTGCCCAGAATGGCCACAAGGTACATGAGGCAGATGGGGATGGAGATCCAAATGTGCACACGCTCGAGCCCTGGAATCCCAATCAATAGGAATGTAGAAATTTCAACTTCTGAGGTATTGGGAAGAAACATCATAAACAGGTCTCTCATTCATCTGCTCCTGGGTCTAAAGTAACAACAGACAGAAATAATCTCAGTTGTATTTGCTGAATACTACTACTTTCCGTTGTTGAATAAATTGAATATAACTCAATCTTAGGTGCCAAAAATATAATGTAAATTTTTACATATATAAAAAAATGTAGAGTTCATTTAACTAAGTTCTTTGTAGTACTCATAAAAGAAATATATAATTTATATATATTTATATAATTCTTCAAATCTATCCTTATTTTCTGATATATTTCTAAATAACTCCATAACAAGGAGGTAACAATGTGTTTTACTACTTTTCTTTAATTTTTTTGTTATTATTGTTTATAGATTTAATTACTGTACATCATTTAAATTGTAAAGACAATTTACCCAGCATGAAATATACCTCAGACCAGTCCAGCTGAGAATACTATACATGTTATCATCAACAGGTAATAAACCATTTCTGTGTCCCACAAATGTCTTACCTCTCAATTTTTTCCTCCCAAATTTCCTTCCCTACATTCTTCCTCCCTCCCACTCTCCTTCTACTTTATCCCCAGTTTTTTTTTAACCACCATATTTTGAAATTTATACATCAGGTAAACTAAATGGAATATATTACAGTCTGAAAGAGCTCTAATGTCATGGATGTGAACAATAATTATGCATCACATAACCCAGAGATATCATAGTAGCACGAGTTAAAAAAGAACTAAATTTTATATTATCATTCTCAGTACATGTGTGTGAAAACATAAATTTGAGCTATCACATAGGTTGTTAAACTGCAGCATAGAATCTATTTTGGCCCTCAGTCTGTTTTGGTACAATCTATAGGTTTTTCATTTTTTTTTTTTGAGAGGTTTTTGCTATAGGGCATGTGCACATATCAGAAATACAGAGAGAGACAGAGAGACAGAAAGCGAGAAATCACCCCCCAGGGGAGATGGCCATGCCACAATCCTTTCTCCTCCATTCTCCTCTCAGGGTCTTGGAAACACACACACATGCACCCAGCATGAGTGTTAGCCACGGGGTCCAGGACTCAAACCACAGTCAACTACATGGGAGTCCAACGACATAGCCTTTACGCCAACTGCTGGTCCCAGGTTTTTCAAATATTTTTAAAGGAGAAAAAAAAAGTGTATGCCATAGAGATTGTGTGTGCTTGAAAATTATAAAATGTTAACTTTCTTGACACAGGAAGAGTTGATTAACCTCCAGACTAGAAAAGTATGTGAGCAAACACACACACACACACACACACACACACACAATCATAGTATGAATGACTACAGTGGGAGTGGAGTATGGATCAAAAGGAACTTCAAATTTAAGAGTAAATGTTTTCTCTAGGACAAAAAAAGCACAGAAAGCAAATATATAAATGCTTAAATTTGTCCACAAGAATTGTACAAGTACAGGTATTATTCTCTATACTTTTCCGTAGTCTTTAAATTCTCATCTCTTGCATGTCATAACACCACTCTATATAACCATCAAACACGCATTAGTAAAAGCTAGAAGATTCAATTGCATAGAAGTAGAGAGTGCAATGGTGAATACTAGAAGTTGGGAAGTGGAGGAACGAGCAGTTAGCATAATGGCTATGTCACTGGACTCCCACGTAGTCGACCACGGTTCGAGTCCTGAACCTGGTGACTTGAACCCACGCTGGGCACGTGTGCATGCGTGCCCAAGATCCCAAGAGGAGAATGGAGAAGAGGGGATTACAGCGTGGCCATCCCCCCTGGGGGGTGATTCCTAGCTTTCTGTCTCTCTGTCTTTGTCTGTCTGGCAAGTACATATGCCCTATAGCAAAATCCTCTCCAAAAAAAGAAAAAAATAAATAAAAGAAGTTGGAAAGTGGAGAGCTGGATGAGGAGAACTTGTTTAGCAAATACAAATGTGCATGTAGGTAGCTGAATGGATTAAAGAATAGCATGTTAAAGTAAAGAAAGTTGATGACAATTCTATCTTGCAAATAGCCAGAAAGTAGATTTCAAATATGCACAACATAAAGTCATGATAAATGTTGGAGATGCTGGATGCTTTTACCCTGACTTGACCAATTCACATCGAATATCTGTTTTGTAAAACCACAATGTACCCCACAAGTATGTATAACTATTATGTGTAAATATTAAATTACAATAGAAGTATTATTTTTTTTTTACAAAAAAAGCTTCACATCTTCAACGATCTCCAACACGAACCCCATTTGTCATCAAATCTTGACAGTTGACAGAGGCAGGGCAATGCAAGTGAGCATGGCAGCTCTGAGGGCCTAGAGGAATGACAGTGCCTCTGACACCACCTTTCATTACTTAGCCGTTCCCATCAGCAAAAAAAAATGGTGAGGAGGGGATGGCGATGCATGAGCATTTGACCTTTTACAGGGAGTCTCAGCATTTCTTGGAGAAGGTGAAAAAAGAAGGTTGAATCTAGATAGAAGACAGTAGAGAGGCAAACAGTGGAGAGAAAACAGTAGCTAAGTTTTCTCACTGCTGTCAATATTTTGAAAAATTCTTTGCCCAAAATTGTCTGAAGTTAGGAGCTGTGAAGGAGGTTACATGGTGGGTATGGACATGTCACATGGAGAAGTGATAAGGCTAAATGAGAACATACTTCCCTTCATAAAACTGAGCACCTGTACTGTCTCAGCCTCTCAGATGTGGTAAATGCCTCCCTGATGTGCACCATGCACCATGACGCATGGTTACCATTTGTATGTGCTTAAAGCACTCGTAGCCTTTCTTGCAGTTCCTGGCCGGCCCTGCTCATAATGGCAATAGCTCTTGCTCCCTCTCCCTGTTTGTTGGTTCCTTTTCCAGTACTTTTGGCTCCTCTGTGTCTAACCTTCCTAGTAGTGTCCAATTCAGATTCTCATCACTTGTTTTGTTTCTGGATTTATTCTTGCTCATAACCCAGCTGCAAGGCATCCTTGACATTTTCAGCAACTTACTTTTTCAGAGCTCTGGACCAAAATCTTCCAACAGTACAGGTGAAAGTCTTCCCTTGGCAAAAGAGTGGGATTCAGGCAGGGCGAGAAAAGTGGTAATACATCTTCCATCTCTGTTCAATGAATTCCCTCAAACTGGATCATTTTCAAGGTTCCTTGCCTCAGGTATTTCTTTTTTTAAATTGTATTATTTTTTGTTGGGGGGGAGAGGTTTTTGCTATACGGCATGTGCACTCTCCAGAAAGAGAGACACAGAGAGATAGAAAAAGAGAAATCACCCCCCCAGGGGGGATGGTCATGCCGCAATCCCTTCTCCTCCATTCTCCTCTTGGGATCTTGAGCACGCATGCACATGTGACCGGTGTGAGTTTAAGCCACCAGGTCCGGGACTCAAACCGCAGTTGACTACATGAGAGTCCAGTGACATAACCATTATGCTAACTGCTGGTCCCCCTCAGGTCTTTCTTAACAAGCTCTCAGTCTAACTCAGTTAACTGAACAAACGAGTTACTGTTAATGATATATTTTTTTTTTACTGTATTTATCATTCAGCTACAAATGAGTATGCCATCCCATACATGGCCCATAATCTTTTCAGCCATAAACTTTGACCCAAAAGTAGTTTAGTTCCTTAGGTTGAACAAATCATGAAGCCTTTTTACCTGTAGCACCTTGAAAGACAGAGTAATCTCTATAAATTGCAGTGTCATTATTAGAAAACATAAAATTAGCCTAAGGGAATTTAATGTGAGTGTCCATGACACCTACCAGGCTGCTGGCTGCCTTATTCCAGACTGAAGATGCAGAGACTCTAAATTCTGTAGTTCTGCAGCTTCTCTGTTCTGGCACCCTGTTGGGAATCCACATCTTTATTTATATTCTCATAATATTTTTTAGCATGCGCACTTACTCCTGAGAATCAAAAGACACATAGTCCCTTGGGAAAAAAATGACTGTTTTATTGACATCTGTGATTAAGGGATTCTCCTAAGGAAATGCACAGAGAAATTTCTGACATATAGTGATAGCTTTAACTCTTTGGACCCTGTTCCACATCTGGTACAGGCTTGGAGAACATACAGTCTCAGATATTGATAAAGACCATTCATATTCAAATATGGATCTAAGATTCAGTGTAACCCATCTCAGACCCAGTATAAGACTATTATAGAGGTCACATACAGGCAGTCATAAGGTGAATTCCCACCACATACTGTATTCTGCTTGGTTATCACAGTGTCTGATTTTCTTTTTCTTTTTTTTCCTGACGGGCATATCTATTAGCAAGAGAGGCAGAGAGAGACACAGAGAGAGAGAAAGAGAAAGTGAGAAAACATCCCCCAGGAGAGATGTTCTCAAATACACAGTTGGTCGTGTGGGACCAGCAGGCTTAACCACCACGCCACCAACTAGATCAAACAATGTCTAATTCTCTTTAAAAAAAAAGTTTATTTATTTTTTTATTCCATATATGGAGTCAGAAACACAGGGAGACAGAGAGACAACATTCTCAACAGGGTTTTGGCACCGTGATCCATGCCCTGCTTCAGTCATCCAGCTCTGGATCATAGGCCCACATATAACCAGGGTAGTCAAGGAAGTCTTGACATGAACACAGAACCTTGCCATGTGGGTCAGTGTCACACAACATCACATTTTACCTTGGTGCCACTGTTTACCCCACCACAACTTATTTTTTAATGTAAATAATTTCAGGTAGGTCAGAAGCTCTCAAATCTTTCATAGACTTCTCCTTTCTTCACTACCTTTTATTCAGCCCATTCACACTTAATGGCTTCTGAAGTATTTAATATGACAGAACAGAAAAGAAAGCCTGGGGTCACGAACATATCCAGTGTTGTGGACCTTGAAGTTCAGGAAGGGTATTAAATTTTATTCAGCTACAACTTTGAAAATTAAAAATAAATTAAATATAAAATTCTCATGGCATGCTAGAGGAGGACATGCTTTTCAAACAAAGAGAATAGAAAAGAAGACCCAGATAAACTCCAATAGCCTGAAACAAAGGATGGATAACTAACAGATACGCCAACAATGATGACTCTGTTCAGAGGGGATATGTTGAAAATTGGTGTTATGGCCTTTAAGTTAGGGTGGCAGAATATTGGATTTAAAAAGGCCCATTATCTAGTAGGCTGGTTCTGTAGCATGGATCTTGTTAGCTTAATACTTCTGAAAGTGTACTAATATGTGTGACAGTGATAAAGCTATGAACCTTATGTTAGTTCAGAATCTCTTGGTATTCCGGAAAGATGTGATTCCTAGTCAAACATCACACTGTTTCTTTAAAACTTTATGCAAGGCCTGGGCGTGGTGGCACCCGCCCTATGGCAAAACTTTATGCAAGGCCTCACTACACATAATGGATAGATGTAGCATTAGAATTCCTTTTGCAGGGACCAGCAGTTGGCTTAATAGCTATATTGCTGGACTCCCGTGTAGTCGACTACGGTTCAAGTCCCAGAACTGGTGACTTAAACTCATGCCAGGCATATATGGGTGCCTGCCCAAGATTCTGAGTAGAGAATGGAGGATAAGAGATTGTGACATGGCCATCCCCCTGGGGGATGATTTCTCACTTACTGTCTCTTTGTCTCTCTCTCTCTCTGTCTTTCTGGCAAGCACAACACACCCCCTATAGCAAAAATATCTCCAAAAAAAAAGAAAAGAATTCCTTTTGGGAATTTTTGACGTCCATGTACATTCATTTGGTTCGTTTTTAAAGCTGCCAAGTCAGGGACTTAAACCATGCAGTAGGCCATGTGGAATGAAGCCACATTAACCACAGGGCACCAGCTGGCTTGAGATCCAGAAAAGAACAACTGGCTTATTTAGAATGTTTACAACATTAAATCTGAACTTTTATAATTTCAGGCAAAAATCTTAATTAATAATTTATGCAAATTTCATGTTTCTTATAAATATGAAGAGTTGTATACATATGTTATTTATACTGAACACAAAATCATAATTCAGATGGTATGGATATGAATTTACTGACAAACACAGTGACTAGGCAAATGTCCTGCAACCTATAAATTTTATAATTTAGGCTATTGGAGATACGTCTAGGACTTTGGGTACAATTTCCTTATTCATAAAAGGCATTATCTCTATTCTGACATAACTGAAGCTTAAATCTGGAGCTGCTTCTGATGTAAGACTTTGATAATAGCCTTTCTAATCTGCTTAGTCTTCACACTGTAGATGATAGGGTTGAGCACAGGAGGTATGAGCAGGAAGACATTGGCCATGATAGTGTGGACAAATGGAGGTGCTGAATGGCCATAGCGATGGACAAGAGACAAGCTGATGAGAGGGATGTAGAAGATGGCAACAGCACTGATGTGGGATATGCATGTATTGAATGCTTTTCGCCGCTCCTCTGAGGAAGCAATGCTGAGGACAGAACGGATGATCAGAATATAAGACAGTAGGATGCAAGGACAGTCAAATCCTGTTGTGGAGAACAGTGCGAGCAGACCAAGGATGCTGTTGATTCTGTTGTCTGTGCATGAGAGTTGAATGAGATCAACGTGGTAGCAGTAAGAATGTGACAAGACCTTAGATCTGCAGAAAGACAGCTTCTTAACAAAGAGAACAACGGGCAACATGACAGCAACATTCCTTATCAACATGCTCACCCCAATCTGGGCAATTCTGGCATTGGTAAGGATGGTGGTGTATCTCAGTGGGTCACAAATGGCCACAAAACGATCAAAGGCCATCGCCAACAGAACTCCAGACTCCATGAAAGTAAATCCATGGAGAAAGAACATCTGGGCAATGCAAGCGTTTAGGTTGATCTCTCGGGCTTCAAACCAGAAGACACCAAGTGTGGTGGAAAGTGTGCACAGGGACAAGCTCAGGTCTGTGGCTGAAAGCATAGAAAGGAAATAGTACATAGGTTCATGGAGACTCTGCTCACGGAGGACCACAAACAGGATCATGCTGTTTCCAGAGAGGGCGACGATATACAGTAGACAAAAGGGGATGGAGAGCCAGGCCTGGGCTGATCTGAGACCTGGGATACCCGTCAGGAAGAAGGTCAGAGGCTGAGCATTGGTATTATTGAGGATGAACATAGTGAAGGACTGGGAAGACAGGGATATTTGAATAATTGAACAACACATAATACATAGCTTATCACCTAGAACATTTTTTTAGTACTCCAAGATTATTGAATGACTATTTATAGTTCTCCAAAAATTTTATTTTTTTCCTGAGTTTTTTAGTGCTTCAGCTTCCTTCTCAGTCTCTAAGTGTTCAACATTTATTGCAAAAGTTCTCAGAATTGTTTCACATTCAATTTTCTTAAGTACATTAAGCCTATAATTCTATTAATTGGCAACAAAATCACAATTAATTCATTCCTTCCTACAAAAGTCTCCAGTGGAATACCTAATAAAAAAACAAATATATTTTGCAGGGTTGGCAAAGGGATGGTGGTTAAGGCACTGGACTCCCACATGGCCAACTGTGGTTCGAGTCCTGGGCCTGCTGGCTTGCTTTCTCACTTTCTCTCTCTGGTAAAAGTGAATAATAATGATAATAATAAAAAATTAAATGAAAAATTATTTAAAACAGTAAATAATAATAAAATAAATAATTTTTAAAATGAATGACTCTGAAATAAAACACTGAGCAAAACAAATCATGTTTGAAATGGAAACATTAGCAGATTTCCCTGGAAAATATCCAGAAGAATCCGGGAAACCCCTGAGATACATGTATTCATGTGTAATTATAAGGTGGTCCAAAATATCACCCACAGTACAATTATTAATCCCATTTGTTAAGAGTTCCCTGTGTTTTTGGCATTTAATATGCATTGTATAATTTCACTCATAAATCAATTCTAGGAGATAGGTAATAATACAATACATGCACTTTACAGACGACTAGGAATTAGAATTAAATAATCATCTGATGTTATCTTTATAAAACAGTGCCTGTTGACAGAAACCACGAAGAAAGAATGAGAAAAGAAAGTGAGAAGGAAGGGCCAGCAGTTAGCGTAATGGCTATGTTGCTGAAATCCCATATAGTCGGCCGCGGTTCGAGTCCCAGACCCGGTGGCTTAAATTCACGCCAGGCGCGTGTGTGTGGTACCCAAGATCCCAAGAGGAGAATGGAGGAGAAGGGATTGTGGCATGGCCATCCCCCTGGGGGGTGATTTCTCACTTTCTGTCTCTCTGTCTCTCTCTGTCTGTCTGGCGAGCGCACATGCCCTATAGCAAAAACCTCTCCAAAATAAAAAAGAAAGTGAGAAGGAAGGAGGGACAGAAAAAGAGAAGAAAGAGGAGGCAAACCTTGCCATTACTTTAACATAGTTTAGTAAGTGCTATATTATTATATATATATATATTTTTTTGAGAGATCTTTGCTATAGGTTGCTTGTGCTCATCAGAGAGACAGAGAGAGTCAGAGAGACAAAAAGCAAGAAATCACCCCGGTGTAGGGGGAGGTGGATGGGCCATGCCACAATTCCTTCTCCTACATTCTCCTCCTCGGATCCTGGGCATGCAACCATATGCATCCGGTGTGAGTTTCAAGTCTACCGATCTAGGACTCAAACTGTGGTCAGCCATGTGGGAGTCCAGGGACATAACCAGTATACCATTTTTCTGATCCCATTATTATAAATGGTAGCACAGGCTACTGTTGACATTCAGAGAACCACACAGCCAGCATTTCTGGAGTAAGTAGCATATAACAGGTATAATCATCTTCAGATTTTGAGCCATACTTTGGTCCTATCATCATAACTATTAAATGAAATAAATTTTTTATCGCTAATATACATTTTGGGAAACTGATGAATAAATTGATTAGGTCACTTGCCCCAAATTATCTAGGTAGGCAGATGAAGAGCTGAGTTGGGAGGCTGTGTGTCTGAGCCCAGTGATTCCACTAAATAAAGCTGAGGAATGCATAAGAAAGATCTCTAAACCAGCCTGACAAAAAGTTCTTAAAAATATTTTTCAGGGACAAGCAGTTAGCATAATGGCTATGTCGCTGGATTCCCATGTAGTCAACCACGGTTCACGTCCCGGACCCGGTGGCTTAAGACTCATGTCGGGCGCCTGTGCATGTGTGCCCAAGATCCAGAGAGGAGAATGGAGGAGAAGGGATTACAGCATGGCCATCCCCGCTGGGGGGTGATTTCTCACTTTCTGTCTCTCTGTCTCTCTTTGTCTGTCTGGCGAACGCACGCGTCCTGTAGCAAAAACCTCTCCAAAAAAAATATATATTTTTCAGATGTGTGATTTTAAAGATACATACTGTGGTCATTGCGGTATCTGTGCAGTAGAATCCTGTGTGCAAAATGTTAATTCCATGCGAATGGTGCATATATGAAGCTCTTCAGGCTTCTCTAGAAAATAATCTTAATATTGATCTCTCTGTGTGAAAGGCCTGGAGAATCAGGTATCTAGGCTATACCCACTAGAGAGAACACCAAAATAGAACTGTCAAATTCAGTTGACTCTTACATACTGTGTCGACAATACTTTTTGGAAAAAATTTTCTCACCTATTGTATGGTACTAAGCTCTATTACTTTTTTTTTCTCCCAATACTCAGATCTTTCTGATTGTTTCTTATTGTTTCCTTTGTTTGTATTTCTCCTCCTGATAAGATCATAATTTTTAAACTTATATGTAGTATCCTTTAAGAAAACAACTCTTTTCCCATTCTCAGGCAACTTAAAAAATGATCTCACCCCTTTTTACAGCTTCATATTTCATGTATATATTAACAAATCTCAGATAAGTATCTGAAAACCAGGTTTGATTTCCAGGGTACAATTCTGAAAATAAATTTTTTTCTAGACATTTCCATATGGATTTTTCATGGATAAATCAAATGCATTATGTTCAAGACCAACACTATCATCTTCCCCTGTAACTGTTCTTCCTCCTATATATTCTGCATAACACTTATTTTCACAAAAATAACCTAATTATCTATATAAGAAATCTGGAAATTATCCTATATGCTTTTTTTTTTTTTTGGTCTATATCCTATATGCCTTTTTTTTTGTCTATACTACCTCCAATCAATTATCAAATCTTTTCTACTCAGTCTCTAATATCTTTCCATCTTTCCTTTATCTGAACACAAAATGCTCTCACACAGATCTTTATACTGCCTAACCTGGAATATTAAATTAACCTATAAGCAATCATTTATTTTTATTAATATAATAATATAAAATGACAGGAACTCCAAAGTAATAACAATACTCATTTATGAAGCACTTTATACAAAATAAATAAACAAATTAATAAAAAACTTTTTAAACTGAATAACAATGAGAACATCACACAGGAGAACTTGTGAGATTAGACATCAGAGTGCACTTTTTAACCTGAAAAATATGCTGTTATTATAAAACAAGGATGGCAATATTAATTATCTAAATTTTCAGTAATAAGAAGCTAAGAAAATAATTTGATAATTGTCAAAAAAACAAATTACAGAAATAAAGAAACAAAAAATGAATTAACAATAAAACCAAAGTTGGTTACTTAAAAGGACTATATGCAAACTTTTTAAAAAACTGGCCAATAAAATATTAGAAAAAGCATGAAAATTTAAAAAACTATAGTTAGAGAAATATAGCTGTTAACATAAAAGAATAACATACAAAAATATAATATCTTTAATGTAAGGTAGGAAAACGATTTTATATGAAATCAAAAATTACCAAATTAGCCTAGTAAATAAAATTCATCAGAAAAGAAAGAATAAAGACAGGAAAAACTACCATCAGAGGGTCAGAGAACATGTGTCTTGACTTGTGAGAGCTACCAAAATTTAAGAAAAAAGCAAAAAGGAGACAAAGTATTTTTAATTTTATAAATTTATCTAGCATGGAAGAAAAGGGAATGAATTTTACCCCCACCCACAGGGATCATTTGACACTATCTAGAGACATTTTTGGTTGCCACAATTGGGGAGGAAGTGTTACTGCCATCTAATGAGTAGGCACCAGAGAGGCAACTAACCATCCTAAAGTGCACAGCACCACCTTTCACAAAATATTTTCCAGCCCAAAATGTGCATAGTTCCAAGGCTAAGAAACCACATGGTAATGTATATATAAAAATGGAATGCCATTTATCTAATTAGTTATGAATACAGAGTAAATAACTTAGCACATATCACTGCACCCAGCCTAACAGGGTTTTAAAAGAATATTACACATTGAGACCAGCAGATAGCAAAACGGACTCCCATCTAGTCAACCACAGTTTGCGTTGCAGACCTTGTGGCTTAAACTCATGCCAGGCACGTGTGCGTGTGAGCTCAAGATCCCAAGAATGGAAAAGGAGGGATTCTGTCTCTCTCTGTCTCTCTCTCTCTGTCTTTCTGGCAAGTGTGCATGCCTTATAGCAAAAATCTCTCAAAAAATAAAAAAGAATATTGCATATTAACACTGATGATTTTGTACTATAAATGAAAAAAAATCAAATTAAGAAATCTGCCAATGGTGTGACTATGGTACTAGATTAAAGGAGGGAAAGCATGATCTTCTCAAGAGTCAAGAAAATATTCAAAAAATTTAATAAGAATTCATGATAAAATTTTTAGTATTTAGGAAGAAGACAAAAGTCCTCTAATGAAAGATATCTTCCAGAAATACACAGAAAATACATTCGATGGTAATCTATTGAAAGCATTTTCATTAAAATAAGTGACAAGAGACCATGTTTTCTATGACAACTACAATTCATCATTTCATGAAATAGCAAATGATAAAACACAAGTATATAGAAGGAAATTGTGTTACATTTTAAAAAAACTAAAAAAAGTTTTTATTTAGGTTTTAATAATAGACTGCAAACTCTTAAAATATAATTTATCAAAGTAACTGTACAAAAGATCAGTATCACAAATTAATACATTTTTCCATCACGATCACAGAATTAACCACTGAGAACATTTTATAAAAATATCACTTTATTCACAATAGCCACAAAACTACAAAATGTACTGAAATAAAAAGCTTGTCTTTGGTGACAGAGGGAGGTTGGTAAAATTTACTGAAGTATATTTTTAAAAAAAGCACTTTATTGCCTACTTGAAAATAGAAATCTTCAACAATAAATAGCTATGAATTCTTTCATTAACTAATATATAAATGTAAAGCATTATCAATCAATAATGCATAAGATGCTTAAAAGATAGGGATGTAGGATCCTAGGAATATATTAAATTCTATAAATGTCCAAATATTTTAATATAATATTGTGAACAACATAAAAAATTATAAACTAAAAAATATTGAGAGCAATAAAGAGACTTTGTCCTTTGATGTTTAAACTGTAATATAAAATTATTGTAATTAACAAACTGTGATACTGCCAAAGGCATAAGAAATATACTTTCCAATAAAATAACACTATTTTCCAAAACAACTGTGAATGAAGATAAACAGTCTTATTGAAATGGTATCAAATATCACTAGAAAAACAAAGTGTTATGCAGTAAATGAGAGATATGGCCAATTAGCTAACAATTTTCAGAAATATAAAAAAATATATATTTTACACATCATTACCTCTGGGTTAAAAATTTTAAGGCAAAATAAAACCTATAGTAGTATTAGAATCAATAGAAGAAAACACATGTATGATTCTTTGGAGGTTACATTAAAGCCACTAAGTAAAATATTGATACAGAACACTGCATTAAAGTCAAATACTACTGATTGTAAAAGATATATGTAAAAAAATAAATAATAAAATGTATAGTGTATCATATATGTAGTAGATCAAGACCAAAGAAATTTGCTCTTTCTGGATGAAAATGACTTCTGAATTAAAGTATAAAAATGAGAAACAAAAGATTTGAGCATATTTTGAAAACAGAATTTAAAAAGTGAGGCAAAATGGGGTACATGAACAGCTAGGGGCGACAGCCAGTGGCAAGGTGTTCAGTTGGCTGGATCCCATGAGACAAATGGAGCAGTTTGAGTTCTGCACCTGTAGCCTCAAAAACACACTGGGCATGAGTGCATGCATGCTCCAAATTGTGACATGATGGAGAAACAGAGAAAGGATTGTGGCATGATGACTTTCCATGGAAGGTGCGTTCTCACTTTTCCTCTCTCTACCTCTCTGTTTTCCTCCTGCAAGTTCACATATTCTCAGAAATAAATAAGTAAATAAATGGGTACAAAGGTAAGATGGAATATCAGAAAATAAATAAAGCTAATCTGATTTGTAGTATTGAAAGGGACAGTAGAGCAAGTGAGAAATGTTATTAAAATAAGTATGTGTCCAACTTTCCTCTACTAAGGTAAAAAGAATGTCCTCCACAACTCACTAACCTTGCCATTTTAATAATGAGTCAAGCATTAAAATAATTAGGTTTTGATCTTGGTTATTCCATTCAGTAAATATTATCAATTTGATGTATGGCACCCACCCTAAGGGCTTTTTAGTTTTTTAACTTATCAATAAAATTGGTACATGAGACTGATGCTTGTAAATTATGCCTACACATTGGAATAATTAGGGAAGCTTTTTTAAAGATATGAAGCCAAGACTTAAATCTAGATTAAATAAGTCCCAATATCTGGAGATAATGTCCACACATTGCTTTAAACTGGATGTGTGTCTGTTGGGTATTTTTGGTGATGTTCTGTGGTTTGATTCATGTTAAGAGAGTGAGTAACAGGAAGCAATAAAACCAAGTATAGATTTCTGGGTCTAGGAGTTTTGGTCGAAGAGGAAACAGTGGATATTGGGATGTATGTTTATTCTGGCCAAACAGAATAATAAAGTTGATGACATAAGTTGTTTTTGTGATGGTTAAAAATGTCAAGATACATTTTAGACACTTATTTGTAAATATAAATGGTTACTATTTAGAAAGCCAGAAGGGGGCTCAGCATATGAAGCTCCTGTAAAAGGGTAGGCCGAGGCCCAATAAAAAGACTCAAAAATCTTATTTCCTAACAAATAAGGATACAGAATTCAGTCAAATTTAAATAAGAGTAAAACAGCAATAAAATATACAATACACATCACATTTAAGACCACATAGAAAAAATAATTTTATTCAATATCCTTAACATGACTGGCTTTAGTATTTTCTCCTAGAAGAAAATGATCTCTTTGCAAAGTTTTTGTTGATGTCTCACTGCATTTCCACACCCTCTACTTCAGCCTATTGCTCTGAACCACTCTTCCCTATAGTTCTACTCTTTTGCCTCTGATTTGCAGTCCTTTGCCTCCAAGTACCTGCCTCTCCATTCTTATCCCTGTCTCTTACTCTATGCCTCATCCTTCAGTTTTTTCCTCGACAGATTAATCTTTTTGTGTTGCTCTTTCTGTCTTAGCATCTTACCTGGCTCCCGTAAGAGGGAGAGTTGCCCTTTCCACGCACTGCGCAGCCTGGCATGTATATGGATGGCTGTTGGACCTGAGCTGCTATAAAATGTCCTTCGTAGCACCCAGAAGTATTGCCAAAAACCCTTGGGACTTGATAATAACGAGAATTTCCCAGGATGCTCCTGACACTAGACTGAAGCAGGTCTAAATGACATTTCCAGCTATCTTTTAAACATTCTATGATTATTTTAAAAGTTATTTCATTTTCTCCATGAGTTATACAGAGGCAGAGAGAGTCAGAGAGAGAGGGAGAGAGGATGAGAGAGAGTAGCAATGTGCTCAATGAGTTCTGGTGACCATAATCCACCCCCAGCTCCTGCCAGTCCTGGATCATGAGTACGTCTGTGCCCAGCATAATCAAAGAGGTCTCCAGGGTGAATCCAGAACCTTCCCACATGATGAGGCATTTTGCTGTTTAACCAACATCCAGCCCAATTATTTTAATATCTTTATAATACTTTTAAATTAATATAAATGTTCTTTTTTGCTCCCTATTAGCTTTATATTGTACATCCTGCTATATCAAGGGCAGAGAAAACATGCTGCTACACTACCCTCCTTCTCTTTTCTCTCCTTTTCCAAATTCAGTCACTTGTAGCCCTGATTAATATACAGAAATTTTCATATAATCTTATGTCTATGATATTATATTTGTGTTTAGGTCATTCAACATTTAAAAACAAATACATTTTTATTAAAAATGATTAAATAAACATTACAACATAGAATACAAAATATATTGTATGGCAACAAAAAATAATGACATGTCAGCCTATATTATTAAACACTTATCATTACAAGAAAAGGCAAGTATTCATCAAAAGGTAGGCAACTATTTCTTTTTACATTGATCCAATTGCCCGTAATTGTATCAAGTTTCTGTTTAATTTATTTCAGACTATGTTTTCATGTACCCACATAATATATAATGAATATCTGCACTGTATGGTAGAAACTGATAGATTTAAATATGCAGTAGCTGGGGGGGAGCAACTAGAACCAGTATAGGAGGGGTGAGTAACAGGAGGAGGAAGGGGGTAAGGGGAACAAATCTGACAGAAATGAAATAAAAAGTTATCTGTTGATGATAAGGTACATGGCAATATCTATGACTTGACTCATATGCACTGTATCCGTACTGAGAAAAACCATTTTGTATGCTATAAAGATGTACAGTGATTAAATATAAATATTTTTAAAAAGGCATTGACGACCCAGTATATACCTCTAAAAAGAAAAAAATTAGGGAACCAGCAGTTAACGTAATGGCTATGTTGCTGGACTCCCATGTAGTCGACCACAGTTCGCGTCCCGGACCTGGTGGCTTAAAACTCACGCTGGGCGCGTGTGCGTGCGTGCCCAAGATCCTGAGAGGAGAATGGAGAGGAAGGGATTGCGGCGTGACCATCCCCCCTGGGAGGTGATTTCTTGCTTTCTGTCTCTATGTATCTCTCTGTCTCTCTGGCGAGCGCACGCGCCCTATAGCAAAATACCTCTCCAAAAACAAAGAAAAAAAATAGTAGAATGATTATCAAAGGTACACAAAATAATGCAATGTTCTTTATTGAAGTTGATGAATATGTTTATATCCTTGATTTGATTATCACACATTATATGCATGCTTTGAAAAACTATACTGTACCCCACAAACATGTACAATGATTAAATGTAAATCCAAAATTATAATAAAAAGTCCTAAAATTTTAAAAAAGAAAAAGCAACTTTTTTATATTTACATTTAATCATTATGTAGCTTTACCGTGTACATTATTTTCCCAGCATGAATACAGTGCATATTAGTCAAGTCAGACTTTCTCTGTAATTCAAATTATCTTTCATTTAGTCTGATAGCAGAATAAAAGGAAGATTTTAATTAGCATATAGATGGCCTCAGGATATTGTTAACATGAAAATTCTGATTCATTATGTCTAATGGAGCCCGAATCCTGAATTTCTGATATCACTGCTGCTCTGAAAATGTATTTTGTGCAAGGTTTTAATATGTTCTGCTTTTTTAAAGATTTGACAGATTGTTGAATTTCTGGGATTATTTTAGATGGCTTAAGTCATTTCAATTCATATTTGGTTATCAGTTACTGAACTTTAATAGGTACCTGTTTCATTCATTGAGCACATACTCCAGAATAAAGTGTTCATAAATGATAAATGTTCTGTGCTCTGGTTGCCTAAAATCAATCTCTCTCTCCTCTCTCTTTTCTATACTTCCTTGATAGAGCAAACATGTGATAGGTATATTAGGATTGGCATAAACATGTATCACCTTAATCTCTGACTTCATATTCTATTCAAGCCTTGCTTGTTTTGTTTGCTATAACAGGATATCTGAGATTGGGTGATTTACAGTAAAAAGAGGTTTATTTGGCTCATGATTCTGGTGGCTTAAATGTCTCAGGTCTGGTGGATTTCTAAGTTCCCCTAGTGAGGCCCACGTGCTACATTATAACATAGTGGAAAAATGGAAGGGGAAGTGACTATGTGCAAAGAAGCATGCAGAAGTGGCCAGGCTTCTAACAACTATATCTCATGGAAACTAGTCCAGTGAGAACTTAATTCCTCCCAGTAAAAACCATTATCCTATTCATTTGAGATCTTCCCATATGTACCTAACAATGCCAAATTGGGGATCAAAGTTTATTTTGAGTTTCTGTGAGGATCCACTTAAACCATAGCACACACATGGCATCCTTACTGTGTGCATATCTCCTTACTGTGTTCAAATTTCCCCTTCATGTAAGGAATCTAGTTCTGTTGGCTTAGAAATTCACTCTTTTCCAATACGAACTTAATTTGGTTTAACTACATACATCTACCATCATTCTATTTTTACATAAGGTCACATTCTGAGCAACTGCTGGTTAGGGCTTCAACAAATGAATATTGAGGACATAAATCAACACATAATAATTATCCAACCAGGGCACATAAAATTTTGTTTAGTTTTGTTTTTCAGTGCTGAAGACCTTCACTACAATTTTTTTTTTTTGAGAAGTTTTTGCTATAGGGTGCATGCACTCACCAGAAAGACAGAGAGAGACAGAGAAATAGAAAGCAAGAAATCATCTCCCAGGGGGAATGGCCATGCCACAATCCCTTCTCCTCCATTCCCCTCTCGGGATCTTGGGCATGCACACACATATGCCCAGCATAAGTTTAAGCCACCAGGTCCGGGACTCGAACCGCGGTCGACTACATGGGAGTTCAGAGACACAGCCATTACGCTAACTGCTGGTCTTTCACTACAATTTTGACATCAAAATAGTTCTCCCTGAAATTAGAAGACAGCAGAGCATAGATACAGAGGGATTATCTAATCAGGTGTGACTCCTTTACTTGAATGTGGTAATGAGCCTGAGATGGTGAAAAGAAAGCTGGTGAGAGCATCACACTTAAGTGAGTAAGGAGAATAAGAGAAGCAAAAGCCATCATATATCACACTTGCACGAGTCACAAATAAGGAGGTTTAATATCAAACATCATGGTTGAAAATCCTGCTTCCAAAAGAGATGATGAAAGTAGCAAAAGATATCTACTCTAATTTGGGGGACAGAATCTAAAAAAATTGCTTAGCCAGGAAGGTAGGTAGATTGTTTTTGTGTTTTTTTTTTTTTTTTCTGGCATCATATTTCGACACAAGTAATAAAAAGAAATGTAAAACCACTTGGAGGCATTTTGAAAGCCCCAAAAAGGCTGGTGACCATAAACTTACAACAATAATCCAATTACTTGTGTTATTGTTTGAAGTAGCTGCTCAGTGGTGCAGGGGTAGCAAAAGTCCATGACGTTTTTAATGGTACCTTGAAGAAAAATAGTTATTGTGGTTATTTACCTTGTGTGTTTGAAATGGACTGTCAGGACTGAATTTTATACAGATAACTTTAAGACAAATGAAGATTAAAGATCTATATCTATATATTGGGTCATCAGAAAAGTCATGATGCATTTTTGCATAGAAAAAGAGAAAAATATGTCAATACTTTTCCAACAACCCAATATATTAATCTCTTGTATATATAATACATATGATTTATATATGTATTCATAATAGTCATTATATTATATATTTTTAAGAATTATTTTATTTACCTTTATTTATTTATTTATTTATTTTAATTTGACCTGAGAGGGACAGAGTGAGCAAGCGAGTGAAAGAGAGAGAGGGAAGTGAGAAAGCAAGCCTCTAGATCTGGGACTTGAACCATAGTCGGCTATGTGGGAGTTCAGCACCCTTAACTACCATGCCATCTGCTGGCTCCTATATTATATATTTTATATACTATATACATACATATGCATATATGTGGAGTCTCTTAAAACATTTATGGAAAAGGCATAGTATGAATAAACGATTCATGATTTCAAAATTTTTTGCACTGAAATAAATTTATATTTATTTTAATTCCATGATTCGACAAACTTATGGAAGTACCCTTATATGTGTGTGTGTGTGTGTGTGTGT
>NW_006204118.1:421639-432098 GCF_000334495.1 Tupaia belangeri chinensis
CATCAACCGGATCACCCCAAATAATGAAACCTAGAATATTTCCTATTTAGATTGAAATTCTTAATATATATATATTATATATATGTATATATAATATATATATATATTATATGCATATATAATTTATAATTTTGAAAACAAACTATATATTTGTGAATATAAGGATAATAATTTACACAAACACATTAATGTAAACCTGTTAACCATGGCACCTTTAATATTTCCCCCTTTTACACATATTTATTACCATAGCTAGTATCAGCAACATACCTCTTCTACATGCATTCAAATCCTGTGCCTTGGTATTTGTATATTCACTGAAGAGAGGAAAGTTAAGGGTTAATGCTGCCGGCTTTAGTCTCTAGTCTCAGAGGAAGCCACTGTGAGCAGGAGACAGAGTGGCTTGGAGGGAGTGAGAAAATTAATAATTGAGGGAAGGGAAGTCCTTCAAATAGGCTCTAACTTGAGATCTCTGCCAAGAACTGAATCCTAGGAGCTTCTTAGAACTGCTTATGGTCCCATAAATGTCATGCCTGGCTTAGTCGAAGATGGAGCAGAGCTCACGGTGAGTGATTCTCTGCGCTTCAGGCACCTCTGCCCTTCCCAGACAACAATAGGATTCACAAGGCTCCATGAGGCTGGAAGGAAAGGCAAAGCTCTCTGCAGAAGGGCCTGACTCACTGTGAGCTTCATGTCTCCTGGACCACTGAGCTTCATGTTGAGATGGGGAGAAGATTCAGTGCTCCCCTGTGTCCTACATGGAGACCCTACAAAGGTAAGAACATGTCCCAAAACCAACCCCTCCATGAGGTGGGCAGACTTGAACCCACCCTGCTCTGGTTTAGTTTCATTGTTGACTCCAAAGGAATTTCCTGAAGCTGTCTGTCCCTTCCCGTGATCTAGCCCATTTTATCCTGTAACCTTTACTGAACTGAGAACTCAGCTGAGTGAGGGATTTGGTTTCCATGTAATGGGTGGAGTAAGTGAAGTCTAAAAATGTAGTCCATGGGTGCCATTCCCAGATCCAGACCCGCAGTCACAGATGGAAGTTGAGCACTACTCAATATGAGAATATAGTTCCTGGAACCATAGTGCTTGAATCAAATGCCACATGCCATTCTTTAAACTTAAACTGTATTTTGGAAAATAGAAAATTCAATCTGAAGTTGAAAGTGTGATCACTCTACATACAATGTTTGAAAAAGACATGACAATTTTAGCTTTCAGTGTGCACCTTGCTAAAATAGTGTACTCGCCTATGAAAAACAAAAAGAATTATTTAACAACATATAAATAGGTAAGAAAGAGATATTGAGCAACAAAGAAAATTATAATTTTCTTGTTTCTTCCCTTTAGCAAATGCGTATTCCCACTCCTCAATCCATCAGCAGCTTATGTTGTATCTTCATAGTGGAAACATCACACACTGGTCAAACATGTCTAGGATTGGATAAATATCTGTCTACTTTCCATAACTTGTAGTTTCAACTGCTTCTGTTTAGTGCATAATTTTGTGATTAAAAATAAATAAGTAAATAAATAAATTAAATTAATTAATTAAATAAAATAATAAAATAACAAAGAAAAAAATATAATCAGGTAATTGAAGGCCCCAAATTCCAAGAGATAGAAGGGGAACTAGAAGAAAGAAAAGAAACTCACCTGGTCCTACATCACCTCTACTTCTCTGTTGTCCACCCATGAAAGAAAATCTGAGCCAGCAGAGAGTGAGGAAAGCTTAGAGGTATCTCTTAACTGTGGATCTATGGCCAGTGAAAGGCCATTGAATAGTCTAGGGTATGAGTGAGAAGGAAAAAAGAAACCAGATTTTGAAAGAAGCTGTAGAATTTGAGTAGCTGGAACATGGTCGGGGTGAGTTTTGTTACCCCTAAAAAGTGTGTAGAACAAGTGGGTTGTTAGAAAAGTCATGATGTATTTTTTGTTTGTTTGTTTATCTATACAAGTTACGTGGACAGAAGCCAAAAAACAATGTCATCCTAAAAAAAAGTAAAGCATCCCCGGAGAGGCCAGCAGGCCAACCTGGAGCCTATTGTAGAGACTCCTGTCCAGTAATATAGGTCCTGGTTTCAAACACAGATCTGACTCTTAATTCAACATGAGTTGTACTAGCTCTGCTTGAATCTGCCTCTGTCATCACAGGGCAATATTTCTACTTTACCCAATCAGGATGGAGTCCCAGTCAATTGGGATCTGCAAAGACAGGAGTATGTGCCACCAAGATTACCAATCTGGAGTCTTGTCCTGAGAAAAGTGATTGCTTATGTGATCTTGTGTCTGACAATAATGAACTGATGTGATCTTAAGCAAATAATTTACATACAGTGAACTATATTTTTATTACAGAATCATGATGCAGAGATTTGGTGTGAGTAGAAACAATAGATTCATAAAGCATGTAGTTCTATGTCTTAAATAATAATCTTTTCTACAATTAATTAGAGACTATTACACAAATCCATAAATTTCACCTTTATTTGGAACCTTTTCTAGTGGTTGTTATAGAAATGATGATGGTGTAAGCAGACCTTTCTAGGTGGTCAGGAACCTAAGAGACTATGTCCCACAAGTGGAGGGTAATATTCAAAGGACAACAGCAGCACATAAGGAGGAAGATTCTGACTAAAACAAAATATATGTCTGTCTAAGAAGATCAAGCCAGGTGAACAAGGATAAATAAAACTGAATTCTTGAGCCCAAATAATGTGTGCTCTGAATTTTCCCCATGCTTTGTAGGAGAGTATGAGTTTTGAGTAACCCTGTAGCTGTTTTTGAGGTAGGAGTTAACAAGGAAAGAAAGGACGAAGAAAGGAAAGAAGGAACGAACACATTTTCTGTATCATATTTGACTTTCAAAAAATTCAACAATCATAAAAGACATTTTTGTCAAATATTCAGTTGAATAAATCATCAAGCAATTCTATTTGAATGTCATAACAATGAATAAAAATAAATAGCATCATGAGATAATTCAAAATTTTATTAATTAAAACAGTTGAGATATTTATACTTTATGTAAAACCAAACTGTCCTATATCCAATTGCAGCATACAAAAGACTTGTCAATAATAATAATAATAATAACTTTTATTTTTATCTTTTGCAGAGAATATTTGATCCTCCAAATGGATAATATTTTAATCATCTCATGATGTTGACTCTACAAAACAGCACTTCTCATCCTATGTCCTTCATCCTGCTTGGAATCCCAGGACTTGAGAACTCCCAGTTTTGGATTGCTTTTCCATTCTGTGCCATGTATGTTGTGGCCATAGTGGGAAACATCATTCTCCTCCATGTGATCCGAATTGACCAAACCCTGCATGAGCCCATGTACCTCTTCCTGGCCATGCTGGCTGTCACTGATTTGGTTCTCTCCTCCTCCACCCAACCTAAAATGTTGGCAATCTTCTGGTTTCATTCTCATAAGATTGAGTATCATGCCTGCCTCACTCAGGTGTTCTTCATCCATGCTTTTTCTTCTGTGGAGTCTGGGGTGCTCATGTCAATGGCACTGGACCGCTATGTGGCTATCTGCTTCCCACTCAGGCACTCTAGCATTCTGGCCCTCTCTGCAGTGGTCAAACTGGGGGCAGCTGTGCTGCTGAGAGGGCTGCTATGGGTGAGCCCCTTCTGCTTCATGGTCTCTAGAATGCCCTTCTGCCCTAGCCATGTCATTCCCCAGGCATACTGTGAGCACATGGCTGTGCTGAAGTTGGTGTGTGCTGATACTAGAATAAATCGTGGGTATGGGCTGTTCGTGGCCTTCTCTGTGGTTGGCTTTGATATCGTTGTCATCAGTATATCATACGTGATGATTTTGAGAGCTGTGCTGCAGTTGCCCTCAGGTGAAGCCCGCCTCAAGGCTTTTGGTACCTGTGCCTCACACATTTGTGTTATCTTGGCTTTTTATATCCCAGCACTGTTTTCTTTCCTCACTCACCGCTTTGGCCATCGTGTGCCTCATGTAGTCCATGTCATGTTTGCCAATATCTATCTACTGGTTCCTCCTATGCTCAATCCTATCATTTATGGCGTTAGAACCAAACAGATTAGAGTCAGGGTTATCCAAGTATGTTGTGGAAAAGAACCCTAACTCAAAGGTCATATTCTCATCAATGCTTAAGTACCTCTCTGGTATGGAGACATAAGTGAAGAACATTTGTCAAGGCATTACAAATCATCACAAAGTCCTCTGTGAACAACTTGCCCAGATACTGGAAATACCCTAAAAGCAAGAGTAACATTTTGAGAATACTCACAATAAGAGCTCTTGGAGAAATATAATGGAAAATTAAAACTGAATTGACCTATATTCAGCATCACAAGAAACAATAAAATCTTCTTCACCTTACTAAACCAATAGTTTACCTTACACAGATTATTAAAATAAAAGCATTATTTTTAAACTACTAGATGTATAAGTTGGTATAGTTTGTCTGAAAAAAATTTAGAAATATGTATCAAACATTAAAACAACATATATGTTCCCCAAAATCCATATTGGAATCTCTTTAAAATTTTAAAACTAAGAAATGTAAAATGACATATATCAAATCATAATTTCTGAAAAACACAAAATGTAATATTAAAGAAACAAGAAAAAAGTTATAAGACTTTATTCCAAATCTAAAATTAAATGCATCTGTACAAAATAAGAATAGGAAAATCCTTCTAAATGCTGACAAATTCTACTCTCACAAGTGAAGGTTCTGTAATTTTTGTTTTCTTTTGACCCTTTTATGTATGTTTAAAAACTGTCCTCAGTTAAGAAAGTTTAATTTTAGAATTAGAAAACAATAACTGAAATAACAAAAGCAAACATAAGTTAATTCAGTGCCAAAGCTCTAGGGAATGGAGTGGAAAATCTGAGAAAATGAGGGTCTATGGAATAGGTTAAGTTCCACAAAAGCTTGAAAGTCTAGATGTAAAATTGCTCCCAGATCACACTTCTTGAGACTATAACTAAGAAGGGTTAGTTGAGCTAAAGTGTTGGTCTTTCTTCTCCAAAGTTTACCAATTCTCTGAAAACAATGAATTTCAGAATGAAGAAGTTTTAGGAAAAGACTGAAGAAGATTCTCTTCTGAAGATAATGTATTTCATGGATTAAGGAAGTAGGAAAGTCACCCAAAATATTTTAATATACAATTTGATTTGTTTCAATACCTGTACAGCCACTACTACTTAATTAAGGCATTGAACAGTTTCTTCTCATACAGATTTCAACTGCCTCTCTCCAAAACAACCAGGAAATTGTTTTTGCTCTATAAATGATTACAATGGAACTAGAACAATATATAAATACAAGAATAAATGGCACATTATTTTGAGTATTCATCTTTTGCTAGTATAAAGATTGATCATGCTGTTGTATGCTTCAGTAGTATACCTCCTGTTTTTACTGACAAGTGTATTTTCTTTTTCATCATTCCTCCATTAGTATATTGCTACCAACTATGGTTCAAATAATACTTTGCTCGTGTCCTGGAAGCCTGGTCCCAGTGGAATAGCACTGGAGATGGTTAGACCTTCTAGAGGTGAGGCCAACTGGAGGACACATCCAATTGGCTCGGAATGTAGGAGGGACCTCAAAAGAAGTGGGTAATTATTTTTGCTTTCTTTTTGCACATGCCTGCCTCCCTCTCTCCTGTTATCCATGCTATGATGTAGCCTGATGCTGACCCCAGCCCTTTGGACTTTTCAGCCTTTTGAATCATGAACTCCTTTTAAGTCACTCAATCTCAGGTATGTCTGTTTAGTAACAAAGCAACAACAGATCAAGATAATACCTCTCTACTTCATTCCAGTTCCTCCAGTCTTCTTTTACTGCCAAATATACCAGCTTAAAGTATAAGTGCAAATATAAGTAAAAGAGAAAAATGGGCCAGCCCTGTAGCCCAGTGGTTAAGTAACTGAGAGCTCATGTGGCCAATGCATAATTCAAATCCTGGCCCCTGGGGCTTGAAAAACATACCAGGCATGTGTGCATGCATGCTCAAAATTCCAACATGATAGAGGAATGAAAAAGGGACTGCAGTGTAACCACACCCCATTGGAGGATACTTTCTCCTTCTCTTTCTCCCTGTCTCTCTCCTCAGCAAGTGCACACGCCTACTGGCAAAAAAAAAAAAAAAAATAGGACAACATGTATATAGAGAGACAGAGACAGACAGAAAAGAAGCACCCCTTAAAAGGGCCTAGTCACATTGCAATGCTTTTGTTCTCCAGTTCTCTACCCCATCCAAATACCATGCACGCAGTGTGAACCTGAGTGGTTTCATGCCTTCAGGGCCAGGACCCTAACCCTGGCTGGCTACATGGAATTCATTTTTTTTTTTCCTGCACAGCACTTGACTGCTGAAATATGGGGCCAGCCTTCTTGTCTGTCTTAGAGCTTAGCTCTTACTCTTACCACTTCTGCAATTGGCCTTTACTAGGACATTCTGGTTCCCTCACATCATCCTTCAGGTCTTAACCAATGCCACCTTCCCAGATAAATGTTTATTAAGCTACCTATCAAAAAAGGAAAGACAAGAGCCACTCTGTGACACCTGCTTAGATAAAAAATTTAAAAAGAAAAGAAAAAGAGGAGGTTTAATCTGCAATACTATGGCTAGAAATTCTGCTTCTTGAGGAAATGCACTATGTAATAAAAGATCTTTTCAAAGTTTAGGGAACAAAGTTTAACAATAGACTTAGTCACAGGAGTCAGTGCCAACTGTACTCCTTATCTGTGGGTTCTGTGTTCACAGAGTAAACCCATTTAAGATGCTGTCAAGCCACACAATCGTTACGAAATGAAAGAAGAGACAGCTCCCCAAAAAAGACATACTGAAAAGTTTTTATGTAGAAGTTTTCCTTTTCACTTATATCTGACACTAAATTTACTCATAAGTAACCTATAGATGATTTATAGAATGGTGTGCATAGTTATATGCTAATACAATACCATTCTATAAGAGACTTGAGTATTCAGGAATTTTGCTATCCATAGGGCATCCTGAAATCAATCATTAATAAATACATAGGGTGTACTATAATACATAATATTATAATCCTTATAATTTTCTTACATTGTGTCTATATAAATCAGAGAAAAATATTAACATCTTGGGGTGCATTATTTTATTTTGAGAGAGATTTTTGCTATATGGTATATGCGCTTGCCAGAGAGAAAGAAAAATCACCCTGGCGAGGATGGCCACACTGCAATCCTTTCTCCTCCATTCTCCTCTTGGTATTTTGGGCATGTATGCACATGAGCCTGGCATGAGGTTTAAGTCACCGGGTCCAGGATTCAAACTGTGTCTACTATGTGGGAGTCCAGTGACATAACCATTACGCCATCTGCAAGACCTTTGTGGGGAGCATTTTTAATCCTAGAAAAGATTAGTTACCATGAATTTAAAACAAAAATAATCTGATCTTTTTTTATTGTTTATAACAGGTGGAGGGTTACTAGAAGATAGTACTTTGAATAGTAGCTGTGATGGAAAATAGTTATTGAGGTCACTCCTATGAGTATGGTTAAAATAATACATTTTATGTACATGAAGCTAAGAAATATGAAGGGTGAAAGAATACATATGTGTGAATACACGCACATACACACTTACATATATGTATATATATATACTTCTATATATACTATATCTATCTTATGTATAATATACATGCATTATTTATGTATATATAATAAATTTGTATTAGTGATCATATACATTATGTGTGTGTGTGTGTGTGTAATATACAGCCACACAGGCAGATGTAGAATTAATGATGCCAAAGAACATGTAATGAGAAAAAGGGCCGAAATGATAGGTTGTCATATTTGAAAATCTAAATGCCAAAAAAATGTAGATATCTAGTATCTCTAAATAGTGACATAGTGTAGGCCAAGACAACACATGATTGGCTGAGGAACATTGAGATTAAGGTCAACAGAGTAATCATATAAGAATGGAGCTTTGCACATGGCCAAGCTTTGCACACAGCTGCATTAAAGTTTCTTGGTGCTCATATGTCAATATCCCAACAGTAATCAAAACTTCCTTTCTGAACATCTTTCTTTACCCTTCTCTGGTGACCTAATGGTCTCAGATTGATGTGGTACAGATTTACCATATCCACCTTACCTGGCTCTCAGTCCTGCCTCAAAACGCTTGCACATTCTAATGGAGGCTGGACTTCAGAGCAGGGCTGTGAGCAATGTTCCTAATTCTTCAAGCATCCTATCCAGGCACTAGCTATGGCAGACACAGATGATGAGAGGCCTAGAGGAGGACCATTCAGGTAAACACTGACCTCTCTACCACACTATCCTTACAGCCTGCTCTGTCCAACTAAGTTTGGAAAACAGTGAGATTGGCCTGAGAAATAATTTCCATAGGAGCTTCGGTGTCACGTCTGACTTGATCCACTGCGGCATCTGGGACTGTGAAAGAGTCAAGAGGTGAGAAAATGCTCACCATATTATAGTATCACATTCTATTAGGAGTCAAGAGTTCCTCTAGGAGACAGAGAGCGGTATAAAAAGGGAAGATAACCTCTCAGGTTTTGGTGCTTTCATTATACTAAATACTTCACATACAGAAGTGAAAAGAAACAGGGAAGGAAAAAAAATGTGTAACCAAGGGGAAATAAAAAGATTTTTATAAAACATAGTGTCAGCCTGACTCCCAAATAAGAAACCCTTGACTATTCTCTTGACTATTTCCTATATTTCTCTAGCAAAAGTATTTGTATCCTTGCTATTTCCAGGCTGACACCTGAAAATACATCATTTCCTTTGTTAGCACAAAGATCACAAGTTCCATATATACATTAGGGTAAACCTGACACCTATAGTTGTTTTTGAGCGCTTTTTTCTCTATAAATATATGTTGAGTTTCGTGTTAGAAAGCAGATCTTGTGAAGTGTGACTGCTTCACACCCTTTGGAAATATATCAGTTCTTTCTGGATTTTTAGTTGTTGTTGATGTTTGTGTTGTTTTTAATTATTTGTTTTAATTTTCTTTTTGCCATAATCTCATGGATTCATAAAGGAGAGACAAAGAGATTGAGAGGGGTGAGGGAGAAAGCACCCCTCTCCCCTTCATTTCTCCAATCTGTAAGGATTTGGGGCACAAACAAACATGTGCTGGGTGTGATCTCCAAGCTGCTGGACTGTGCTTCACAGTGTAGTTGGCCATGTGGAATTTGGCTCTGTGAACAACTAGGCGATGGGATTGGACCAGTTCTATCTTGTGTTTAATTAACAAATAATAATTGCATACATTTATAAGGTACAGTGTGATGTTTCAATACATATATTAATATTTCTTTCTCAAACGTTCCTTTGATATCATCAAGATAAAAATTTTTTAATGTTTTTTTGGAGAGGGGACAAATACTTCTCTATTTTATTTAATTATTTTTTAGGATGTTTATTATTTATTATTATTTTTATTTTATTTTATTTTACATTTATCTTTACATTTATTCACATTTATCTTTAAAGTATACAACATTGCTTTTTCTAGTATGAATACCATGCATATCAAAGACATTACTATATACCTTATCATCAACAAATAGCTTTTCTTTTTTTGTCAGTTAAACATGCTTTTTCTCTTCCCCTGTTCCCTTCCCTCCCTCTATTAACCATGCCTGTATTACCCCATCTTTAATTTCTCTAGTATCCACCATTGCCCTCCCTGCTTCTATATCTTCCAAACTTTCAATTTCTGCCATAGAGCACAGACAATTGGTATATTGCATGGGAACATGCAAAGTCTGTCTTGCATAGTCCGGCTTGCTTGATTTAGCATTAACTTTCCCATATTTGTCCACTTTGTATCAAATGTCAGGGTCTCATTACTTTTTAAGGCTGAGTAGTATTCCATAGAGTCTATGTGCCACAGTTATTCAATGCAATCATCTATTTTTGGACATTTGGGTTGATTCTATGTCCTAGTAAATACTGCTGTAATTAACATGGGCATGTGTTTTTCTGACTGAGAGTTTTTCAACCCTTTAGGTAGATACCTAAGAGTGGAATTCCTGGGTCATGTGGAAGTTCTATTTGTAGGTTTCTGAGGAATCTCCATTTTGTTCTCCAAAGTGGTTGTATTGATTTGTGTTTCCACCAACAGTGTAGGAGAGTTACCTTATCACCATAGTCTCACCAGAACTTATCATATTTATTTCTTTATTTTTAGCCATTCTGACTGGGGTTAAGTGGTATCTCATTGTGTTTTTTATTTGCATTTCCCTTATGATGAGATGATGAGCATATTTTCATATGCTTTTGGCCATTCATGTTACCTTCAGAGAATTGTCTGTTCAGCTCCTTTTTCTGTCTTTTAATTGGACTGGTTATATTTTTTGTAGGTAAACTGCTTGAGTTCTCTGTATGTTCTGGTTATCAGTGCCCTATCTGAGATATAATTTGCAAATATA
>NW_006204119.1:0-289 GCF_000334495.1 Tupaia belangeri chinensis
AGGCACTTACCCATATATCACAGTCTGTCCAATGGAAGACAATGCCAAAGTAATAAATTTAAAAGTTGAGAGAGCCACAGGTAGATTCAACTGGGCCAGTTAGATTCCTTGAAAAGAAATGTTGTTTATTCACTGCTCAGAACTTAACTACTGAAATGATGGAATGAGTGAATGATAGTAAGGTGGACTTCAGTGAGAGTTTCAAGTGCCAAACTAAGCATTCCAATCCCCAGACACAGAGCATGAAGTGACAGTCATCAGTTGTGAAGGTCAGGGATTTGCTAAAACA
>NW_006204119.1:393-795 GCF_000334495.1 Tupaia belangeri chinensis
TAACTTGACCAGACAGAGAGAAAGGGGAAGTGAGAAAACAAGTCACCAGGTCTGGGTCTCAAACCATGGTTGTCCATGTGGGAATCCTGAGCCTTTAACCACCACACCACCTGCCAGCCCTCCTATAACAATATATTAATAGCAAAATAGCAGATAGTTGTCATATTTTTTACTTATTGTAGTATTTTCCTATAAGACCACTGCAGTCTCTGAAGAGAGACATGAGAGGAAAAGTGAGAAATCACTACCCAGGAGAGATGGATATGAAACAATCCCTTCTCTTTCACTCTCCTCTCAGGATCTAATTTTAACTGCACAGTTAGCCATATGGAATCCCATGCCTTAATCACTTGCTTCCCTAGTTTGTTTACTTATAGATTTTTGCTATAGGATGTGTGCATC
>NW_006204120.1:0-10452 GCF_000334495.1 Tupaia belangeri chinensis
AAAAAAATCTCTGTAAAAATTTTTTAAAAAATATGTTGACATTTTCTATAAAAGTTGTATACATTTTCGCAGGTAACACCTGTGAACAAGTTTTTCCAAAGACTGTAATGATATAAATGCATTTCTCTAATGAAATGGTAATCACTTAACTAATTTTTCTGAGTAAGAAAAGTGTAGATAAGTATTAATATAAATATGAAATTCCTCTAAAAGTTTTTACTTTTGATACTAGCCAGGCTGTTCAGGATTTCTTTGGTGAGTAGGTGGAAATCAGAGATTAATTATATGTAGATGTGTTAGAGTATAGGCATATCTCATTATATGGAAGGTTATAACCAACTTTCACATTTACTCTATTAGAAAGTAATAAATTAAGAGAGAGATTGGTCTTGATTTACAGAATGATTCAAAATTATGGGAATTCTAATGTAACAATTTTTTTTTCCTTCTCTTGTGGTTGCAGGGTATCACCCTCTTCCCTTTTCACTAGTGGTTAGTGAGCTCTAAAGAAAGAGCTGTTTGGGGCTAGCAGGTGGGGTGGTGGTTGGGGCGTTAAGACTGCCACATGGACGACTGCAGTCTGAGTCCTGGACCTGGCAGCTTGCTTTCTTTCTCTCTTTCTCTTTCTTGTCTTTTCTTCTTTCTTTTTTTTTTTGGTGGCGGGGCAGGGGGGGGGAAGAGATTTCTGCTGTAGGGCACTTCTGCTTGCTGGAGAGACAGAAAGCAAGAAATCACCATGCTGCAATCTCTTCTCTTCCATCCTCCTTTTGGGATTTTGGGCATGCACATGTGCCTGGTGTGAGTTCAGGACTTGAACTGTAGTCGACTACATTGGAGTCCAGTGTCTTAACCACTGTGCCACCTGCTGTTCCCTCTTCCTCTTTCTCTTTCTGTCTGTCTCTCTCTGGTGTGTGCAGGTGCCAAAGCAAATAATATATATATATATTTTTTGGAGAGGTTTTTGCTATAGGGTGCGTGTGCTCACCAGAAAGAGAGAGACAGAGAGACAGAAAGTGAGAAATCACCCCCCAGGGGGGATGACCACACCGCAATCCCTTCTCCTCCATTCTCCTCTCGGGATCTTGGGCACGCACGCACACACATCTGGCATGAGTTTAAGCCACCGAGTCTGGAACTCGAACCACAGTTGACTACGTGGGAGTCCAGCAACATAGCCATTACACTAACTGCTGGCCCCTTGTTTTTGTTTTTTAAAAAGAGCCTTTTGAAGGTTTCTATCAGACGAGGCAACCAAGAACTCTGAACTGATAATATTACCAGAAAAGCATTGGAGTGACCTAGCTTCTAACTCTGTAAATTCTACAAGATCTACAAAATGTTTCAGAGACCGTGTCATGTACTGTAGTTGTACCAGTCCTGTTTCTGATTGAGAGTCAGAGGGGAGGGAAAGATGAAACATTTATTTTTAGAGAATAATGGGGGACAGATTTTTTAAATTGAAGAATTAGGGGGCTGGCCCAAATTGTAAAAATGACTAATACTCATCCAGAAGGCCCTGCAGACTGTAACAGACATTAGAGACATCCACGAACAATACCGGACTGCCTCCGTTCATATCCTGGCTCAGCCATTCCCCACTTTAAGACTCTGGGTCTCTCTCTCTTTCTCAGATCCCTCGTCTGTAATATGGAGATGATAATAGTTCTACCTGGTAGGGAGGTTGCAAGGATAAAAGAAGTTGGTGAATCTGAAGAGATTAGCACAGTTCTTAGGATATATAATATGTGCTATGTAAGTGTTTGCTGCTATTCTTTGATTTGAGGCTTTTGTTTGTTCCATTTTCATTGTATTGCTAGCTTTGTGCTTTATTGTCTCTCTTTTTATCTGTGGACCTCAATTTGAAACAGATTATGGCATTTATAGTACTTGAATTCTATACACTTTAAAATAATGTTTCACATTTGTGTTTTCAATAAGTGTTCTGAGTTACTCCTTTGTTTTATCATGATTTTGTCCTTGCAAAGACTTTCTTCTTTTCTTTTTTTTTTTTTTCTTTAGGTTTTTGCCGTAGGGTGCATGTGTTTACTGGAAAGAGACAGCGAGAGAAGAAATGTAAAATCACCCCTTCCCCCAGGGGAGATGGCCATGCCACACCCCTCTCCTCCTGGGATTTTGTGCGGGACATGCCTAGCATAAGGTGTTCTTTTCTTGTTTTTTTTTTTTTTTGTTTTGTTTTGGTTTTTGGAGACAGGTTTTTGCTATAGGACACATGTGCTTGTTGGAGAGACAGAGACAGAGTGACAGAAAGCCAAAAATCCCCTGCTCCCCCCCACCCCCCAAGAGAGGATGGCCATGCTACAATCCCTTCTCCTCCATTTTCTGCTCGGGATTTTGGGTACATACATACATGTCTCTGGGATGAGTTTCAAACCTCCAGATCTGAGACTCAGTCTGTGGTTGGCCATGTGAGACCTAGCAACAAAACCACTATGCCATCTGCTGATCTCCCTGGCATGAGTTTTACACTGCTGAATTCAGGACTTGACCCACAATCAGACATGTGGTAGTCTGTACCTTAACCACCATGCCACCTGCCAGCCCCGTAAAGATACATTTTTGATGTTATAAACGAGGATTCCCACAAAGACACATTTTTTATGTTATAAAAAAGGATTAACTCTTGATAGACAATATGGGTAAATCTCAAGAACAGTATGTTTAATGAAGGCAGGCAGACACAGAAGAATACATACTGTATAGTTTTGATTATATGAAAGTGTAGGAAAAAAAAAACATTCTACATCCACAGCAGAGAAGTAGTTGCTTGAGATTGGGTTGGGTGAAGGGTTAACCAAAAAGAAATTTGGGGGAAACTTTGGGGTCAATATTTTACTTGGTTGTATTGGAGTTTACACAGGTATAAAAACTAGTTACACTTCTTGAAATGTTCGATTAAGTTGGTGCATTTTGTTGTATATAAATTAACCTCAATAAAATTAATTCAAAAAAGACAGGGAAAAAAAGGTTGATTTAAAAAAAAATTTTTTCAGCATTCTTTGGAGTATTAAGAAATGAAAAATATGTATGTACTTGAAAACCAGAGTGGGGCTGGCAGGTGGTGTGGTGGTTAAAGACACTGGACTCCCACATGGCCAACCATGGTTTGAGTCCTGGATGTGATGGCTTGCTTTCTCACTTTCACTCTTTCTTTCTCCCTGGTCACATTAAAAAAATAATAAAGTTAGATAAAATAATTCTTAAAAAAGGCAAAAAAAATGTTTGTATTGGGAATTAAATTGATGAATTTCCTTTTTTTTTCATATTAGATTTGGGGCAAGATGGAAAGTCTCTACTAATTACGAATATTGATATGGAACCATGCCCCGTAGACCCCCAGCTAAGGATTATTCTTCAGTGGCTTCTTGCTTCTGAGGCTGAAGTTGCAGAACTTTATTTCCATGACTCGTCAAAGAAGGAGTTTATGCTAGTAAGTACCTACACTATGTAATGGTTACGAGAACCCTTCTTTTTCTTTTTCCAGTTTGTTGCCATAGGGCATGTTTGCTCACCAGAGAGAGAGAGAATAAAAATGAAAAATCATCCTGTCAAGGGAAGGCCAGGCTGCAGTCCCTTCTTTTACATTCTCCTCCTGGGATTTTGGGCATGCACACACATGCACGTGGTTTGATCTTTAAGCTATCAGGTCCAGGATTTGAACCTCAGTTGGTCATGTGGGAATCCAGTGCCTTAACCACTGTGTCATGCTGGCCCCATGAGGATACATTTAACAGTATGTCACGTTCTTGTCACATGGTTGGTCCAATAAGATGCCTGTTGAGGCAGAGTGGTTAAATAACTTGGGCAATGGAGTCCAACAGTTGGTCTTCATATGTTAGCTTTGCCCCTCTCTGAAAGCGTAACTTTCAGTTTCTTAGCTGTACCCTAGAAATGAGTACAGAATCTGTCTTACTTGGGGATTTTGAGGATTAAGTATAATAGTATAAAAGAGAAAACATGCAACTTAGTGTCTGGCGCATACCAAGTTCTCAAAGTTAAATGCCATTATAAGCATTTTGTGTTTATCTATGACAAGTTTGATTTATTCTCTATATTTAATTGATTCATAATTGTACTTAATAATTACTATATCTCTTTGACAGCTTAGTTTCATTTGTATGAAAAGCTGGCATATTATTAAACTAATAAAGGGCTATTAGGTGGCACAGAGGTTAAGGGAGCCAGATCCCATATTGCTGACTGAGTGGTTTCAATCCTGAATTCAGCAGCTTGAGAATCATGCTGGGTATGTGTGCGCCCATACCCAAAATCCTGAGAGGAGAATGGAGGAGAAAGGACTGCAGCATGACAATATACCCCGAGGGGATGGTTTCTCACTTTCCCTCTCTGGCAAGCGTACATGCCCTATAGCAAAAACTTAAAAACTAAAAAAGAAATTATGGAACAATAGAAGTTTAAACAAGATACTTTTATTGTAGTACTCACTGTGTGCCCAGCACTGAGCATCTTGTTAGTCATGATTTTCAGTTTTTAGGTTTTTGTCTCATAATTTACCTTCTTGGAACTTTGGTTTAATCTTATCTGTAGGATATAGAATAGTTCAGTGAGTAACCAAGGTAGATTGATGAACAAAAATGGTACAGTCAAGTTATTCTCATCTTCTGGCTCAGAATTGATGAAAGTATTGCTGAAAGAAGTATATGAAAAAGATATTTTATTTATTTATTTATTTATTTTGTATTTTGTCATTTATTTTTTCCTTAGACGTTTCAACTTTCCTAGTTTAGTTTCTATTTTGGGTCAGGAAGAGAAAATAAACAGAAAGATGCCAGAAAAATGAATTGTCAAGGGGAAAGAATGGGTAGGGCAAGTGTTAGAATTGACCTCAAGGAGGCAGCATTGTCAAGAATCACTTACTCTTAGGTAAAGTGAGGGCTAAGGAAGACTTATTAGGTAGAGAGATCTTGTCTCCATGTAACCTAGCCCTCAGGATCTTTGCTTGATGACTTAAGTGCTTAAATATGAATGTGAATTTCTTATTACATCTGTGGCTTATTTTAAATAATGTGTATGGCTTGTTTTAGCCACATGGCTTATTTTAGATAATGACCTCATTGGCTATATAGGTCTGGGCAGAGCTCACAATATCATTGGTAATAATAATGATAATAGACATATTTTGTGTCTTTCTGGTTAATATGCTGTAATTCTGACATCTTTTCTATTAAATAGAAGAAGTATTATTACCATAAGCATAACTAGAAGGTGAGGATATAATTGCATAAAGAAAATATAAAAGTATATTTAGGGGCCTAACTTGTGGTCTGGTGGTTAAGGTGACTGAATCCTATGTGACTAACCTCATGGTTATCTGACTCAGTGGCTTGAGAAAGATGCTGGGCCCCAGATCCCTAAAGGAGCTAGAGTTCGAGTAGAAGGAATTGTGTTACTATGCCCCACAGGGCAAAATGAAAAATGTTGGTGCTTCAAAGGACACCATCAAGAAAGTGAAAAGACAATCCAGAGAATAGAAAATATTTGTAAAATTCATATCTGATAAGAGAGTTGTACTTAGAATATGTAAAAACCTCTTATAACTCAATAATTAAAAGATAAATAATCCGATTAGAAATGGGCACAGAATCTGAATAGACGTCTCCCTATATAAGTGTCAAATAAGTATATGAAAAATATTCAGCCTTTGTAGCTATTTAGGGAAATGCAAATCAAAACCACTATGAGATACCACTTCATACTGACTAGGATTGGCTCTAATCAGAAAGACAGATAATAACAAATATTGACAAAGATGTGAAGAAATTGGATCCTTCATATATTGCTGCCGAGAATGTAAAGTAAACAACCAATTTGGAAAACATTCTTCCAGTTCTTCAAAAAGTTAAACATAATGTTATTATATAATCTAGTATTTCTACTTCTTGGTATATACCCAGGAGAAATGGAAACATATGTTCATGTAAAAATGTGCTCAAATGTACATGGCAGATTATTCATAGTAAATAAGAAGTAGGAATGCCCCAGGTGTCCATCAATTGATGACTGGTTAAGTAAAATGTCCTATATCCATGCAGGGGAACATTACTTGTCATTAAAAAGTAATGAAGTACTGATGTATGGTACACTGTGGAGGAACCTTGAAATAATTCTAAGTGACAGAAGATGATCACAAAGGCTACATACATTTTGTGATTCCATTTATATGAAACGTCCAGAACAAGACAGAGACCAGAAGTAGATTAGAGGTTGTCTAGAGTTAAGGGTCTTGGAAAGAAATAAGGAGTGATTTCTGCCAGATAGGGCTTTCCTCTTGGTGTGATGAAAATGTTCTAATAATAATTGTCATGATGATTGTATTGAACTCAGTGACTGAACTTAAAACCATTAACTAGTAAGCTTTGGATAAATTGTATGATACATCAATTACATCTAAATAAAGCTAAAAAAAGGTTAAGCATATTTCCACTACAAAAAAAAAATAGCTTTTCAGAATTTAACTTACAGATCTTATAAAACTTAAGACCTTTTATAGAACTTACTAGAAAAAAATGAGTGAAGGAAGACATGTTCTGATTGGTGGTGATAAGAGTAGATTTAAATCTATGTATTTACTTTTTTTGTTGTCGTTGAAACATTAGTGTTTCTTAACTTAGAAAGATGTATTTCCGTTGAGGCTAAAGTGTGTATTCTAGAAAAAAAAACACACTGTGCTGTGGAAGGAAAATCCACTTCCTTTTATTAAGCTTGACGTTGTCTTTATTATTTTATGTTCCTAATTGAAGGTGTGGTGGATGTATTTAGTTAGGTGAAGAATTTCCTGTAGAAATTTAGCCTCTGCACTCCCACACAGACTGTCCACTGGGTGAGGTTTGTGGAGTTCTGTCTGGCAGTCCCAAAATGTCATTCTGTGGAGAAGATGTGTTTATAAAGCGCAGGAAGGGGAAAATGTTTCATTTGGATAAGGGGGTGGCGGTTGAGGGGAGATCTTGTTATAACCAGGAAGCAATAGTTAATTGTAAACAGCAGGCTTTTTAGTTTTATCTGATGTTAAAAATAAAGTGAAACTTTATTGTTATAAAATCACTTTCAGTTAATATTTGTAATATCTTTCAATATCTTTTTAGCTTTCAAAATGCTTACAAGAAAAAGGATGGAAAGTGGGAGACCTTCTGCAGGCTGTGCTTAAGTACTACGAAGTGATGGAAAATGCTTCTAATGAGGAAAGATGCAAGTCACTGTTTGATTGGCTCTTGGAAAATGCATAGTGCAAAACCTCAAACCAGTATATTTTATTATTTGTTTTGGGAGGGAGGAAACATGCTTAGGGTAAAATTTGAATTTGAATAGCGAATATTAACATTTTAAGTGAACTGGGAGGAAAGTAAATATAACTTCTTAAGCGCTTTGTGTCATTACAGTGTATATAGTTCATACTTTTGTAATCGCTGTCAGATATTGCCTTCATTTATTGTTCTGTACACATGCTGAGATCCTAAGAAAATATATGTGAAGGGAATCCTAACCATGAGGTTTTCAGGGGCAGTGTCAGGTGGCTTTCTTTTTGCCTTCACATAGTGCTGGTAGAAACTGCACGGAAATGGCTGGGGGTAGGTTCCAGTGATAGTTATGATTCTGCTCCTTTGCAAACAAAGGGCATCTGATTAATAAGTAGTTTGATATCAGGAAATATAATGGAGGCTACTTCTGTTTCTTTCTGTTAGATTTTTTTTTTTTTTTTTTTTTTACTTTTAGTCCCGTTTTTTTAACTCAGGTTTTTTCATATGTCAGCTATTGGTAGCTTTTTCATTCCCCCACACTATTCAGTTTCTTAGCAGATATGTTTGTATTTTAGGTTTGTATAAACACCATAAGTGATACTTTCCCCATTCTTTCATCAAGTGAATTTATCTACCAGTGCTGCCAGTTATTTTGGCATGAAGGTGTGTGTGTGTGTGTGTGTGTGTGTAAAGGAGTACTTTAACCTTGCTAGTGGTTGCTTCATTTTTATTTCACTGTTTTCTTAGTTAGAAACCCACCGTTAACATTAAAAAGGTGCTTCAAAATAAAATGTCTATAAAGATTGTGCACTAAATAGTCTTTCCCTTTTTGACTATTTTGGACCCCCAGCTACCCTATAAATGAAAATTTAAGTTGCAAAGTATTGAAATTTTAAAAACAATTGTGAATATGGAAAGGAATTTAGAGAGGCCCAATAATAGTTTTCATTGTTGGATTATCCACTTAACCAAGGATAAATTTTTCCTAGGAAAAAATGGAATTCCCCTTTCCCCGATAACATGATGTTTGTGGGCTCTTCGTTTCCTATTACTTTGTCTCTAGTACTGCAGGTTTACATAACAAAGGACCAAGATCGTGTCTTGGTTTTGTATTATATATGGGCATGTATGTGTGAATTTTCATGTCTTTTACTAGCGAATTCGGGTAATCTAGGGTAAATCACATTTTGTGGGGAGTTTGATTTTGCTCCACTTATTTTCTTTTTTTCCCCGAGCACTGACTGTTCTGGAAGCTGCACAGAATTTAGAAGACATAGTATCTGCCAAGGAGTAGATAATAAGGGTTCTTACATAAATTTGAATTCATAATTATAGTAGAGAAACATGGTTTTTAGTGATAGATTCATACTAGCTTTTAAAAAACAATGTCAAAAGCTATTTCGACCATTCTGAGGTTTCATTGTAAACTGTCCTTTCTCAGTTTAACATACAAAACATAGACAAGCCTTAAACATAAATTTTCCTCAAGTTTCAAGTATGTTTTAAGGTGGAGAAACTCAGTCGATGTGTAACCAGAATTGTTTCTGCACTTAGGTTTTCAGAACTTGAAATATGGCAGCACTAAACTGGGTTTTTTAAACATTAGGACCAGAAATGTTTGTCCTTGTTAATTACAATGTGAACTTATCATTTAGTTTAGATTGCATTTTGACAAGTCTTCTGTCAAATTGTGTTTACTGACTTGAGTGTATTTATGAGTTTGAACAACAGTAAAACAGTTCTGAACTTCTTTTAAACTAATGCGACAATTTATTAGTTTTATAAAACTTTGCATTTGAAAACGTTTATTTCTGTTAATGATATATTCTCGTTGAGGCAAACTTTTCCTCATATTCTTATTTCCTTTGCATTTTGCAGGAGTTATGTTGGGCTCAGAGTTCCCTTGTATAACCACTGCGTGATAATAGACCAGTCATTAGGTGTTGGCATGTTTGGTAAATAAGAGTGGAACTCTACACTTCCATCAGTTCAGCACAGAGGTATAGAGACAATTATTAAGTACTGAAAGAGAGGCATGAGTTAAACTTCCTTATATAGAGAGAACATTTGAGTTTAAAAGAGTATTTTTTAGTCAAGTATGGTCTAACTGAACCTTTGTTAATGGCACTTTGTGTTTTTTTTCCCAAAGATATTCTAGATCTGTTTCGTTGTGCAATCTTCAGAACAGATCTGTTGAGGATAAGTATGTCTTATTTTATTACAAATCTGCTTGACATATTTATATTGTAACATTGTAATATTACTATTCTGTACGTTTTGGCCCTTATGAAAAATGTCTTATTCAGAACTATTAGTAGTGATGTGGCTGAATTTTCTGTTTATCAGTTTTAAAACCATTGAAACAATCTATGGAAACAAAGTGAGTAAGACTATTATTTCAGACTGAAATGTGATAATTCTTTCATATTCTTCCTTTCCTAAGCCAAGTTTAAGTTACTTTTATATTTTTGGTATATTAATATTGATTTTGAATATATGTACTGATTTATACAAAAGGAATGATTTATTTATAAGTCACAGAAAAATGACAATATCTGTTGGATGTTTGATGTAATTTAATGGCAATATCAAATGTTTGAGAGTATTCACTCAGTGGACATATGTGCTAACATCCTTATACATTGAAAAATATTTCACTTACCTTTTAGATATTTGATGTGAATTAATTCATAGTATTTTAATTTTGCTTAAATAAGGGTTTTATGTTATTGGTAGGAGAATTTTAAGTATGTACTAACTGCACTATGTATAAAGTGAAAGATCATTTATTCACGTGACTTTGGCATTAGGTGACTTTGACATTAACGCACGTTTCTCAGATGCAAAGTTAAGTCTTGATTCATCAGAGTCCATATTCCAATGATTACTAAGTTAATTATCTTGCTAATATTCTTCCACAGTTAATATTATCTTCTCATTAGTATATCACTTCACATTTTTTATCAAAAGAAACGTTCCACAGAATTTAAAAAAGTATGTGATGCATCCATATGCACAGTATAGGGAAAATACTTTTGGTTAAAAAACCTGTCTACCTTTCACCAGCACAAGAGAATTAGAACTTCATTGGGAATTAGAAAAACTAAAGTGAAATGCATTTTTTTCTCATTTTCAACAAAAACCCTTCAAGCATTTCCCCATTAACTGTATTCCTGCT
>NW_006204120.1:10897-27759 GCF_000334495.1 Tupaia belangeri chinensis
TCCTGCTGTGAAGTTGCAGATACAGTGTTAGTCACTTTTGTCGCTTTAATTAATTTATTTTTTTTACCATACGTGTACATTCCTTTCATATGACTAGAATTATAGTTCTAGAAATTATTGTTTTGTTTTTGTTGTAATGTGTGAATACTATTTAATATCAGGTTTTAATATTGCTGGATTTGCTACCTTTGGTTACTTGTGCAGTATTAAAAGTAATCCACATTCTTGTTTAATATACCAGATATCTAGCAAAAGCAGCTTTGAATTATAATAACTGTTCGTTTGGCTATGCTCAGTTACCACATTAAAATCTTGTACCGTGTAACAGTAACTTTTTTTTGCTCTTCAGTAATTTACTATGTTCACTTACCAAAATATGAACTTCAAGATGCACTAAAATTTTGTTTAGCAGTGGCTCAAAAAAACATTCTTTTTCAGAAATTACTTTTGTAATATTTTGCAATTAATTGTTCTTCTATCTTTAACAATTGTTTAAGCCTGTGATCTTTCCTCTCCCAACTAAGAATTCTTGAATAAATTTAAGAAATGCCTTGCCTTGGTTTTCATTCTGTAATATCTTATTAACTACTCTGTACTGAACTGAAACAAAGACATGCAAGTGGGCCTATTATAAAAGAAAACACACAAAAAAGGTCTAATTGTTCATATCATTTTTTTTGTGGTTTTTTTTTTTTTTTTTTTTAAGGTTTTTGCCATAGGGCTTGTGTGCTTGCTGGAGAAACAGGGACGGAAAATGAGAAATCAGCTCCTGGGGGTCTGGCCATGCTGCAGTCCTTTCTCCTTCTGGGATTTTAGGCACACATACACACATACCTGGTGTGATTTTCAAGCCGATAGGTCCAGGGCTCAAACCACAGTTGGCCATGTGGGAGTCCAGTATATTAACCACTACACAACCTGCTGACACCCATTCATATCATGGCTTTTGAGACCAAGAGAACTTAGGAATATTTTTAACTGGACACTAGATTCTGCCTACTTTTACGTACTGCTGACATATGTGATTTCAAAGACTGATTGCCCAATCTGTTTCACATGTAATGTAAAGTAGGTTTTTATGGTTTCACAGGGTTGTGAAAATCATCTGGGCTGGTTTGAGCACTCCTGTAGAATCTAGAGAGCTTACTTCTGTCATGACATGTACATAAGATACTTATAAATTAGCTGCTGACTTTTTATTACTAATGGAACGTGACTTTGTCTTAAGTACTTTTTTTTCCTTCTAGATAGATTTATTTTTTTTTATGTGTTTAAAATTTATTTATTGGGGCCAGCAGGTGGTGTAGCAGTTATGTTGCTGGACACTCACGTGGTTAACTGCTGTCCAAGTCTGGGAACCAGTGATTTGAAACTCAACGCACTGCATGCGTGCCCAAGATCCTGGGAGGAGAAGGGATTGCGGCATGGCAATCTTAAAAACCCAGAAATTAGGGAATGGTTATTTAGATTTGCATGAATGTGTCAGAAGACTGGGAAATAATAATAGGAAAATGATGGGAAGGCTTAGATATAAGTGCACCTCAGTTTAAAAAGTGTGCTAAGGTTTCATAGACTAGTTCCAGAAAGGAATAAAATGGCTAAAAAGGAATGAGAAATAGGGCAATGAAGATTTGAACAATTTCACACATAGGGATTTTATGTGATTTGTATCTTAGGAAGTGAGGGACAAGGCTTTTAAGAATTACCTAGCTTTTTAAAAGTAGAAAAGATGGAGAGGTCATGAATCCAAGGATGAATAAACTGTCAGTGCTATTATATGATAAAGGAAAGGGTGAAAATCAGAATTATTCTGTAGCATTATGTTTATAGCAGGTATAATAGAATAATATTGCATTTTTTCCATTGTCTTTTTAAAATTTTTTGGAGAGGTTTTTGCTGTAGGGCGCATGCACTCGGCAGAAAGACAGAGACAGGAAGCAAGAAATCACCTCGTGGGGGATGGCCATCCCGCAATCCCTTTTCCTTCATTCTCCTCTTAGGATCTTGGGCACGCATGCACACACACCTGGCATGAGTTTAAGACACTGGGTCCAGGACTTGAACCATGGTTGACTAAATGGGAGTCCAGTGACATAGCCACTACACCAACGGCTTTTTCCTCCATTGTCTTTAAAATTTTATGATCATCTCATTTTACCTTTGTTTTCTAGGTCACAGGTAATATTGTAGACTAGAATGAGTGTAAAAGAAACATTTTCAAGAGGGGATTGAAGCCCCAACTTTGACTTGATCGCTTCTTTCTGCATCTCCCTCCATTTTAAACAGTTACCTAAATGGATTTCTCTGCTTACGGCACAAAAGTAGAACTGGACTCCTGAGTGGTAAATTCGACCCACTGTGTTTTGGCCTAGTCTTTGTTGTAGGATCTTTATAAAAACAATTATCAACACTTAAAAATAAGATTTCACATTTAAATACATTTTGTATTTCCAGCTTCTTGAAAAATTGAAAGCTCTGGAACTGTGATTGATCTCTTAGATGGGTACAGGTTGTCAGGAACTAAATAGTATTTACCCTTTAGTCCTGGAGTAAGTTCTCCTCTTTACCTTTGGCATAGCTTGCTCCAGTTCTTCTCATTTCTGTTGCCTGCTGGGACCCTGTAGGCATTTAAGGTACAACTTCTGACTTAAAGCCAGTGAAATAATAAATGTGCTTAGAAACTCTGAGCATCATTCAGGCAACTCTATCATTCTCTAGGATTGCTCAAAGCAGGGAGGATCATTGTAGAAATTACAGACTTGGTGAGCTTTTTGTCCCAGAGAAGAAATCAAATATTAAACGCATATTTTCGGTATATGAGAAGAAAGGAGAGCCCATGTTGGTTTACCGTGCACAGATTGTGTCAGATTTGTGTTACATTTTCCTGTAGAATTATTCCCTTGGCATGTTAGAATACCAGAGACATGGTATCTACATTTCAATGAGGCATTTTATATGCAGAGGAGGAATGGGTGATCCTAAGATCCCAAAGATGTGTGTTTAGTAGATTTTTGTGTTCATGGAGGTCGGTACTGTGATGTGTCACAGGCCATTCCATGTACTTTTTTTTAAAGTTTTGAGAGGTTTTTGCTATAGGGCGCGTGCGCTCACCAGACAGACAGAGGGACAGAGAGACAGAAGGCGAGAAATCATCCCCCAGGGGGGATGGTCACATCACAATCCCTTTTCCTCCATACTCCTCTCGGGATCTTGGGCACGCGCACGCACATGCGCCTGGCATGAGTTTTAAGCCACTGGGTCCAGGACATGAACTGCAGTCGACTATGTGGGAGTCCAGCGACATAGCCATTACGCTAACTGCTGGTCCCTCCATGTACATTTTTTAAGACAGTTTGGGATGAAGATTTGTTAGGAATGTGTTAATCAGGAGTGTCAAAGAACATTTCACAGTGACCAGACCGAGGGGTAATATTCAAACAGTAGGAATAAACTGGGGGGGCATATAATGAACTTTTGTATCTGTCTCCCCCTTTTGTCCTTTGAACCATATGAAATTTGACATTTTCCTTCCAAAGTGGGAAGGTTCCATGTTTACATATTGCCCTTTTACAATTATGGCCTCGAATACTTTATGCCAGATTTTTAAAAATGCTTTTCTTGATATAAACTTAGTTTTTCCATGTCACTTACATTAATTCTATGTACCCAGAATTTCTAAATATGTGGAAACGTGCTAAGGGACCCATAGGGTTTAAAACATTGTGGGTGTCTGAAGAGTCACAACAAGGTTGTTTAGGAAAAAAAAAAAAGCTATCAGAACTCAGTATCTGCAGTCAACCTCATACCTATCTCCTTCCTGATTATAAGGGGTAGGAGTGGTTTCAGGCATGTAACCTGTCAGTCTGTCATTAAGTCAGCCTTAGATGGGTTGTGGCAAGGACTGGGAGATCAGTTAAGCTGCCTAAGCTTGTGCAACCCAGTGCACTTTATTGCCTTTGATCCTAAGAAGCCTTGGCTTCCTGATGAAGGGGCCCTTGGTTGAGTGACAGTTTGCAGTTGGTACAGAGCTGGTTAGGTATAGTCAGTATGTTGAACAACAATTACATCCAATAAGGCTTCAAAGACCACTAATGACTAAGTGCTCTGATAAGGTAGGGGGTAAACACTTGGTCTGCTTAAGGACAGAGAGGTGGGAGGTGAGAAGCCTGCAAGATTCATGTCAGAGTCCTAAGGTGGCGCAAAGAGAGGAAGTCGGCCAATTCCAGTGCCCTGTTATTAGTGGGAATATATATAAATGAAAAAAAGTCACCGTACTTATTAAATCCAGCATTAGTCCATGTCTTTATGGAGGTTATTGTTTAGTGAGGGAGAAAAATAATGAAATGAGCACTTACTTAGCTACTGTTGTCTAAGGGTAGTGAGAGCCAGAACAGAAGAACCTAGTCAGGGATTTTTAAAAGACCTGAGGCTTCAGCTAGGTTTGAACTCAGGAGTCAACCAGACAAAGGAGTTTGGGAGTGTTGGAAAAAAGTTCTTCTGTAGAACAAAAGGCATGCATAAACTCCTTGACAAGAAAAAGTGCCTGACCATGAAGGACTAAAGATGGTATGGCTAGAGCATAAGATGATGTCACGTATCTTAAGCTTAGACATCATACACAGTTTTCACTCAGAAGCTGCAAGAAGTATTGATAATTTGTTCGGCTAGTAGCTAGATGTGGCAGATGATAGTCTTGCATGACCCTGTGTTTTTCAGACATTGCCTAGGTATTGCATTGACTTCTTGATAGCATTTTACCCAGGACAGTGATAAACTAAACCATCCCTCTATATCCATGTTTGTTTAATGTGGCAAAGGAGCTGAAATGTACCAGTTTTTCCTAGAAGACTGAAAGGCTGTTTGGCCTGAAGAAATATGTAGGGGTGACCTCAAAACTGTCTTTTAGTAGGAGCAGGTTGAAATTTGTGTGACCAGCGGTTAGAATTAGTAGCAGATTTTAGGTTGTGCTCTAGAAATTGGAATTGCGTAAAAATGGTCCAGACCCTGCCTAATGAAAAGTGTACTTGTCCTTGGAGAGGTTTCTGCTGTCTGATCCGATCCCCTCCTGCAAGTTTTGATAAGACATCCAAACTGTTCATAACTTGGGATTAGGTGACCTTTATGTTCAGCACGTCTTTCCCATACATTATTTTTTCCCCCACAGTAGTTGAGTAAAGTTATTCTTAAAAGTTATTAAGAATATGGGCTCTGGGTTCAAAAGAACTTGATTTAAAATAGCAGAGCAAAGGCCTGGGATGAGTGTCTCCTCCAGAGGGGATTTTCATTTGCTTCTGACAGTTGCCTGGAGGCACAGCTAGCCAGGGAGTGCCTTCATTTACATTAAAGCCCCAGGTTTTCTGGAGCAGGAGTCTTGACATCAGCTCCACGTCCAGGCTGGCTTCGTTGTATGAAAGGTGTAGCCCTCTTGGGTTTAGCTTTACTGGGTGGGAGTAAGGTATAAGAACGTATAGTGGCAAGGGTCCCTTTCACCATATTAGAATCACCAAATGCCTCCTGATAGAGACAACCACAATTAGCAATTTCTGCTACACTGACATTGTGCCGTATAGGATATTTCAAAACTTGGATCGACTATTGTAACTCATAGTTGGATATAAATTTAGAAGTGTCAAAAACCAGGAGATTGACCATAGTCATTTAGTCAGATTAGTGATACACTTCTAGGGAGGAAGATATACTACGGGAGGTTTCTGTGATGCTGACAATATTCTAACCTCTTGACTTGGATTGTCTGAATATGCATTTTATATACGTGTGCATGTGCATACACACACACACAAAATGTTTAAAAAACTATGGCAAAACTGATCTTAAAAATGGTCAGAACAGGTGGATTACCTACAGAACAAAATTGATTCACAGTAGAGACTCAAAGATTCTAATGGAAGCCAAAAGAGCATAGATGTCTTCAAAGTGCTGGTTTTTAAAAAGTCACAGCAGGTGGTATAGTGGTTAAGGCAGTGGACTCACATGACCAATTGTGGTTCCAGTTCTGGACTTGGTGGCTTGAAAATCATTGCGTGTGTGTGTGCATGCCCAAAATCCCAAGAAGAGAATGAAGGAGAAGGAATTGTGACCTGGCCATCCCTCCTGGGGGATGATTTCTCAGTTTTTCTCTCTGTCTCTCTTCTCCAGTACATGTGCCGTATGGCAAAAACCTAAAATATACACTGAATGAATGAGGTGTGCTGAAAAATACTGAAGCATCTACTACATTTGTAAGAAGGAAATCAAGGTCATAATTAATAGGGAAGAAGCAGGGTTTAAAGTAATTAAAATAGAAAATGAAACAAAGACTAGATGGCATAGAAGTAGCAAGAGTAATGGCAGATACCAGAAGCTATTGGGTCATTGAAAAAGTCATGATGGGCCGGCAGAAGGTATGGTGGTTAAAGGTGCTGGTTTCCCACATGGGCAACTACTGTTCGAGTCCTGGACCTGGTGGCTTGCTTTATCACTTTCTCTCTCTCTCGTCAAATTAAAATGAAAAAAATGTATAAAGTTAAATAAAATAATTCTAAAAAAAGTTTAAAAAAAGAAGTCATGACATATTTTTCTATTTTTTTAATGTAAAAATGTGTCATGACTTTCCCAACAACCCAATACCTGTGCTTAGGGTTGGGAGAGCAGGTGAAAATGATTAACGAAGGATGTATGGTAAACAAGTGAAATAGGTTATGGAATGGTGTACCACAAGAGTAAAAATAACATCGACAATTCAATGCATACTTGCAAAAACAAAACTAATCAAACAAAAATCTAGATCTATTTCAGAATGTATTCAACATAATGTCTGATGTTAAGAATGTGAATAAGTCTATGTTATTACACACTGCTTGTATGCTTTGAAAAACCATTCTATACCCTTACATTCAACACTTGAATGTAAGCCATAAATCACAAAAAAAAGAACAACCACTTAAGTGCAATACATGATCAAGTAAAAATTCCTGTTTACTATTACGATTTATGGCAAGCACTTTTTTTTTTGGTAGAGATTTTTCACTGTAGGGCGCGTGCGGTCGCCAGACAGAGAGAGACATAGAGACAGAAAGCGAGAAATCACCCCCCAGGGAGGATGGTCATGCCGCGGAGTCCAGCGACATAGCCATTACGCTAACTGCTGGTTCCTAAGCACTTCATATCTTGAATTCAGGAACAACCCTGTTATTAATCTTGTTTTTTATGTGAGAAACCAGGCTCAAAAAGTTCATTTCTTACCCAATGGGCAAGTGGTAATTAATGCCCAGATCTGTCCTTTATACTTTATCACATGTTTACAAACAGAAATATTAAAAGATGACACCAGTAATAACACAGGCACTAACTGTTTAAATGTGTATTTCCTTCCATCTTTATTTCCTTAGATTTACATTTCCATGCAATTGCGATTTCCCTTCCCTTATCTCATAAGTATTTGTCAAGAACATTTTTACAAACCCCACGCTGATCTTTGAGATTTTCAAGCTTGGTATTTAATGAATCTTGACATTCTATTGCCTGGAAATATTTTGGTCAGAACTTTTTTCTGACTGTCATATAGTTGTATTTAGCATTCCTTTATGGTGTTGATTGGAGCTTCAAGTTGATACAACCAACAATCTTTATGATGTAATTTATTTACATTATCTATCTATATCTATCTATCTATCTATCTATCTATCTATCTATCTATCTATCTATCTATCATCTATCTATATAGAGAGAGGTTTTATCTATCTATCTATCTATCTATCTATCTATCTATCTATCTATCTATCTATCTATCTATCTATCTATCTATCTATCTATCTATAGAGAGAGAGAGGTTTTTACCTAGGGCTAGTACTCCTGCTGGAGAGACAAAGACAGTGAGAGGGAAAGTGAGAAATCGCCCCCTCCTCATAGGGGATGGCCATACTGCAATCCCTTCTCTATCCTCCTTCTGGGATCTTGGGTATGCATGCACCCTGGTGTGAGCTTCAGGGCCCCAGGGCGAGACCCAAACTGGTCATCAATGTGCGAGTCCAGCAACGGACCTGCTACACCATCTGCTGACTCCACAATGTAATAATTTTAAGTAGATCTTTTTATACTTTTTTTTTTTTGAGAGGTTTTTGCTATAGGGCGCGTGCGTTCGCCAGACAGAGACAGAGAGAGAGAAAGCGAGAAATCACCCCCCAGGGGGGATGTCCATGCCACAATCCCTTCTCCATTCTCCTCTCGGGATCTTGGGCATGCACACCCATGTGCCTGGCGTGAGTACTAAGCCACCGGGTCCGGGACACGAACTGCGGTCGACTACGTGGGAGTCCAGCGACATAGCCATTACGCTAACTGCTGGTCCCAGTAGATCTTTTTTTTTTTTTTTTAATGGTGTTCTTTATTCATGATAGAGCGTATGCCTACTCAAGAGTAAGGGGTGGAGAGAAAGAGAGACAGAGGCTAACGTAACACACAAGAGAGCATTATTAAAAGCAAAATGCCACAGTCCCCTCCAGTTTTCCAGTCTGTTTGGATCCTGGGCATTTGCACAGCTGTCTGGTATATGTCCAGTTGATCGGGCTGCAGATTCAAACTGCGGTCACCATCTGGGCTCTAGCTTCTCTTGAGCAGCTCATTGCTACTGAACCACAGAGCCAGTCCTTGAGTAGATCTTTTGAAAGGAACAATATCTAAAAAGGGTCTCTGGTTGGCTTCCAGAAATCAGGCAAAAATATTTATATGGTTTTCCTCTTTCATTGCTTTCATTCTTACTCTGCTTATCAGAGCTGACAGCAATAGTGTCTATTTCATGCATGGTTTCTATGTCCCTCAGAACATGGTGTGAAGAAAAAGTTACAGAACAAGAGTTTCTTCCAAGCCCCTGGTGCCTTTTCTTAGTTGTTGGGTGGCTTTCTCTTTGCCCTCTATCTGCTAGCTTACCTACTTGGTCATTGCAAAAGTCATGATGTGTTTTTTTTTTTTTTGGAGAGATTTTTGCTATAGGGCGCGTGCGCTCGCCAGACAGAGACATAGAGACAGAAAGCGAGAAATCACCCCCCAGGGGGGATGGTCACGCCGCAATCCCTTCTCCTCCATTCTCCTCTCGGGATCTTGGGCACGCACGCACACGCGCCCGGCGTGAGTTCTAAGCCACCGGGTCCGGGACGCGAACAGCAGTCGACTACGTGGGAGTCCAACAACATAGCCATTACGCTAACTGCTGGTTCCCAAGTCATGATGTATTTTTGTATGCAAAAATGTGTTAGGACTTTTCAAGTGACCGGCAAAATTGAGATCATCTTGCCACAGCAAACATGCACCTCCTCTACCATACATTCTTCCAGCCATTTGGATACAATACCTTTGAGTAATCAGTTATCTTCGAGCACTTCCTCTCCATTGTGGTTCCTCCCTCAGAGAGAGAAGAGGGAGTAGGTGATAATGGGGGAAGACGGAGAGATAGCAAGTGTCAGGAGAAAGAAATAGGCCTTCATTCAGGGGTGATGGTGACAAGGTGAAACATTGAAAGAACTTTAGGAAAGTTTGTAATGTGATGTGACATAACCCCCCTGCCCCCACTCTGTAACTACCAGAGACATTTAGCAGAGATCCACCTTGCTTCTCTGTGGTTTGGAATCAGATATGTGTAGTTATAATCATTGTTTATTTGAGGCAGTTTGCTGAGTATGGCAAAAGGAAGATGGCTTAGTAATATCTGGATGACAGGAGTTACCAAAAGATGAACATGTTTCATGATTAAATAGTCTAGAAGGTAAATTAATGAAAAGTACAATAACTCAGTTACTGAATTCCATTTTCATTTGTGTAGCAGATAAGGCCTTCCAACCAACTTTTCATTAGAAACAATTGAATATTCTGGGGGAAATTTTTTTTGTTTGTTTAAGTACTTCGAAATGTACTGATGGGCTGGTGTGATGGCAAGGAATAGATAGACCAAAACCCTAATAAAGGTAGAAATGTAAAGCTGTAAGCAGGCTAAAGTCAATTTGGGCTTTGAAGGCATTTGCTGAACTCGGTGAGCTTAAACTTCAGGTTTGATTAGCTAAGAAGACAGGAGAAACAGAAGCTGAGTATGTTAGCTTCTCCACAGAAAAAGAAACAATAGGATGTATGTGCATAATATCTATTGTATAGACATTTAAGATATATATTTAGGAAGAAAAGGGAGTGATTTATTTATTTTAAGGAATTGGTTCATGGGATTATGATTGTGAAGATTGGCAAATTCAAACTGTAGGGCAGATAAGCAGGTTGGAGACCCAAGGAAAAGCTGGCATTGCAGTTTGAATCTGAAGAAAGTCTGGAGACAGAATTCTCTTGACCTTGTGGGATCTCAACTATTTTTTTCTCTTAAGGCCTTCATGATCGATAAGGCCCACTCTTGTTAAGGAGGGTAATTGCTTTACTGAGATTCTGCTGATTTAAATGTTAATCTCATCCAAAAACAAAACCCTCTCAGCTACGTTCAGTCATGTTTGACCAAATATCTGGTACTGTGGCCTAGCCAAGTTGACACATAAAACTAACCATTACACTGAGCTTTTGGGTCTGGCCGAAGACCCTAGAGACCTTGATCTCCAGTATAAGGGTGAAGTTGGAAACAAAACAAAACAAAACAAAACAAAAAACAAAAAACTCAACTCTCCCACCCCATGGTTTGAACGAAAACTTTTCTGAAAATGTTGGCAATGAATCAGGTTGGGGTTTGTAGGGGGTGGAGGGTAGGTGGAGATCTCTGAGAATTCATAAAATACTGCTCAAGTAAGCTTGCAGTTTAAATTTACCCTACTTGGGCGGTCTGAAAATCTCAAGCTGAGAATTTAGTTTAACATTTTTCTTTTAATGCTCCCATGTATCTGTCAGAGGTAAACAAAAATTCCCCTGAGAAGCACACCTTCATCCTAAGCTTCGATTACTCTCAAAGATAAAGTTCCGAGAAAAATGAGCTTAGATTGAAAAAAAAAATGATAAAAGCCATGAGCAAGAACCAGCAGAAATGAAAGAGTGGAAACCAGCTCTAAAGACTTCAGGTATTGGTGTTATCCGACACAGAATATAAAGTACCTGTGTATGAAATTTTTAAGATGTAAAGAGACGCTTATGGCAGCAAATCACTTCACATCCACTAGAATAGCTGTATTAAAAATAATGGACACTTCCGGCCCAACGCCCAGTGAAAAACCAGAATCTATGTGCATCTGAGGGGGTCCTAGCCCTGCCTCTTTAAGAGGAGAAAGTCTCTGCTCCAAAATTCTCCTTCCAGCCCAACACCCAGCGAAAAGCCAGGTAGGGTGGTCTCTGTCTTCTTTTTTGTCTCTGTCTGTCTCTCCCTGTCCCTTTCTCTCAAAATTTTTCTCTCATATATATATATATACACATTTTTTTTTTAAATGTTTGTAGGTACTGTCTCTTGTCACTGACCTCTCCTTTCTCTTGCTAATTTCAGAATCCATGTGCATCTGAGGTGGCCCTAGCCCTGCTATACCATGTGGTTCTCTTTTTTTTTTTTTTTTTTGCCTTTTTTTAAATAAATTTTTCCCCTTTTCATTGTTTTGTCTTTTTTTTTTTCTTCCACCTTTGTTTTCTTTCTTTTACCTGAATTTCTCACCTTGCATCTCACCTCACGCACATAGTCTGGGCAGGTCTAGGTGCACAGTAGCGAAACATCTGAATACTTTAAACCCCGCTGCTCAGCCCAGGTGCCCCTTATCTCTTGAAACTACGAGGTTTTTGTAATATCCAGTTCCATTGACCAAAGTGCAGGTTGCTTGCTGAAGATCAGGGAAATGGAACTGCAGAAAAATTACAGGCCATTTCCTTCTACATGCCTCTAACACTCAGAATTAACTCCAAGAAGGTAGGAAGTAATGTATAATCCATCAGATGACCAGGAACAACCAGGAACCACGACAGCAGAGGCATGAGAAATATGGGAAATCAAAAAAAATATCTTTCCCCTAAGGAGAAAGAACAGCCCTTCATCATCCACAGATAGTACAACGGAACTCGTGGGAATGTCAGATAAAGAATTTAGGATGTTCATGGTGACAGAGATGCAAGAGAAGAGAGACAATGAACTCCAGAAAATGCAAGAGAAAAAATACGAGTTCCAGGAGGTGAGGAAGTTCTTCCACAATCTGAAAGAGGAAACACACAGTATAAAAAAGAATCAAATGGAGCTGTTAGAAATGAAAGCTGTAATAGAGGAAATCAAAGCCTCCCTTGAAAGTATTAAGAGCAAATTAGATCATGCAGAAGATTGAATCTCAGATGTAGTAGATAGAACCTCTGACCTAGAAAAATTTACCCAAAGGACTGAGAAAACTCCCCAAAATGAGATTAATATAAGAGTAATACTAGATACCATTTTGATACCCAAACATCCAGATAATCAGTATCCCAGAAGCTGAAGAAACTAATTAGGGTATTGATAATCTATTCCATGAAATCCTGCAAGAAAACTTCCCAAACCTAAAGAGGCACTCAAAGATCCAAGAACTACAAAGGACCTCACATAGAATCAACCCAAGAAGATATTCTCCAAGGCACATCATAGCCGAACTGACCAAAACCAGAGATAAGATACTACAATTGGCAAGAGAAGAATGTCAAATTACTTTCAAAGGATATCCCATCAGGCTAACATTGGATCTCTCGTGAGAAACAATGCAAACAAGGAAAGAATGGGAAAATATATTCAAAGTGTTAAGTGAAAAACAATTTCAACCAAAAATACTGTATCCGGCAAGGTTATCCTTCATGTGGGAAGAAAAGATAAAAACATTTTCAGATAAACAAAACCTGGAAGAATTTACCAATATCAGACCAACTCTTTGAGAAGTTCTGAAGGGAGTGCTATATCAGGAAAACTAAAGACAGACAGACAAAAAAGAGAACAAAAAATGATCAAGGAAAAGGGCAACTTAATGGTAGAGAAATATCAGAAATATCAATAATAATGTTGAATGTTAACGGAAAGGTCCTACCACAGTAACACTGCAAATTCAACAAAAGTGAGATTGCTTGAGACTGAACTGGTAAAATAGAATTCTATGACTTTTTTCTAAAACATTACTGATTTTCTTCTATGCTTTGTCTTCCAGATTTAAGAATTTTTGTTTTCTTTTGAGTTGTTTGGTTCAGTATTTTATTAAAAAAATATCTTTTAAATTGAAACAAACTTTTCTCCCTTCCTGACCCCTTTGCAATTGGAAAGTATTTGTGGGCATTCTTATTTTTGTGGCAGAATGGTTATTTGCATAAGTTTAGTAATACAAGAGTATCTGTTGCTTTGCAACAGAAATTGAATTCTTATGGGGCTTTGTGCAAACAACAGACTAAAATGAGATTAAACCTTTTTTTTTTTTTTTTTTGCAAATAAGTTAGTTTAGACCTGTTTTTAGTAAAAGGAATGGAGAGAGGGGGAAAATATTTCAGAAGAAAAATACAGTGTACTTTTCACTGGATTCTAGCTTTGTCCATACTTTAAGATCTTTTGTGAATCAATAAAATGTGAAAAAATGGAAGAGTTTAGTATGGAAAGGAGGTAGGGGAATGGAGAAGGAAAAAAAGCAAGTAAAATTTTGCTTAATTGACAAAAAATGAGAAGCGATTTGCTGATGATAATGTATATATTAATATCCTTATCTTGACTGATATGCATGGTATTTGTGTTGGAAAAAGAAATGTATACTGTAAAGATACGTGATAAAATGTAAATTAAAATAAATAAAAATAAAAAAAATGGACATAACAGGTGCTGACAAGGATGTAAAGCAATCAGGAGACTCGGACATTGCCGGTGGGAATTTAAAACGGTGCGGCCACTTTGAAAAAAATTGACAGTTCCTCAAAAAGTTAAAAATAGTAGAAAATTAGTGAATTTAGTGAATTGGAGAAAATTATCCAGACGACAGTACAGAAAGACAAGAAATATAGGGAAAAAGATTAAATGACATTGAGGAAAAGGAGTTCTAATGTGTTTTTATTATAATTCTAACATAATTATAGAAAGAGAAGGAAAATGGGGCAAAATAAATATTTGATGGAAAATTTCTGGAAATGATGAAAGATAACCATCCACAGGTTCAAGAATTCTAATAACTCGCAAGCAAACATGGAATACATTTTAAATGTTCTAGGGAGAGCTGTGCATTTGTTTGTTTCTCTTTCCAGACTGTTTGGTAACCTGTAATTTCTACAGTGATCTGCAAAAGAATAGAAATGAATTGTATGTATTCAAAACTAGTAGAAGAGAAAATAAATGAAAATAAACAAACCTCGAATATGTCCACAAAACAAGAGAATGGATATAAATCCTGCTTTCCTCATTCCTCACAGGTGTCCCTAACAGCACACCCCGGTAAACTGCACAAGGATCTGAGTCTGTTTCTAGGGCTGCCCAATCTGTGAAAGAGTAGAAACAAACACTTTGAAAAATAATTGGCATTATGTAGTTAAGTTGGGTTTATAAGTGCCCTGCAATGCAACAATTTTACTATTAGGTATAAACTCTAGAAAAAATCTTATACACACACACACACACATCTCAGGAGGTATTTACAAAAATGATTATAGTGGCAGTGAAATTGCTCTCAGTAACAGAATTAGAGTCAAACAAAATATCAATAGTTCAGTGGATGAGTAAATAAATTGTGATACATCTGATGGAATTTTATACAGCAGTGAAAAAGAACTATAGTTCATGTCTCAGTATGGATGCATTGTAAATCAATAGCAAAAGAAGTTACAGAACACAAAAAAGGAAGTCCATTTAGATAAGGTTTAAAAACAGAAAACTATGTTACTGGGTAGATATACACATACACATAAACGTCCTGTTATACATCTGTATACATGCATATGAATATAAAAATATAAGAGAATGATTAATACAAAATTCAGGATAGTGAACTACCTGAGAGGTGAGGGGAGGGAAGATGCAACACAGGCTTCTAAAGTACTGGTATTAGTCTACATATGAATGGTGTGTCCCTGAATATTTTATTCACTGTTTATCTTCAAATAATACACATCCTTTCTATGATATTTTAAATATATGCATTATTTCATAATGCAAAATTTATTTACTATGTACTACTCAACAACAAGATTTATTCAAAGGAGTTGTGGGTTAATCATTACTTGGTTTATAAAACTTTGGTAAAAAAGAGGAAGACTTTGAAGAGAAATAAAGAATGTTCAAGCACACTGAAGATAATTTACTAAAAAGAAAATGGCCAGAATGCATTTCTGTGTTTCCAGAATTACCCCTTGGAAAAAGTACACATTACCTGGGTTTTCTCTTCAGCCCCCTAAAATTGGAGAGGGGCGGAGTGAGGGGGAAGACACTGGAGCTCTTGCCCTGGCCTGTCTTAACTCTGCTTCCCTCTTGAATATCCTGTTATTTCTACATCTTGACTCCTGCCCCGTCTCCTGGTCTTGGCTATCCAAACTTCAAACTCAACTCAAAACCTGAGGTTGCAACAAAGAAATGTCTGTTGTCTTACAAATAGACCAGGGAGGAGGAGAGGACACCCAGGAAAAGCTGAAAGCCATCCAAGGGTTTTTAGCAGGCGTAAATACCAGGAGAGAAAAGGACATTGTTGGCCAGAGAATGTAGAAGGCCGAAGTGCAGAATGACCAGTGTGGTCCTAGGCCACGAGGAACAAACAGGCACTGAGGTACTTGAGCTCTGGGTAGGCGAAGGCAATCATCTCAGCAACCTGCTCATGACAGTGGTCTCGTCTACCCCTAGCTAGGAATGTCATAGGGGCAGGGCTGGGTGGCTGTGGGAGCCACTGCCCTTCCATAGATATCCCAGCTGGCTCTCCATCAGGATCAAGTACTAGGCAGTGCTTGTGGCCAATCCAGGGGCCTCACATAGTTTCATTACAGCAAGGGGGCCTTGGGAGGGTCCCAGGAAGCCCAGACTCCCTGTCTGAACTCAATAATCAATCAGCTCTGCTCTCTAAGCTGCAGTGTTACTTTGAGCCTCAAGGTGGTATCGTAGCACAGTCTACTGTGCAAAAAAGACTAAATTACACTTTGAAAAGCTTCCTTGGGCGCAATTAGCTTGCCTGTCTGAATCATTTCTCAGTCTCTTGCAGGCATTTCTTGTTTCAGATAGGCTGGCTCCTAATCTGGCCTGACCTTTCCCTGCTGACTTGTCCATTTCCTTCGCCACTCTGAATTTGGATTGTTTTCTCATTTATTTGGCCACTGAAAAGAAAAATCCTCTTCTGTCCAGGTTTGACAAGTAGCTCCCCTGTGGTTTGGGACCCTGTCCTTAATAGCACCCACCTGAATGGGCGCTGTACCTGGAGGGGGTAACAGGCATACAGCACAGGTGAGTTCAAAGGATTTCTTCGGAAGTCATGTCCTGCTCAGGTGGGCTCAGCCTCCGGGGAGAGCAGGCTGCACTGTCACTGCTGCAGTCCTCTGTTCCAGATTCCACTCACTGCCACTGCTTCCCCTTCACATGCACCCTCCTTTCTGAACTACTCCACTACTATTCAACACGTCCATGCCCTTTATGAGCTTTTATTTTAAGTATACTCTAAATTTTAGTCTAGTTCAGTTTCTTTTTTTTTCTTTTTTCTTTTTATTTTGAGAGGTTTTTTCGCTATAGGGCGCGTGCGCTCGCCAGACAGACAGAGAGACATAGAGACAGAAAGTGAGAAATCACCCCCCAGGGGGGATGGTCACGCCGCAATCCCTTCTCCTCCATTCTCCTCTCGGGATCTTGGGCACGCACGCACATGCGCCCGGCGTGAGTTTTAAGCCACCGGGTCCGGGACGAGAACCGCGGTCGACTACGTGGGAATCCAGCGACATAGCCATTACACTAACTGCTG
>NW_006204120.1:28007-67101 GCF_000334495.1 Tupaia belangeri chinensis
ATAGCAATAATCTCTCATCACTATTTCCCTCATATTGCTTTATTTTTCTTCTTAGCCCTCTCATCACCTGACATAATTATGTATTTGTTACCTTTTCCCCATCAACAGTGTAAGGACTCTGGGAGTTGGGTCTTTGCCAGCTTTGTTCTCTGCTGTGTCTGCAGCCCAAGAGCAGTTTCTGGCATGTCGTGGGGGCACTCAGTGAGTGTGCTGAATGCACGGGTGATTGAGTGCATAGGAAGGAAGAATTTGACCCTTTTCTAATGGCCCAATGGCAAAAGCAAGCTACTGGCACTTTGGAGTGTGGAGTCTGGGTCCAGTTGAGCCATTAATCACTTGTAGGACTTCGAGCAGGTCACTCGACCTCCTAGTGTGGTTTGTTTTCCTAATTCGTACAATCAGTGGGCTGGAGTACATGATCTGTAGTGCCTTCTACCCCAGCAGTTTTAAGTTTTATCATTATGCTTCCAAGGAGGCCAAGGTCATAGGTGAAAGACAACATGTATTTTATTTATTTATTTATTTTTAAATTATTTCATTTTATTTTTTCATTCATTTATTTTTAGTTTGACCAGAGAGAGACACAGAGCCAGAAAGAGGGAAAATAAGAAAAGCAAGCCACCAGGTCCAGGACTTGAACCATGGTCTGCCACGTCCACCACGCCACCTGCTGGTCCCCAAGAATTATTTTATTTATTTATTATTATTATTCTCACATGAATTTTGCCAGAGAAAGACAGAGAGGAATAGTGAGAAAGCAAGCTGCCAGGTCTGGGACTCGAACTGCAGTTGACCATGTGGGAATTCCAGTGCCTTAACCACCACGCCACCTGCTGGTCCCTTTATTTATTTTTTAAAGATAGGATGTTGCTGTGTCACCATCCTATCTCATCTCCAGAGCAGCTGAGATAACTATCATGTACTACCATGACTGGGTCTAACATGCGTTCTTGATAGGAAATTGTTCCATTGAAAAGTGCATTCATATATGTGCATAAACACATGATTGTATTCTGTAAGTTCTTTTTTTTAAGAATTATTTTATTTAATGTTATTTGTCATAATTATTATTTATTTAATTTTACTAGGGAGAGAGAAAAGGAAAGTGAGACAGCAAGTCACCAGGTCTAGGACTTGAACTGTGATTAGCCATGTGGGAGTCCAGTACCTCAGTCACCACTCCTGCTGGTCCTGTATTCTGTAGGTTTTTAAAAAATCATTTTCCTAGGAAAATCTTCAGAGTAAGAAGATCTTTGCTTATAGTTCCATGTTGACCTCTGCCTTCGTGTACTAATGATTTCAGTTTTTCTGATAGAGTTTTTGTTTAGTTATCCTTCACTTGGGTTCTTCCTAGATTATCTCTTCTCATTAGTAATGTTATTTGGGGAAAGATATTATGTTCTTAGTGTATTTCCAACGTCATGAAAGTTTTTAAAATAAAATTATAATGAAATCCTTATCTTTGAAAAAGAACAATTGTCTACGCCATGATTTTTCTCTTGCTGTTTTATTTATTTTTTATACAAGTTTTCCCCTTAGGGTATGTGTGCCTGCCAGAGAGAGACACACACACACAGTGAGGGAAAGTGAGAAATCTCCCCCCCCACCTCACCCAAGGGGAACGGCCATGTGGCAATCCCCTCTACTCCATTCTCCTCCTGGGATCTTGAGCACACATGCACCCAGCATGAGTGTCAGGTCATTGGGTCCAGGACTTGAACAGCAGTCAGCCATGTGGGAGTCTAACAATGTTACTGCTGTGCTATCTGCTGGCTCAGTTGTAGTTGTTTTAAAGGATTACTACATGTATGATATCTAGAACACATATAAAAAAATTTTTTTTGAATGACGGCCAGTATAGCCCATGGGAGGAAAAACCTCATATCCTGAAATATGGGTAGAAGTTCATGCAAGTGGTTCGGTCTTTATTATGTAAGGGAGGAAATCTTTACTCCTTCTCAATAAGCTTGAGGGTAAAAGGCAATGCCTTTCCAGTGTGACATTTTCCAAGACACCAATATCAAATGATTACTTTTCCTCTTTTTATAATGAAAGCAAAACTTGATATCAATGATAGATAGACACAACAATCCCCACCCCAAATATGTTCAGATCCTTATCCCTGGAACCAGTGCTTATGTTACCTTACATGGCAAAAGGGACTTTACAGATGGGATAGTTAAGGATGTTGAGATGGGAAGATTATTTGGATTATCTGGGAGGGCCCAATCTATTCTTAAATTGGGAGAACCTTTTCCTGTGCAGTCAAAGAGAGACATAATTATGGAGAAAAGGGTCAGAGAGAGATGGCACTACTGACTTTAAGGATAAAGGAGGGGCTGATAGCCAGAGTGCAGGCAGCCTCAAGAAGCTGGAAAAGGCAAGGAAATGGATTCTTCCTCAGAGCCTCCAGAAAGGAAAGCAGCCCTAATGACACTTTGAATTTAGTCCCCCCCAGACTGTCAAACTTTTGGCATACAAAACTGTAAGGTTTATTTGTACTAAGAGACTAAGTTTGTGGTAATTTGTTAGAGCAGCAATGGGAAATTAATACATTACCTTTTTATTTGTACACATGCTTTGAGCTCTTCAGGGTAAAAGGAAGAGGCCAGGGGCGAGCAGGTGGTATGGTGGTTAAAGGACTGGATTCCCACATGGCCGACTATGGTTTGAGTCCTGGGCCTGGCAGCTTAAAAATCATGCCGGAAGCCTGTGTGTACATGTCCAAACTCCCAAGAAGAGAATAGAGGAGAAAGGATTGCAGTGTGTACATCCCCACTGGGGAGTAATTTCTCATTTTCCCTCTCTTTGTCTCTCTCTGGAGAATGCATGCACCCTATAGCAAAAACTTTAAAAAAATTAATAAGTAGAGAGAGTGTGGCTACTGAGCCTTTGAAATATATTTAGCCCAAATGAGATGGGCTGCAGTATGGATTTCAAATGGACATAGATTTCAAAAATTTAGTGTAAAAAAAGTAAATATCTCACTAATTAATTATTTACATTGATTACATGTTAAAATGACACTATTTTGGATATATAGATGTAAATGAAATCTTTTATTGAAATTTGACTTTTTTTTTTTTTAAAGACAGAGTTTTACTGTGTTACTGTTCCTGCTTCAGCCTCCTGAGTAGCTGGGACTATAGGCATGTGCCCGCATGCCTGGCTCTGAGGACATGCCAGGAATAGTACCTGGGCCTCCTGTGTGACCACAGCCTCTTAAGTGGCAGCATCAAAAGTGTTCACTGCTGAAGCTGGGCCTGAGTTTTCCTTTTTTAAAAAATGTGACTATTAGTAAAATTAAATCACACAGGTAGCTCATCTTTGTGGCTGATATTATATTTTTTTATTGTACAATGCTGCTCTAAGCATCTTTAAAAAATAAATGATTTCAATGGCAGATAGTTATCCAAGTGGTGTGAGTGATGAAAACATAAAGGTACAGTTTTCCCAGAGAAAAGGTCAGGTTTTCCTTACACTTCCCTGTGCTGGACCATAAGAGAAAGTACTAAATTGGTCTTTACGTCCTCAGCACCTAGCCAAGTGGATGCCACATGCTCCTTAATTGTTTGCAGAGCACGTGTTCAGTATTACCTGGCCCTAGAAGGTGCTTTGACAAGACACAATGAAATGGTAAATCTACCTTGAAAAATTGCCCTGAAGAAACACTGTGGTCGAACAGAGAACAGACTGGAACTGGGTCTCTTACCTTTTGACCAGTTTTTGTTGCCTCACCTCACCCCATCTAGATGTGATTTTTTTAACATTTCCAAGAAAGAAAAATGTTAAAAAGACTTAGAAACCAAAAGGCAGCCCCAATGCCAGGAAGCATCCATGCAGTGCTTCTGTTTGGCTGAAAAAAAATTTTTTTTTAATCTCTGTAGCAATTTCTCAGCAACACAGAGAAAAATGACTTGAGCTCAGAATTAGGAGATAAACTTTTTATTTGAAATTTTGGTACTATTACTTTGATTTGCTCCATCATCAATTTAACTTTTCTGGCATTCCCTTCATATCTGCTAAAAGAGCCAAATGTTTATTATTATTAAACATTGTGAGCGTTAATTAGTGACCCTACTTAGAAGTATGTTTTAAATATCTGGAATAACTTGTCTCAGTAAAAATGATCTTGGCAAAGGATTTGGGATCCTAATCAATTGTTTTACTACAGTACTGCTAGTGACATTTGCAGAATCTATTGTGGTTCAATGGATTCTATAGGTCCAAGATATCAATTGTCCATGGTTATATGCAGCCAAATATTACTGGGTTTTTGTTTTTTCACCCTATATGATGTAATTTGCTTAACTCAAATGAACTCTGGGCCATTAAAAATGGGAAAATACAATTTATTTCATGCCATTTGAGTCTGTTTTGAGGTATTGTGGGCGGAAATATCCTGGTTACTTGGTTAAGATGATTCATGTAGTAGAGCAGTCTGAAGAATAAACTTTATCTTGTCTTCGTCTTTATTTTTTGTTTGCTATATGGAAACTAATAATTTGAGGTTGGCAACATGGATCTGGGCTACATTTCTTCAATGATTTTTTCCCCCCACATTTCTCTACCTCAGACCAAAAATCTCTGTCTCTAGGCTGTTTTCCAAAAGCAAACCTGTTCCCGTGTCCTCTGAAAGACTGCTGGCCTGTCAAGAATTACGGTAAGCCCCCTTCTGAGGTTGGTTAGGTCAAAAACAGAAAGTGTTACAATTTAATACCAGGAGCAAGAAAGAGGATCAGTAATAAAAACATTTTTGGGAGAGATTGTTGCCTGGTCCAGAGGCTAAGCTCATTCATCTGGCTTCCAAGCTGGGGTGTACATGGGTGACCCATGAGAAAATGCTGCTGGCCTGGTTATTGAAGACATCTTGTGTTTGTATTCATAGCTCCTGCTCTAAGTGCTGCCTTCAGCAGATAGTATAGTTAAATATGCATGTACATATGCTTTTTTCCCCTTTACTTTGCTAGTCTGAGAGCTGGAGACCACAGATACTCTTACCATCATTATGTTTAAAGCTTATCTTGGTCAATGTGATTATACTTGAAGGGTTGTCACAACTTGAGGAAATGTGGCCTTTCATGAATGGCCACATTCCAGCACTGGAAATAGCACTGAGGGCCAAGCCAGTAAGAGACACCCATATTTGTTGTTGGAGCTACTGCTATTCAAGTATAGAAGGATGTAGACACTTTGTTGGTCAATTGTTCTACTGGTTAAATATATCTTGTATTGTTGCCTTTTAAAAAGGTTCTTTCTTTCACTAGAGAGAGAGAAAGAAGAGAACTCTCAACAGGGTCTTGTGCTGTGATTTTTTTCCCCCCATGCCTTCCAAGCCAACCAGGTTCATGGGCATATGCTCACGTGCCCATGACCTGGAAACTGAACCATGATCTTCTATATGGCTTCCAGCATTGTGTGCTACCACTGCATCACCATAGTTGAGCCAGATTGTAGCATTTGAAAGACTGCACACACAACCTGCAACAGAATCACTTGGTTAGTTTATTCCATCTGCTTGTCGGTGAGTCTTACACCAGATCTGCTGGAAACTGGATATCAAAAAGCAGAATTTCTTTAAATAAGGTTTTAGAGTAGTTTTAGATTTATAAAGTTAGGAAGATAGTACAGAGTTTCTGTGTAACATACACGCAGTTTTTCTTATTGGTATCTTATATTACTTATGGTATACTTATCACAAATAATAAACTAATATTGATAGATTATTATTAATAACTAAAATCACTGTATATTCTTTTTCTAAAGTGAGATTCTATCCAGGAAGCCACATTAGATTTACTTATTAATGAATTAATTTATTTTAGAGAAATTTTTGCTATAGGGAGCTTGCACTTGCCAGAGGTACAGAGAGAGAGATAGAGAGACAGTGAGAAATCACTTTCGGGAACCAGCAGTTAGCGTAATGGCTATGTCGCTGGACTCCCACGTAGTCGACCGCGGTTCGTGTCCTGGACCTGGTGGCTTAAAACTCACGCTGGGCGCGTGTGCATGCGTGCCCAAGATCCCGAGAGGAGAATGGAGGAGAAGGGATTGCGGCGTGACCATCACCCCTGGGGGGTGATTTCTCGCTTTCTGTCTCTATGTCTCTCTCTGTCTGTCTGGCAAGCGCACGCGCCCTACAGTGAAAATCTTTCCAAAAAAAAAGAAATCACTTCCCAGGGGGCATGGCTTCACTGCAATCCCTTTTCTCTCCTCCATTCTCTTCTTGGGATTTTGGGCACACATGCACACACATGCCTGGCATGCCACTGGGTCTGGGACTCAAACTGCGGTCGACTAAATGGGAGTCCAGAGGTAATCATTATACCATTTGCTGGTCCCACCACATTACAGTTAATTGTCATATCTCCATAGGTTCCTCTGGGCTGTGACGCTGCAATCCCTTTTCTCTCCTCCATTCTCCTCTTGGGATTTTGGGCACACATGCACACACATGCCTGGCATGCCACTGGGTCTGGGACTCAAACTGCGGTCGACTAAATGGGAGTCCAGAGGTAATCATTATACCATTTGCTGGTCCCACCACATTACAGTTAATTGTCATATCTCCATAGGTTCCTCTGGGCTGTGACTATTTCTGACTTTCCTAGATTTCTAATGATCTTTGACAGTTTTGAGGGGTATTGTAGAGTGTTTTGTAGAATTTCCCTCAGCTGATGTTTGATATTTTTCTCATGGTTAGGCTAGGGTTATAGGTTTTTGGAAGGACAATCCCAGAGGTAGAGAGTACTTTTCATCACCTCATATCATGAGGATACAATCAACATGTTTCACTATGGATATTGAACTTGATTAGTTGGCCAAGATAGTTTTGACAGGTTTCTCCACTGTAAAGTTATTATTTTTTCCCATCTTTTCCAACTTTACTTTTGGAAAGGAAGTCATTGTGGGTAGCCCACATTTAAAGAGTGACCCTACCTCCTGGGGTGAGGGGGCGAGGATAGCTATACACATGAAAAAACTCTGCACATTTTATCAATAGCTTATTTATTCAATCATTCCTTTATATTGGTATGGACTCCTAGCTAATGGGCTATATAACCTAGTACTACTTTGCTAATTGAAGTATTCCGACTCTGACCACTGGGAATTTTCTCAGTCTGTACTTGTGTCTCTTCGATGTACCCCCATTCTTATGTTTTTGTGGGGAGCATTTTTGGCCCTCTCTACCATTACAGAATACTCTAGGAATCCACATTTTTTTATAAGCTCTTTCACACTCTAGAATTCAAGACTCATCATTTTCAGCCACCAAAACCAGAAATTTCCAAATGTCCTGCATAATGGTAAATGTGGGGAAAAGTAGTAAAAAAAAAATTATGCATCTTCAAAATATCTCAGTTTATTTGCTCTCATCTACAGTCAAGTCACATACAGAGGTAGTTATTCATTTAATCTAAAGACTAAGATTCAAGAGTTGTATTGGGGACCAGCAGGTGGCGTGGTGATTGGGGCACTGGACACTGTCACATAGCCAACCACAGTTCAAGTTCTGGACCTGGTGGCTTGCTTTCTCACTTTCCTCTCTCTCTCTGTATGTCTCTCTCTGGTCAAATTTAAAATGAATGAATGAGTAAATAAATAAATTTTTTAAAAAAAGCTGTATTGTACACCATGCTGACTCTGGCTAATAACAATATAATGTATACTTGAAAATTTCTGAAAGTTGATTTTTAAATGTTCTCACCACAAATATATATGCACACACACACATATATATACACAAACACACATAGCTTTATATATATGTGTGTGTGCATATATATATGTATATATATATATATGTGTATACATGTTTTAAATATCATGTTGTATGCCACAAATATATACAATTTTTGTAAATTAAAGAAAGAGAAAAAGGCCAGGGAGAATCATCAGTGAAGTGTTTTTCTGGGAGCTGCAGGGCTTGTGGGCCATGGACACATTACTGAGTGAGGACAGTGGTTGTTCTGGGCTAGCCTGGCTGCTAATGAAGAGTAGCTTGAGCTCTATTTGCTACATCCTTAGGACTTTCTGGTGATGTCCCTGAGAGGGAGGTCAGAAAAGACCCAAGGATGGCAACACTGAGAACTGGCTGGAGAGTGGGACTGAGGGCTTGTGTGGGGGAAAGCCAGGGCTATGGGTGAGCCTGTGCTACAGAAATGGGGCTCTGTTGCATGGGGCATTGCATGCATGTCGGCATATGTGTCTACACAGACTTGCACATAGGTGAGTATTTCTTCAGTCTACCTTGCAAACTGCCATCTACCTTTATAACTGAATTAGATCGACAGCTGTTTGCATCAGAATGCCCATGCTGTGCTGACACAACAGATCATGGTACCCATTTCAGACTCTTGTTGAACTACTACACTGGCGTTGAAAATGCAACCACTGCACTTGAAACCACCCCAGCATGAGGGTAACTGGCTTTTGCTTTTCTTGGCTCTTCCTTGGTGTCCATATTTGCCTTGGCTCCTCCACCATTGCTTGACATCTGTTTACCTTTTCAGAATGCATCTAGTGATGTTTCTACTCAGTGAAACAACAGATGATATATTCTCCTTGGTAGTAGGGCATTTTTAAACAGCTAAATGTCTGATCTCATAGCCAGGAATCATTTGTCAGGTATTATTAAATATACTCTCATATTGTTCATTTTGGTTCTTCTTCCTCCTCTCTTTCCAATACCAATCTTGCCATCGTCAAACTCACATATCTGCCCTCACTTCTGCAGAGGGAATGTAAGAGCATCCTCCAGGTAATCTTCCCCAGCAGATTACCTTGTCAACAGCAGCTGTCCTCCAGGTATGAGTCTTGGCACACCGTGTGGCATTCTGGAAATACTCGTGTTTTGTAGCACGTTAGTCAGTATTGATTATTTTTATTAGGGATTGGGGGTGTTATGTTTTGTCTCACAGGGCATTTTCACATCTGTTGCTATGCTTGAGTTCATGGCAGAGATTCATTTGAAATGGGAGTTCTGTCTTTTTCTTCATTTGAGGCAAGAGTACAGATGGACTGTACTTTCAATTCTCTTGCTGCCACCTGGAAAGAATTTGTCATTCGTTCCTGAAGTAAAGAGGAAAAAGAACCACATCTGAAATAATCTAATGCAGGTCTGTGCTGAACAACTCCAGCAACTGCTACAGCAGTTCCGGCAATTTGTGTGATTATCTATGTCTATGAGGATCTCTCAGTGGGAAGACTTCCAAGTAACCCTTTTGAGTTTCCACCCAAGGTATGTTTTTTTTTCCTCCTTCATATTCATAAATCCCCCATAGATGTAGAATGATAATTTGACTGTAAAAGCTAGGTAAACAAAACCAAGCAACTGAATTAGAAGAGAACTAGTATAACATGACTGGAGTTACAACTAAGGAAGAAAGATCTTTGCAGGTCTGAACAAAGCACTAGGCGGAGCTGAAGGGCTTTCAGCTAGGATGGTGACCCAGGGTTCCTGCCCAGGATCTGCTGCCTTATCTGTTTCTCCTGGGTTTTCTTCTCTGGCCTCAAGCTGTCCTGCTTGAATTTTCCCTTACCAGTTCCTCCCCAGGCCTGCCCTCTATGAAGGAGGTACTTTCCTGTCAGTTCCCCAAGGATGCTTCTCTGGGCTTCTAGCCACCCAGCGCGCTGACCTTGTAATCACCTCCTTCATTCCCTTCCTCTGAGGGGGTCTTGGTGGGATTCTGCCCTACCCCCTCACCCATTTCTTCTTTCAACTGTCAAAGAGAATCTATTAGAATGCTATCCAATGGCTAAGGGAGGTTCTAGTTTTCTGGGAAGCTGGGCTGCTTGAAGCATTAAAATACTGCAAACTGGCTGTTGGTTCTTACCCTGTGATGGTTACACAGGCTTATGGGTTGGCTTGGGCTCTCATCCTAAGGTTCTTCCTCTCTTATGGTCAGTCAGGAACATACAGAGACTATGGGGTGGTATAGGTCAGAGGTTCTTTGGAGGCTCCTCTAGGTTTTCCTTCAAACAAGGGTAAGCTCACCTTGTGTGGCCTCACAGAATCCTCCTGGTCTTTCCCCACTTTATCCCTCTCTCCTTCAGAATTCAATTTCATCCTGAAACTCCAAGAGTTGCTTTTATTATTTAAGTGTGGGCAAGTTCTGTGAACCCTGGATCCCTAATGTTCTTCAGATCTATTACCCACATGATAATCCCACCTCTCCAAACAAACAATAAAGAAAGAAAGAAAAAGATTCCTTGTGCTAATATAGAACTTGGATGTGGGTGATGCCAAGATCTTATCCCTTAAACAAATAACACATGGACAAAAGTAAGGTGGAAAGAATAAGGGTGAAGACAAGCTCATTTTATGAAATTAGCAATTCTTCTTGTAGCTTTGTGGATTCCCAGTCTATCTAGTTTTTGAGGCTGATTTTACCACAGCAGGAAATATGTGCCCTAATCACTTCTATTTCTTTCAAAACACATGCTTCCGTTGGCAGCAAATTCCTGCTTGTGTGCAGGGATCCTCTTTCTCATACTGTGGAGTGAGCAAGTGACTGCCTTCCCACAGTCTGGCAGCAGCTGTTCACCTTCCCACATTTCCACCTAGAGTTTTTTTTTTCTTTTTAATAATGATTTAACTTTATTTATAATTTTACTTATTTTTAAATTTGCTACAGAGCATGCACACTTGACAGAGAGAGAGAGAGAGAGAGAAAGAGAGAGAGAGAGAAAGAGAGAGAGAGAGGGGGGAGAGAGAGAGAGTGAGCGAGAGAGAGAGAGGCTGAGAAAGCAGGCTACAAGGTCCAGGACTTGAACCACAGTTGGTCATGTAGGAGTCCAGTGCCTTAACCACTGTACCATTTGCTGGCCCCAGTCTGCCATTTCTTGATGACTCACACTATTCCCTGTATTTCATTTCTTGCCACTCTTTTCTGGACAATTATTTAAATATTGTGCCAGAGTGTGAAGGCAGTGGTGCAAATTGTGGTGCAAAGATATTGCACTTGCTCTCCTGAAACATGCAATGGTGAGAGAGAGAGAGAGAGAGAGAGAGAGAGAGAGAGACAGTGGACAGACAGTTTCATAATCTACACTTTCTTTGTATTCTTTGTGTTTGCATTTTTATTGAATACAATGTTAAGAAAGCCCTGCAGGAAAGAGAGATGAATTTTGATGTGGACGATTAGGAGAGTTTTCTTGTGGGAGGTGGGATTTAGCCATGACCTTGAAGATCTTTAGGACCATGACAGGAAGGAATACACATTTAAAGGAGCAATTTAGAACCAGGAGAGCACAGGAGTGGGGCATGTCAGAACTTGTTCTCAGGGACACTGAGTAGATCCATGTGACTATGGCGGCATTTGTGGAGACATACGGGAATAAGAATGGGAAGAACATTGGAGTGAAGCTCTTGAAGCCTCTACAATAGTAGAGTGTTTTTCTAGTTATTCTGGCATTAACTATATAAAAGTACTTTATATCTACATTAAAAATATCCAGCATAATTCTTACCAGGGGAAAAAGTTGTCAATCAGTTCTACACTATTATAGTTTTCCATTTTGAACTCTAATAGGATGTGAAAAACCAGTACCATTATGTGTCTGGATTTTTTTTTCTTCTTTCTAAAATACAGTCCTGTGACACATAATAATGTTTCAGTCAATTACAGAATTCCTGTATGAGGGTAGTTCCATAAGATGATAATAGGCTATACCACGTAGCCTAGAAATGGAGTAGGCTAGGCTATCTAGGTTTATATACATACACTATGATGCTCACACAATGATGAAATTGCCTAGCAATGACACATTTGTCAGAACATATCCCTATCATTAAGGGACACATGACTAATAACTTTTTCTTCTGAAAAAAGAATAATTTATTTAATTTTATTTATTATGGTCTTTAAAAAAAATTGCTATAGGGTATTTGTGCTCACCAGACACACACACACACATGCACACGCACACACAGAGAGAGAGAGAGAGAGTGAGAAAACAAGCTGTCAGGGTCAGGGACTTGAATCATACTTGGCCAGTGGGAGTCCAGTTCCTCAACCACCATGCCAACCACTGGCCCCTGTAAATGATTTATTTTGCAATCTATTTTGACTACTTATATACCCTTAAGCCTTTTATGTTCATTTTGTGTTTGTGGCCTGTATGTTTTGGGGCTAAAGGATGCAGAATTTGAAGTCAATCTGCCTTAGTTTAAATCTCAGTTTTATTGCTTCTCAGAGGTGTGATCTTGGGCAAATTAAACTAATGTCCCTGTTTCTTAGTTTCTTATCTGTCGAATAGGGATAATAATTGTATGTACTTTGTTGAGTGGTTGTGAAGATTAAGTGGAATTGCACATTTACAAGCTCTTGTTACCTGGTACTGATGTGGGATACTGAGGTGCATGGGCCCAATACCCAATGCAGGAACAACAGCAAAGCCTATTATTTGTCTCACACTCACCAAGAATTAGATATGCAAACTCAGAGTGGGGATAGCAGAGCAGAGTTTATGGAAAGAAAAGCAACTCCCAGGCAGCAGGGAGGGGTCTTGGAAGGTGAGTTGCTAATTTGAGCCTTTCATTAGGGGTTTTGAGCCTAGCCAAAAAGGATTCATGTTTTGTCCCTGCAGGGGTCACTTGCTACATATGTCATGTTATTCATTCAGGGAGCCGTACATTTAGAGAACTTCTGGTAAATGGTTGCACAAATCTTCAGGTCAAAGACCATTATTTAGTGGTCGATTTTGCTCAAGTCTTTGTCTGAGAACTTTGGGCCCTAAAACCTGTTACCTAGGTTCCAGAATGTAGTGGGGGCAGGATAAAAGCCATAGGTTAATTATTGCATTGCTGCAAACCATTTCTTATGAGCAAGTAGTTCATAGTGCAAGCTTAACTATTGTGCCTCCATCTTTGGGCCTTATGTCCTGACTATTATTTCTTAGGGTTCTATCTCCTATGACAGTACAGAGTAAACATTAAGTGTTCACTATTGCTATTATTCTATTAAAAACTAAATGAATGAATACACCAAGCACGCATATGTGTGTGCATGCCCAGAATCCTGATGGGATCAAGAAATGTAGGAGAGGGGATTGTGATATGATAATGCTCCATTGGAGGGTGTTTTTTCTTCTCTTTTTGGTGAGCACATGTGCCCTCTGGCAATAAAACAAAACAAAACAACAATGGAAGAAATAAATGAATGAAATAAATTCATATTGGCATTGAAAGAGAGTAATACATACCCATGAGGAAGTAATAATAACAACTTCTTATCAGTGTCAAAAATGAAATTCCCACCCTTAGCCTCCCAATGCCTCCCCAGCCAGAGGGCAATCACTGTTTTCTATGAGCTCTTTGTAGGACCCATTTGAGTTTCTAGAGCATATGTGTGTGCGTGTTTGTATACATATATGTGTATATCTCTATGAATCTGAAATATATGTGTGTGTGTACACATATATGTATATACAGTTTTGCAACTTGTGTTTTTGTGTTATAACATATCTTAGCAATCATTCCATATATGTAATATGGATTTATATAATTCTTTTCAATAACAACATAGTATTTATTTCATAGGTATATGAAACTACTCCATTATAAATGGACTATTAAGATCGCTTCCAGGGACCAGCAAGTGGTGTGGTGGTTACAACTCTGGATTCCTACATGACTAACTGCAGTTCGAGTCCTGGATCTGGTGGCTTGAAACTCATACCAGTCAAGTGTGGAATTGTGGTGTGGCCATTCCTCCAGGGAGATGATTTCCATTTCCCTCTCTAACTTTGTCTCCAGTGAGCACGGATGTCCTATAGCAAAAACCTAAAAGGGGGCGGGGGGGAGCTGGCAGGTGGCATGGTGGTGGTTAAGGCTCTGGACTCCCCCATGGCTGACCATGGTTTGAGTCCCAGACCTCACAGTTTGCTTTCTCACTTTTCCTCTCTCTCTCTGGTGAGTGCATGTGCCCTATAACAAATTAAAATAATAACAATAAATAAATTTTTTAGAGACTTTTTTTTTTTTTGCTGTAGAATACATGAGCTTGCTAGAGAGACAGAGAGACAGAGAGAGAAAGTGAGAAATCTCTCCCCAAGGTGGGATGGCCACACCTCCATCCCTTCTTCTTCATTCTCCTCTTGGGATTTTGGCACACAACGTACATACTCCTAGTACGAGTTTCAAGCCACCTGATCTAAGACTTAAACAGTGGTCGGTCATGTCGCAGTCCAGTTCCTTAACCACTATGCCACCTGCTGGCTTTATAAAAGAAATTTTTAAAAAATAGATAATTTCTGGTCTCCGTGTTACAAATAATGTTGCAAAGGTCATTCTGATACTTTAAAAATTTTGATGGATATTATTAAATTGTTAAATGTGAAGTAAAGTCTCCCCTACTTTCTATAAAATCTTCAGTGCAATCTACATTTGTCACTCATGCTTTGTCAGGTAGGTTTACTCTGGGGTTTGTGATGTGATGTGTGGTATTTAGCTTCAAGGTGGTATAGAAAAAACAGTTTATCCACGTGCGAGTTACAAGCACAATTTAGTGTCGAAAATACTTCAAATGAAATATTATATTACCCTTAAAATATGTCTTTTGAAGAAATTTTTCTGTATTAAACACACACACTTAAAAATATTTTTATTATTACTGCAGCCATTGCTTTTCCAATATACTTTTAAAAAAATTCATGAGTTAATTTAAAAAGACACATGAAGAACATCTGTGTATGAGGTGAATATTTTTAAATTGGCCTTACTGTTTCAAGTATTATAGAATGAACATGTGTTTTTATTTTTACATTTTTGCAACAGAAATAGAAATTAAGAACACAGTTTTTTTTTAAAGAATTATTTATTTACTTTTATTCATTCATTTTATTTTAATTTGACCAGAGAGATACACACACAGAGAGAGAAAGAGGGAAAGTGAGAAAGCAAGCCACCAGGTCCAGGACTCAAATCATGGTCAACCATGTGGGGTGTCCAGTGCCTTAACCACCATGCTACCAGCTGGTCCCCAAGAACACAGTTTTTAAGATATAAAATTTAAAAAGGGAAACAACTACTGGAGGAAGATGTATGGACAATTTTAGAAAAGAGGACAAAAAAAGGAAAGGGAGACATAAGAATTAAGAAGGCATAGGAATTTAGAATATACCTGAAGCCCTAGTAATTAGTCAACCCTGTAGATAAAACTATTATGTCTATCACAATACATATTAATATTTAGGGATCTTGAGTCATTGAAAAAAGGTTTAACAAATATTGGGAACCAGCAGTTAGCGTAATGGCTATGTCGCTGGACTCCCACGTGGTCGACCGCGGTTCGTGTCCTGGACCCGGTGGCTTAAAACTCACGCCGGGCGCGTGTGCATGCGTGCCCAAGATCCCGAGAGGAGAATGGAGGGGAAGGGATTGCAGCGTGACCATCCCCCCTGGGGGGTGATTTCTCGCTTTCTGTCTCTATGTCTCTCTCTCTCTGTCTGGCGAGCGCACGCGCCCTACAGTGAAAAATCTCTCCAAAAAAAGAAAAAAAAAGAAAAAAAAACAAATATTAATATATAATAGATTGGCTCAAGAAAGCTAATGAAGAAATGTGTAGTGCAATAATAAAATAACCTTAAAATAATCTATATCAATGTATCTATATCTATATATTTGAGAAACTTTTGCTATAGCGTGCATGCACTTGCTGGAGAAACAGACAGAAAGCGAGAAATCACCCCCTGGGAGATGGCCATGCCACAATCCCTTCTCCTTCATTCTCCTCTTGGGATTTGGGGCGGGTCCAGGACTCAAACTGCAGTCAGTTTTATGGGACCTTAACCACTACACCACTTGCTGGCCCCAAGATACATATTTTTCAATTAATAAAGGACACATATGCTCACCATAGGGAGACAGGGAGACAGAGAGGAAGAGAGAGAAAGTACCCCAACATTGAGCGTGGTTATGCTGTAATTCCTCCGTCTCCATTTCTCCATCTTGCTGGGATTTGGGTCATGCATGCACATGCATCCAGAATGTTTTTCAAGTCATTAGGCTGATATTCAAACTGTGGTCTGTGTGTGGGATCTGGAGTCCTTGACCACAAGGCTATGGGGTGGCCCTTATCAAGATAATATTCCCCTTTGAAGAGAAAATCAGCAGCTGTCTGGAAAATTCACTTGTGTGTAAAACCTCATTGTAAAACTATGTTTGATCAATGAGGCCTGTACTATATTTTGTTTTCTTCTTCTTTTTTTTTCCAGTGTTTTTTTTGATTTTCTTCTGATTGCCAGTTAAATACAGAATTTTAATTTCATAGCTTAACAATGAGAGATCATACACTGAAGTCAATACATGGTATCTAGTATTTCAGTCTAAGCTCATCCATGTACATAACTGAAATCAATTGCAAGGAAAGGTCTAACAAGTGCTAGGGGAACTTTGTAGTTTTTACAGCAATTAAAACTATATTTTGCACACTGAAGTCATCATAAGGGCAAAGTCAGAGCTTTTATATTTGCATTTATTCAACTTTGAAAACACTACTACAGATGAATTTTAAAACAAAAACAAAAACAATAGCAAGTAATGAGCATATTATGATTACAGTCCTTTGCTCATTCACTACTGCATATAAAATACTGCACTGAGTGTTGTTTACTGGTCCCATTAAGAGGTTTGACACTGAACACCACCTCCAGGATGATGATCATTATCCTCATATGCTTCTCCATTGTAACGGTCTTTCCTGATTTGGATCAAAGTCCATCAGTTCTACTTGGTCCATTTCATCAGTCTTGTCTACTTCCTTCCTCTCAGGTAGAAGGAAATTCTGCCATAGGGCAGGAGCCACCATACCCCAGAAGGAAATTCTGGAAACAGAGTTTATCGGGAGACAGAAAGCCATTCTCAAAGAATTTACCTTAAATTCGAAGATTAGATAACCCTTCTCTTATGGTCTACAATGAATCAGCATACTTTCATTTAACACACACTTGATCTCTCCATGCTTGACGATTTGACCTTGATGAGAGGTGATGACTATGGTTTGTTTGTCAAGAGTGGAAACTGGCTTTTGGAAGTCACACAATGCTTCAATCAGCTGTATGTCCAAAGATAGGAAAAGGTCTCCTTCTTGAGTAAAAGCAGCATGATCTTTCTGATCTAATACAAAGATAGTATCTCTTGGCTCAGTCCTGGTTCTTGGTCTCTTTTACCATGGAATGTTATCTTCTGACCATCTTTCATGCCTTGGTCAATATGAACTTCTAGAATTTCTTCTCTTGAACTATCTTCCTTCCATCGCAACTTTTACATCTATCTTTAGGACTGATCCATTCCCCCTGGCCTTGGCACTCCATGCATACAGACTGAATTTGCTGCAGCATTCCAGATCCAATCTGATGAATTCTTATTTGCATTCCAGTACCTCAGCAATTGGGACAGCACTCTACCATTCCTTTCTTACCACCTTGGCCTTCACATTTGTCACAAATCACATTCTTTTGCAGGGCCGGTATTCTTGTTGCACCTTTATATAAATCTAAGGTTACTGACAGCTGATGCACATTTTCTCCTCTTCTTTTTCTCTACATCCTTCCTCCTCCTCCAAAAAAATCTGTCAAAGATGTTCAGTGGGGAGCCAAAACCATCACCTGCTCCACTCTCTTTAATTGCCTTCGCTCCTTCTTTGTCATATAATTCCTCTTTCTTCACATCAGAGAGAACTTCATAAGCTTGAGAAATCTGCTTAAACTTCTCGACTTCATTTGGATTTTTATCAAGGTGGTACTTCAAGGCCAGTTTCCTGTAAACCTTCTTCAATTCTTCCTGGATTGCATTGATTGACCGCCAAAACATCATAGTAAGTGGTTTCTTTCACCATTTTCTACAGCTGGTGAGCAGACTGAGGCCACTGTGGGGAGCAGGAAGGTGTGTGTAGCTGTGCGCAGCTCAGGCAGCCACCACTCCTCCACTTCTGACCTAGCATTCTGGAAAGTTCCTGAATTTAGTTTTCTTAAAAGTTTGCTGTTACATTTAAAATGCTATCTTCAGACAGATGTTTGTTTATTACTTGATTAACTATCTTTGATGATACCATTCCCTCCTTGTTCAAGTTGTTTAAGAAAGTGTCACTATAAAATGTTGATATTGGCCATGGCAAGATCAGGAGATTGACCCACAGATCTAATTCTGTTCCAAAGAATTTAAGGGACTTTCCAAATTAATTCATTTGGATTCCACTTGGAATTTGCAATTCAGAAAGGGATTGATAGAAGTTTATGTTTTTACCATCTGTAAAGATAAGGTTTACAAAGCAAATGACATGTTTTCCTTTCAGGAAACAAGCTTCTTAAGTACCATTAAGTTTTGTTTGTCTGTTCACAAACAAATGGTGTGTGGTATATAATATTACTGATGTACCTAATTTTAAAATTTAACTTCAAAGGACTTTACTTGACAACAGTCTATTAGTATACTTGAAATGATAGATTTTGTGTGTGTATGTGTTTTCTTCTTTTTTTTTAGAGTCAGATTTTTCTTCTATAACCCGTCTTTCCTTAAATGTGTCTAGATTCTTGCAGTTAATGCCTCATTTTAATACCCCATTTTATCAATTAATTGTCTTGAATACTGGAATTGAATTTTAATCATTTTCAATGTGGAGATGTCTGTTCCAATACATTGATCTATTCAGAGTGAGTCGCTATTTTTTCCTTACTCCTCATCTGTCCTTCTCCCCAGTGTTAGTAAAGATTCTGCTAGGCTTTCCCCTATTTTTCCACCTCTCCTTATTTTTCTAGAACTAGATACATACAGTACTTCAGAAAAGAAATCATGGCTGCCTCTCAGAGATACATGATGATATTTTTTTACAATTTTCCAGTAACAGTTCAACAGTGCCTCCAGGCTCTGATGGCTGTGATTCAAGTGGTCCCTTGGGCTGTTGATGTCTTTCAGATTAGAGCAGTCCATTTTTTGCCTGGCCTAATGGACTAGCTCACTTGAACACCTAGCAGAATCCTTTTTTCCAGATGACTACATTCTTGACTTAAACAAAGCTGAGCTTAAATTGCTAGGGACTGGACCTGGAGACTCCTGGCTTTGTCAACTTTTGACCTTAGGAAATTACTTTATCCTTAATGGTCTTTAATTCCACCATCTGGTGATAATTTTAAAAGATCTTTCCTGGTTCTGAAGTTTTTATTTTTTAAATTTGTATTTATTTATTTATTTTAAGAAAGATTTTTGCTATAGGGTGCAAGCTCTTGCCAGAGAGACCGAGAGAAACAGAAAGAAAGTGAGAAATCACGCCCCAGGAGGATGGCCACATTGCAATCCCTTTTCCTTCATTCTCCTTTTGGGATTTTGGCATGCACACACACATGCCTGGTGTGAGTTTTAAGCCACCAGGAACTTGAACCACTGGTGGAGAGGAGCTATATCTCACTCATATTCATATCACCAACCCTTATCACTGGACTCAACCACTTGAACCAGTTGACTACGTGGGGAAAGGAAAGGAGTGAAATGTCCTTATCCATAGCCTAGGTCAGGATATATAATTTTCTCTTTTTAAATTTTATTTATCATTATTATTTTTAAAAATTTGCTATAGGGCACATGCACTCATCAGAGACAGACACAGAAAGAGAGAGAAAAAGTGAGAAAGCAAGCTGCCAGATTCAGGACTTGAACTGTGGTCGACCATGTGGTAGTCCAACACCTCAACCACCACACCACCTGCTGGCCCCTCTTGTTTTGTTTCTGTTTTTGCTATAGGGCATGTATCCTTACTAGGAAGAGATGGAGAGAGGAAAAGTGAGAAAGCACTCCAGGGGAGATAGCCACACCATTATCCTCTCTCCTCCATTTTTTTTCTCAGGATTCCAGGCACGCAAGCACAGGCACCCAGTGTGCCCTTCAAGTTACCAAGTCTGGGACTCAATTGCACAGCCAGCCATGTGAGATCCAGCCACATTAAGCACCATGCCATTGGCCAGTGCAAGATATATTATTCTAAGACTTTCCAGATCCCCCCCCTTTTTTAAAAAAAATTCTGAGCATTAACTTTTATTTCTTATTCTCAAAAGTGGACATATGGTGACTTATCTAGCCTACATTCTGCTCTTCTGCTGACTTGATTCAAGTCTCAGTGTGTTTTGTGCAGACTCTAAGGCGCAGAGGTCCTCACTTCTAGCAAGGGAAGATCAAACTGAAGAGGGATTCGGTGCTTCATGGTCTGTCCAGCTTACCTTATTAATTTATTATTAGTAGCCCGACAAGAGATATATGCCCAATGTACAATATTCTGTTTGTCTTATACACATTAATCCAAAGAAACATAAAATACCATTTAAAAGCCCTAGAAGAAAGGGGGTAATAAGAAGTCGGAACATTGAAGAGTTGTGAAGCACTGTTTTCCAAATGTCAACAAAAAATTAAGTGCGAACTGAAATGCTGAGATTTACAGGCACTGTGTGTAGAATGTGCAAAAGTTTGCAAAGTTTTTCTTTTCTTCTTTTGGCATTACTTTAAGAAACTGTATCAAATATATTTCTTACAAATACAAAGCTTACTTTCTCTCCCAACTGAAGACAAGTTTAAAACAATTCAAAGTTATCAATACACAGTACAATAACACAGGTGAACCAGACAAATTCTTTTTTTTTGTGGAAAAGAATAACAAACCAATATTAGGATGTCTAAAGACTCAACAAATAGCAGTCTAGAAGCCACCCAGAAAAACTTTTCTGTTGCCCAAACCTTTTGTTCTTCTAAAGCCACCATTCCACCAGCTGAAGATTTTATATGCAGATACCCAAATACTGTAAACTCTAACTTGTATTTCCTTCATCAGCTTTTGGCTGTGAAGTTTCCTCTGTTGTCTTTGTTGAATCCTTTGGTTTTCTTCCATTCTTGGACACTTTGGTACGAGAATTATTGCTTTTGTCCTTTGCTGACTTCTGTGAGGTTTCTGTAGTTGAGGGACAGCTGTCTAAATCCTCTGAGAGGGCATCATGGGGTCTTGGTCACCTCTGGGTTTCTCTGATTCCTTTGTAGGTGGCTTTGCTGGTTTGTCCTTCTTGTCGTTGTCTAGGAGGTGTCTATACTCTGGTGGGATGGTGTCATCTCTTTCTCCTAGCTTGTCTCTATGTTCGGCTTTAGCCCTTTGCTTTACTTTATCCTCCATTGGCTTGTTCTCATTGGGGTCAGGTCACTACCCTCCACAGTTCAAACTGCTACCAACTCTCCCCAAAATGGCTACATTAGCTCCTAACTTAGTCTTTCTTCATGCTGCCTTTGTCCTAGACTGTCAGAAAGTTTATCCAGGGCGTCATCCAGTTCTTTGTTGCTCTGCAGAGTGTCAGGGGGTGGGCCTGCAGCTTGGGGGGTTGAAGCTGGGATTTGAGAAACCACTTCAGAGATGGCAGCAGCAAGTTTAGCCTCTTGAAATTTAAAAGATGAAGTGTTTGGGAGACCATAGAAGTCCTCAGATAAAGCATCAAGAAGAAACTCTTCACTCAAAGGAGGAAGCACTTGGGCACTTCTGGCTGGAGTGGTTTTCCATCTTTATCCTTTATCTCTTTTAATCTGTACTCAGGAGGAATTGTTTCATCTTTCTCACCAAGTTTTTCATGGTCTTCTTCTTTGGATCTCTCCTTGATTTCATCCACCACAAGTTTTCCGTCTTCTGGGTCTGCTTCCCTTTTCCCAAGGCTACCAGCCAAGGCTTCCACAGCATCGTCCGGCACCGTGCCCTTCGAGGCAGCTGGCTTGGCTGCAGTGGACTGTATTGAGCAGGTGGAGGTCCGAGGCACCACCTCTGCCACAGGGGTTGGGGCAGCAGCCTTAGATGCTTCTGATTTTTTAGTTGGTTTAGACTGTTTTTCTTTATGTTTACTCTGGTCAAAATCTTCTGAAAGTTCATCAGTGAGTTCTGACTCACTCAGCGGCTTGGGTTTTTCTTCAGGCTCTGGCAGTAATGGTTTTCCATCTTTATCCTTGGCTAGTTTCAGTCTGTATTCGGACGGCACTGTCTCATCATCCTCACCGCACCTCTCTCGTTTTTCCTCTTTCGCTTTTGCCTTCTCCACCTTTCTTTTCTTCTCCTGGGGTGGAGCATCACTCCTGATTACCCCAGCGGACTGAGATTTTAAAACTTCTCCTGTAGATTTCTCCTTCTCAGTTTTCTTTCCACCAGGGGTGGGAGAACTGCAGGTGAAGTCAGACGACAAGGCATTGATAGCATCATCTGGCCCCATGGGTTTCGAAGAGTCTGGAGGAGGTCCTGTGATGCCTTCTGTTTTAGCCAGAAGTTCCCTATATTTTGGAGGAATTGTGGATTCTTTTTTACCCAGTTCTTCTATGTAGATCGAAGTCATTGGATCCAAAACTTCTGGTCTGGTGTATGCTGTATTATCATCTCCGGCTTCTTCAGGTGCTCCTAAGGTGTCTATTAAGTCATCCAAAGTGGCACCCATGCCCGACTTTCCAGATGGTTTATCCAGTTTGGAGTCAGCAGGTGCAGCTGGAGCTACTGACTTCTTTTCTTTTTTCTTGTCACCTGATTTGTCAGCTACACCAGCAACGATGCTCTCTCCACCAGCAGAAATGGTGTCTTGCGACTTTGTCTTTGGTTCTGTCGACTTCCCTGATGTTGGCTGCTCACTTGATCTGGAAACTGCTTTTTCCTTAGGAGCATGCTTGCTTCCTGTGTCTGGTACCTGCTTGGGTGAACTCTTTGGCTCCGTATGTTCCTTTGGCTTTCCTTCCTGGGATATTTTCTCGTGAACCGCAGATGGCTTAGTTGATTGTGATTTCTTTTCAGGCTCTGTCTTTATAGCCTTGGTTTTCCTCTCTCCTGGCTTTGAAGGTAATCCACTGGTTTTCTCATTGACATGCGTCTTATACCACCAGCTTGCAAATGCCATGGCGAAAACCAGCTGGGTTGGATCCGCGCAGCTACGACCCGGAGAAGGTGGGAGGTGCAGTGCTAGGGGTGCTGGGCTCACACCTGTCCCAGATCCCTCTTTTCCTTCTGTTGTGTTCTGAATTCATTATTCCTTCTACTGGGTTTCCACAGTGCCTTGCCCTTAAAAGCTTCCCATCAGAGAGTTCATGGTAGGATACTAAATTACCTATTTATATTATCTGTCTCCTCTTTGGGACAATGGGGCCATAGTGGACAGGAGCTATATCTCACTCGTATTCATATCATCAGCCCTCCACACAGACTCTGTGTACACAGGTCCTCAGGAATGACTGTTAAAGTAAAACAATAGAGGTGAAAAGCAATTGCTCAGATCCTGAGAGAGTTTTGTTTTTTTTATTCGTTTATTTATTTTTCTTTCTCAGAGCATTGAACAGGTAGTCAAAAGACACTGGCTTGATAACTGAGAGGCCCTTGGACAGCTCACTTAACCTACATTTGCCAAAATCATGCAGTAGAACTAAATATCAAATAAAATTACACACAAGGAAACACCTTGAAAAATAAAGAGCTATTAATGTTAATAGCATTACTTGAACCCACACTTTTCTTCAGTCTTCCTCCAGGTGCAATTCATTACCAACTCCTATTGGTGTCACCATTAATTAGTTCTCACATCTGTCTTCTTTCTACTTCCACTACCCTCCACAGTCCAAACTGCTACCAACTCTCCCCAAAATGGCTACATTAGCTCCTAACAGTCTTTCTTCATGCTGCCTGGGCCCTCTCCTTCCAAACTATGGATAGAGTAATCCTTGTTAAAAATGCAAATGCATTCCTCTTTACCACCCCAGGGGACTTGCAATGCCCTTAAGAAAAGACCCAAATCTTTCCTGTGGCATAAACTCTGATTGATGTGGTTCTTCTCACTCCTCTGGCCTTTTCTCACCTACCAGTCTCCTCCCTCTACTCTTCAGTCTCAGTGGTCTTGAACTTCTAAGGACTTGCCTTAAGGTAGGCTGTTTCCTATGTTTGGAATGTTCATCCTACTCAACCTCTCTGTGATAGGTTGAATAATGACTCCCAATGATAGATAGGTCCTAATTATTGAAACCAGTGAACGTTATCACGTCATTGGGGTTTTTGCAGATATAGATTAAGGGACTATTCTCCAAATGAGGAGATTATCTTGATTTATCCTGAAGGGACCGAAGTGTAATCATGTGGGTCCTTAAAAGAGGGAACTGGAAGGGGACCAGCAGTTAGCATAATGGCTATGTTGCTGGACTCCCATGTAGTTGACTGAGGTTTGAGTCCAGCAGGCGGGGGGCGTGGTGGTTAAGGCGCTGGATGCTCCCCCATGGCTGACCACGGTTCAAGTCCTGGACCTGGCGGCTTGCTTTCTCATCTTCTCTCTCACTTTCTGTCTGTGTGTATCTCTCTGGTCAAATTAAAATGAATGAATAAATAAAGTGCAATAAATAATTTAAAAAACCCCAAAAAAACAAAACAAAAAAAAAACACAGGGCGCATTTGCGTGCGTGCCCAAGATCCCAAGAGGAGAATGGAGGAGAAAGGATTGCGGCATGGCCATCCCCCCTGGGGGGTGATTTCTCGCTTTCTGTCTCTCTGTCTCTCTCTGTCTGGCGAGCGCATGCGCCCTATGACCAAAAATCTCTCAAAAAAAAATAAAAATGAGGAAACTGGAAGGTTTGGCACAGAAGACTGAAGGCAATGTGATGATGAAATAGTGAGAGAGATTTGAAGATAATTTGATGCTGACTTTAAAGATGGAGGAAGGTGTCATGGGCTAGGAGATGCAGCTCTAAAATCTGGAAAGGAGGACTGCTCCTATAGCTCAGTGGTTAAGGGAGCTGAATCTACAAGGCTGGCTATGGTGCAAATCCAAGCCATAGTGCCTTAAAAAAATACACTGGGCGCATGTGTGTGCATGTGTGTATGTATGTGATTGTGTTCCAAATCCTGACAGGAAGAAAAAATGGAGGAAAAAGGTTTGCAGTATGACCATATCCTGCTAGGGAGTGGTTTCCCTCTCTTTCTCGTGAGTGCATGTGCCCTGTTGGAGGGTGGGGTGAGGGGAGCGGGATAAGGTAAAAAAATAAATTCTTGGGGACCAGCAAATGGCATAATGGTTACGTTCTTGGCCTCCCATGTAGTTGATTGTGGTTTGAGTCCTGGGCTTAAAACTCATGTGGTGTGTGTGTGTGTGTGTGTGTGTGTGTGCGTGTGCATGCATAAAATTCTGAGAGGAGAATGGAGAAGAAGGGGTTGAGATGTGGTCATCCCCCCGGGAGATGACTTTTCTCCACACTCCCCTGGGGGGTGATTTCTCTCTTTCTCTGTGTATCTCTCTTTCTCTGTGTATCTGGTGAGTGCACGCACCCTGTAGCAAAAATCTCTCTACCTAAAAAAAGAAAAAAAAAAAGAATAGATTCTCTTGTAGAGTCGTCCGAGGGAGTATGGCCCTACCTGTTGGTTTCTGCCCAGTGAAGCCCATTTTGGACTTCTGGCCTCCAGAACTGTAAGAGAATATGTTTCTGTTGTTTTTACTCACTCAGTTTATAGTATTTGTTACAACACCAATAGGAAATTAACATATAACTTATCGTTTGAGCAAATGCTTTGTCCTCTCCAGAGTAAAATAGGAAAGCCCAGGTCAATATTCTAGAACTATCTACCATCCAGTATCAAAGTCAATAGCCACAGGTGACTGCTAAGCACTTAGAAGTTATACTTTGACTAATGTGGCTGATGTGGGGCTGTGAAAAGTTTGGGTCATTTTCCTATGAACAATGTAAATCCACTGGGTATGTGGGAAAAGAATATATTTGCATTTGGTGGGGATGCCTAGTGCAGGTAACCTTCCCTTGACCCAGCTGCAGTACTGGGCACCTGATCCAGGCCTGGCCAATCATGGAATGCAGTTTCTAAGGGCCGATGGGCTAGTACTGAGCCAGATGCCTTAGGGTCTTTCCCAGAGATCTGATATGACCATGGAGATGACAAGCCAGCTCTCTTTCTTCCAGAGAGGCTGAGTTGGGATTCTTCAGTACTAGACGTTGGTGACTGTGTTCCACTTCTCCCTCTGCCTGGAGGAAGTACACCAATAACCGAAAGACTAAAGCTGACATACAGAGAGTAGTAGAGCTAAACTGGTGAGTGGTACAGAAAGAGCCATTAGAGTCTGTGGTGTCCCTAAGGCCAGTTTTACCCCTCTAACTCATGAGGGTAAATCATCACAAATACCTGGAATTGTAAGAGTTAGTTTTGCCACCCCACGTGGAGTACACTCATCAGGTATGAAGCCAACATAAAGGAGGACAGAACTGAGGGACTGGGAAGAAAAGCTGGCATCCTGAAGATGGTCTTCAAAATTGTAGGATCCAATGTGTCTGACCCTGGCAGGACCTCTTGGTTGCCCCAATTCTGTGAGCAAGTAAGTTCTTTTTTTTCTTAAATATTTTGATTTATGCTATGATGTTTATTTTGATTTATGCTATGATGTTGACCCAGTCAAGCTTTATTAAAAAAACTAGCAAGGCCACTGTGCATTATTTAAAAAAAGAATTTGAAAAAAGATTTTTAAAAATGATACTATGAGGAGAAAAAGAAATCATTCAGAGATTCTTGAAAGAGCATTATGCAATAGAAGAAATAAACTATTTTCCAACAGCCCTGTTAATGACTGCAATAAATTCAGGCCCCAGAAAAATCAATTGCTTCCTTGCTAAATTCTATTTCATCCATCCTTTCCACCCTCCCGTTACTAGAGTAGAGTTGTGGCTCTAAAGAAGGCACATGTCTTTGATCTAAGTCATATTTTCCCCAATGTATTCATTTATTTAATAATCATCAAGTTTAAATCGTGTATATGTATCATGTACCACATGATGTTCTGGAAGATATTGTATTTGTAGAATAGCTAAACTGGGTTAATGAACTTATGCACTATTTCACATGCTTATCATTTTTTCGTTGAGAGCATTTAAAATCTACTCTTAACTATTTTCAAGAATACAGTATATTGTTATTAACTGTAGCCCCTTGATGTGGAATAGATCTCCAGAATTTATTTTTTCTGAATAAATTGTGGACCCTTTGACCAATATTTCTCCATTTTCTCCATATCCCCACAGTCCAGCCCCTGGTAGCTTCTACAAGTTCTCTACTTCTATAAATTCAGCTTTTTTAGATTCCACATATAAATGAGATCATGTATCGATAGTATTTGTCTTTCTGTGCCTGGTTATTTTCCCTTAACCTGATGTCCCCCAATTCATCCAGGTTGTCACAATGACATAATTTTCTTTTTTTTTTAAGAATGAATCATACTCCATTGTGTATATATGCTGCATTTTCTTTATCCATCCATGTACTGATGAACACTTAAGTTCATTCCATAGCTTGGCTATTGTGAATAATGCTGCAGTAAATTAGAATGCAGATTTTCCTTCAACATACTGATTTCATTTCCTTTGTCTACATATACCTGTGTGGGAGATTGTATGGTAGTTCTATTTTCAGTCTTTTTTAAAAATTATTTTATTTAACTTTATTTATGTATGTCTTTATATATTTTTAATTTTGACCAGAGAGGGACAGAGTGAGAGAGAGAGAGGGAAGATGAGAAAGCAAGCTGCCAGGTGTGAGACTCAAACCACAGTCAGCCATGTGGGAGTCCAATGCCTTTAACCACCACACCACCTGCCGGCCTCCTATTTTCAGTTTTTGAGGGCTCTCCACAGTGTTTTCCATAATGGTTGTACTAATTTATGTTCCCACCCATCATGCATGTACAAGGGTTCCTTTTTTCTCCGCACACTTGCTAGCACTTGTTACCATTCGTGTTTTTGTAATTCTAACAAATGTAAAGTGATAGCTCATTGTGGTTTCAATTTACATTTCTCTGAAGGCTAGAGACAGTGAACCTGTTCTTATATATCTGTTTGGCCAATGGTATGTCTTCTTTTGAGAAATGTCTATTCCAGGATCTCAGTTACTTTATTCCCCTTTATCTTTGTTCTATTGCTAGAGATCTGGGGAGTTTTAAAGTATAAGACCTACGAGGCAAGGCTTTTCCCCCATGTTTTGTTCCCTGTTATATCTTTAGCACCTAGAATTGCCTGGCTTATAATAAGTGCTCAAAAAATATCTTCAAGGGACCAGCAGTTGGCGTAATGGCTATGTTGCTGAACTTCCATGTAGTCACCCCCAGTTCGAGTCCTGGACCCCGTGACTTAAACTCATGCTGGGTGCATATGCATGCATGCCCAAGATCCCGAGAAGAGAATGGAGGAGAAGGGATTGAGGCGTGGCCATCCTCTCTGGGGGGTGATTTTCACTTTCTCTGTCTTCCTGGTGAGCGCACACACCCTATAGCAAAAATCACTCCAAAAAAAAAAAATTGAAATGAATGAATGCAACAGCAATATTTACTTTACACTGTTGTGTTAAAGAGATGCAAGATAATAGAAGAAATTAGGAATGGTTCCTGGCCCTCGAGGGTACAAATAATTATTTTATTCTAATTCTTTCTTTTTTAATTTATTAGAAGCCCATAGACTAAAAATAATTGAATTTATTCTCTAATATTTGCAAAATGTGCTTCCAAGAGCATCAATGTCCCTAGAGCGTATGGTTCAGATATTTCCTTGGATGCTTGCAAATGTGTAAAAATCAAATGTTAAGAATTTTAAACTCCTTGGGCTGGTTGCATAGCCTAGTCATTAAGGGAGCTGGATCCCACATGACTGATTACAATTTGAATTCTGGCCCTGGCAGCTTGAAAAACACACAGGGAGCTTGTGCCTGCGTGCCCAAAATCCTGACAGGATGGAGAAGTGGAGGAGAAAGGATTGTGGCATGACCACACTCCATTGGGGGATACTTTCTCACTCTTTCTGTCTCTCCATCTCTTTTTGGCAATTAAATAATAATAATAATAATAATAATAATATCTCCCAAAATATTCAAATGAATGCATACAACAAAAATATTTACTTTATACCTGTTGTAAAAAAAATAAGAATAATTTTGCAGACTCCTTGAATGCTTGAAGCTGATCTTATGAGGCATAACCCAAATTTGTTTTAAAGCATAGGAAATACGTGATTGAGAGAACAGGATAATTTAGTTACATATCTAGACATGGCAGTGCATTCTGTGTTACTCATGGAACAAATATAACCCATTCAAGCAAGCTACAGAAATTATGAATAAAATTACCATAAGGACTTAATGATGGTGGTATTTTGAATGCCTCTCGTCAGTCCACAGTGAGACACCTGCCAGAGTCCCCTCCTCTGTAGCTGAATTGGGCTTTCATCATGGTCAACCCACTGTCATGGCCTTGCTCTGATGGCATTGTTTATAGTAATCCATGAGGCCCCTGGTCATCTGATGTCCTATGTACATGCGCAGCCCAGAGGCAGTTTTCATCAGCAACACGTCTTCATGGTCAGGTAGTGTGGGATGCAGTAGCTGCATGCTCCAGATTTGATACGGGGCACAGGAAGTAGTCTCGGGGCTGGGGCTCATGGTCTTCTAGTTTCCTCCTAGCGAAGAACATATACACAACTTTAGTACTAGAGTTGGGTGTTATTTGCTTCTTTCTAGTTAAGGAGTAAGCCAGAAAGGAACTGTGACACTGGTATGGTTTTGTTTTTATGTTTATTTATTATTTTTTTTAGAGTTTTTTTTGCTATAGGGCATGTGCTCTCACCAGACAGACAGAGAGAGACAGAGAGACATAAAGCGAGAAATCACCCCCAGGGGGGATGGCCATGCCACAATCCCTTCTCCTCCATTCTCCTCTCGGGATCTTGGGTGCGCACACACACGTGCCCGGCGTGATTTTAAGCCACCGGGTCCAGGACATGAATAGTGGTCGACTACATGGGAGTCCAGCGACATAGCCATTACGCTAACTGCTGGTCCCAACACTGGTATGGTTTTTACACATTTCCTAACCACTGTTTTTGAAGGAGGCACACAATTAATGGTGTAAGATGTCTGATAAGGTATCTGGTCCAATTTGTATTATTTTTCATGTTCCATTGCTAAGGTAATTTTAATGTTTTTCCTCTGGGAGGCTGTGGAAATAAATACTATGGAGAGAGACAAAGGGAGATTTTTTTTTTTAAGTACTTCTTTCCTTTTAGCAACAGGGTAGGGATACAAATGTGTATTTCAGAATCCATTGCTAACTGCTGGTTCCCAACACTGGTATGGTTTTTACACATTTCCTAACCACTGTTTTTGAAGGAGGCACACAATTAATGGTGTAAGATGTCTGATAAGGTATCTGGTCCAATTTGTATTATTTTTCATGTTCCATTGCTAAGGTAATTTTAATGTTTTTCCTCTGGGAGGCTGTGGAAATAAATACTATGGAGAGAGACAAAGGGAGATTTTTTTTTTTAAGTACTTCTTTCCTTTTAGCAACAGGGTAGGGATACAAATGTGTATTTCAGAATCCATTTTATTTTCAGGGTTTGTCTTGTAACAGCAAAGCTGTGGCTTACATTGCAGTGTCTTCCTGTAGGAGCCGGTACCCAGAATCAGGGCTGTCTCTGGTCTGAGCACTCTGCAGCTCCCTGAAAGACCTGCCTGGGAGAGCTGAGTGCCTGTTGGCCTCCCTTTCTCATCTCTAAAGCAGAGATCTGAGAGCTGAGCCCTGCCTACATGCAAGGGGCGGGAGAGGATCTGTGAGGCTCTTAGGTCTTTGAAGGCAGGTGCTGTAGGAAGGTGAGATAAAAGTTTCCGGAGATGAAACGATGGTCAGGAGGCCTTTTGAGGGCTGCCAACATCATTGTAACTACCTTTCCCCTCTCTTCTCCTGCCATGCCCTGGCATTTGGTTTGTCGTAATATTAGGACTTAAGTTGAGGGGAGGTATCTTAATGGCCTATAACACCTCCTCCCTCAAATCTCCACTGGGAATTGGGAAAGAAGAAATGAAAGGGAGAAGGGAGGATGGAGGGGGTGGGAAGGGGAGGGCTGTGCTGAGGAGCTCTTCCCGAGAGCTCAGAAGGGGGAGAGAAAGACGCTAAAAGGGCACCTCGCTGCTCACTGTTTGCAGGAGATAATTGCATTCCTCCAAGCCTTTCTACAGTTGTGGTTCCCTCAGCTGCGGCTGCCTACATTTTCTGCACTTGGGGACCAGTAATGCTCTCCCTGGTATGGGGGCTGGTGGTGAGTTAGACCTTGGGCTCTCAGCGAGTACCTGCCCCAGTGCCCTGTGCTATTCTCCACCATTTGTTGTGTGTCTATTTATGGCACTAGACTAGACTCTTCAAGGACGGGTGGGAGCTGGGCTTTATCCACTCTTACACCACTTCCCTCCATTCTGATTCCCAAGTACCTAGCACAAAATCTGCGTAAAGTGTGAGAAGTGCGCCCCCATCACATCAAGCACAGGGCAGCACTGATGCTCCAGAATTAGAAGGTTCCAGTGCAGCCATGTCATCGGACAGAGTGGAACAAGACAGTGTTCCAAATGGAACAGTCTCATGTTCTCAGCCCTATCCTATTCATCTCCATGTCTGTGTTCTTTGTAAGTTCTGTAGCATAAATCTCTTCTCAGGAAGAAGTACAGTTTCTGTGTACTTATAAACTCAGTTTATACTTTCCAACAACTCTCCTCCCCTAGCACAAAACTCCATAATAGTAGGTACTTAAAAAAAAAAAGAAGTGTTTGTGTCCTCTAAGCATCCTCAGCCTACATTAGCCTGAATGGTTGTGGTATGCTGAACAATGGTTCCCAGATATGTTCATATACTAATCCTCCAAATCTGTGTTATCTTTTTATGGCAAGAAGGTTTTGTAGGTGTTATTAAGGATCTTGAGATGGCAATGTTATCATGGATGATTGGGTGAAACTTGCTGTAATCACAACAGTCCTTTTAAGAGGGATGGATGAATAAGAGAAGGTGATGGGACCAAAGAAGCTGAGGTTGCAATGACAATTTGAAGACGGAGGAAGGGGACCAGAAGCCAAGTCATCCAAGTGGCCACTAGAAGCTAAAATCAAGATGTTGGCTGGACCCCTTGTAATTTGATTTTACTTTGGAATCTCTAGAAGGAACCAGTTCAGCCAACAGCTTGATGTTAGGACAGTGAAATTGACTGTAGATGTCTGACCTCCAGACTGTAAGAGAATGTGTTTCTATTGTTTCAAGTCACAAAGTTTGTGGCTTTGTTACAATAGCAATAGGAACTTTTATAGTGATGTACCTGGTTCCAGTGTTCTGGGGAGACCTCAGGGCAATGCAAAAGTTTTGCAGGACTAAGGAGTTGAGGAAACAGGTGTACACACACCTGCTGATTTTAGCCTAACTGAGGCTAGGGAGATTGCTTCCTTTCAGCCTTGCGTGTCCCTAAATATTGAAATGTACAACTCTGGCTGGAGTAGTTGGGTGAGAAGGCAGCAAACAATATCAAACACCAATGCTTCTGTGGTACCTGGGGCTCCCCACTTTGGGATTCATTCCCCCTCCTCCTCAACATTATCCACAGTGACACAGATAAAGGCCTAACTCTTAGCTCTTCCAGAGAACATATTCCTAGAAAACTATAACTAATTCATTAAGGAGAAATTAGCTCCCAAGTTCCACCAAGTATCTTAAAGAAAACAAACTGGACAGTATTAACCGTACAAAACTGTCATTAAAACATTAGATTATGATTAAATATATCTAGAAAGATGAGGAATGTACTATGAAATAAGATTAGCAAATAAAAAGAACACGTGTGTATGTTTATGTACGTGTATGAGGGATTTTCTGAAAGTTCATGGAGAATGCATGTCATGAAAAAACTATGCATAAATTTCAAATTTTTTTTGCATCCTAATAAACTCATACTTTAATTCCTTTTACTACACTGTAACTTAGGTAGGAGAATGTCCACTGGGATCCAATGTTCCTTGACAGAAGGTTCCATTCATCTGGAGATACTGTGTTAGGTGTGAGGCTACATTCTAGTTGTTTGGTTAGTATAGACAAATGGAGGATTTAAAAAACAGAGCCCCAGGACCAGCAGTTGGTATAATGGCTATGTTGCTGGACTCCCATGTAGTTGAACGTGGTTCAAGTCCTGGACCCGGTGGCTTAAACTCATGCCAGGTGCATGTGTGTGAGTGCCCAGGATCCCGAGAACAATAAATAAATAGATAGATAGATAAATAACAGAGCCCCTCATTCTATACCTAAGGATCTGGCCATAGGCAAGTTACTCTATCTGTCAAGATAAGGCCTATGTAGGCCCAGGACAAAAGAACCATCTTTAATAAAAAGGTAATTATCAATAGGTCCAAGATGTTCTCATCTCCTAATAATGAGGTCATCTGAAAAGTCACAATGCGTTTTTACATGAAAACACAAAGAAAAATATGGCATGACTTTCTTGATGACTTAATAGTTCACAAGTATTTGGTAATGCTAAATATGTTATTGAAGAGGGGGAGAGAGAGAGAGAGAGAGAGAGAGAGAATTCTAGGCAGAAGGGACTATAAGTCCAAAGACAGATAAGCCCGCACATACACACACAGGTATACACAAAACACAGTTTGGAGGAAGGAGAAAAGAAGGTCTTCAAGGACTTTAAATAGAAGAAGATAATCTGGAAATGAGATTGGATCTGGCATGTACCTATTTTTCACTTGTCAAAGGGTGCATGTGTTCACCAGAGAGAAAGACAGAGAAAGTGAGTGTGAGAGAGAGAGAGAGAGAGAAAGTACCTCCAATGTTGTGTAGTCCTGCTGCAATCCCTTCTCCTCTGTTTTTCCATCCTGCTGGGATTCTGTGAATGTGAGCACACATGCCCTAGGTGTTCTTCAAGATACTAGGGCTGGGGTTGAGCTGCTGTTGGCCATGTGAGTTCTGGCTCCTTTAACCACTAGTCTATGGGCTGGACTTGGATATGCTATATTAATGATTATGAACTTTATTTGATAAGCAATGGGTGTTATTGTTTGAGGACTCATAGTGAAAATTATAATTTACATGGGACTAAAACTGTAATCTTGGATGGGAGTAATTTTACACTTACAATTTCCTTCTATATCAGAAAAAATCCTTAGTGTAGTAGAAGTCAGTGACCATCTAATTGTTCAAAAACGAGTATTGGCAGGCAGATGGAGAGAAAATAGCTTAGGTTATAGAACACACAGAAAATGGAAGAAAAACAGGGTGGTTTTTAAAAGAATTTTTGGGATAATTTTTGTTTTCTATGAAGAGTTCGACTGGCAAATAAAACACTGAATAAGCATAGTGAATTATTTCATTTTATATTCTAGTAATGGCTTTTTATTATTTATTTATTTATTTTATAACTAAAGAACTTTAATTTATTTTTCACTAAGACTTTATCCTGAGGACATAAATAAACTGTGTCACCACCTCCCACCCCATCTTGAAAGGTTAGTACAGTGAGTGTTACAAAACAGGTATGAACAGTTTGAAAGATTGGAGCCAATATTAACGGACAAGGAGCAAGCTCCATCTAAATCATCATAAAAATGATTAAGTAAAAAAAAAAATAACTAATCAAATTAAATATGCTCCATGAGCAGGAAATGCTAGTGTACCCTCCCTCCTGTATTTCCTCCTAAAATAGTTTTCAAAAATTAGATATAGTCAAGAAATGGAAAAATTAAGTTCTCTATCCTTCTGTGTCCCTACTATAGCCTCTTATGGTGACTTACACTACAAAACATACAACATTGTTTTGCAATTACTGTTTCTATGGTTATAAACTACTTCAGGGCAAGATGGATCACTTTTAAATTCCTTTGACTTGTACCCAAGATTGGTAAGTCCAATAAGCATTTTTTTAAGCGCTTTTAGCCTTAGGACACATGCACTTGCCAGAGACAGAGAGACAGAGACAGTGAGAGAGAAATTGAGAAATTGTCTTCCAGGGGAGATGGCCATACAGCAATCCCTTCTCCTCCCTTCTCCTCCTAGGATCCTGGGCATGCATGCACACATGCCCAGCATGAATTTCGAGCTACCAGGTCCAGGACTTGAACCAAGGTTGGGCCATGTGGGAGTTCGGTCTAGTAATGGCTTTTAAAAACGATGTCTTTGGGACCAGCAGTTAGCGTAATGGCTATATGTCGTTGGACTCCCACATAGTCAATCCCAGTTCGAATCCTGGACCCGGTGGTTTAAACTCACGCCGGGCGCATGTGCGTGCATGCCCAAGATCCCGAGAGGAGAGTGGAGGAGAAGGGATTGCAGCGTGGCCATTCCCCCGGGGAGTAATTTCCTGCTTTCTGTCTCTCTGTCTCTCTTTGTCTGTCTGGCGAGTGCACGTGCCCTCAAGCAAAAACGTCTCCAAAAAAACAAAAACAAAAACAAACACAAAAAAACAAACAAATGATGTCTTCGTTAAAGATGGGAGGGGTCTTTGACATCAGGTCCTTGTTCCCTATATACATTAAAGGAAAATCGAAGTGGCTTCTCTAAAGTCACAAGACCACTTATGCCAAAATCAAGACCCATGTCAGTGCAGGTCCAATCCAGTCTCCTGCTGCCATCATAACTAACTGTGATAATTATACAAATTAAATACATGAACCTTCTTATGCCTGTCAAACTTGCTCCTTCTGTTGTAATCAGTGGCATTGGTCCCCTCCCGGGTGCCTTGAGTTGGTTAGTATTTATCAGAATGGAAATCTATGATGTTGGAAGTGAAGAGAAGAACAGGTTGGCAGACCATGATAAATCAATGATTCAGGAAAATATATATATTAATAGATTAACAAGTGAGTGTGGAAAGCAGACCACATAGCAAATACAAAACCCTAAGATATTGACATTGATTTGGTGACCAGAGTGAGATAAGTCAAGAAAACTTGCTTTTTCTAGCCTGGTAAGTAAGTGAGAAGTCTTGACAAAAATTGGACTTCAGACCAAGCCATGGTGACTCACAGATAGAGTCACTACATGGGAGGCTGAAGACCATATGGGTGGCCCAGGTTTAGTTCCTGGGCCCAACTTGAACACATAGTGCACATTTGCGCATGGGTTTAATCAGTTCTAGCTTCTTGGGAGGCTGGGGCTCCTAAAAGCTCATTCAAAGAAAAATCCAAAGAGGAAGATACCTTGCATCTTAAAGGGGATATATGATGGCTAATAGCAGTCTTCAAGTGATAAGAAAGAAGCAGTCTTACAGATGGATTATCATGGAGGTTAAAGAAATACTTTGTTTAAAATAAATCACAACATACATGTTTTTAGGTTATGCATGCTTAATATAACACTTGGTTCATTTGAAAAAGACGGGTGATGAATCCTATATCCAGACCTTTGGAGATAACTTTTGACAAATCGATGGGTATCCTGCCCCGGACATCATTGTTCTATGCATTTTACGATTTGTTTGTGTGTTTTAGAGAGAGATTTTTACTATAGGGCATGAGAACTCACCAGAAAGACAGACAGATGGAAAGTGAGCAATGACAATCCCTTTTCCATTCTCCTCTCAGGATCTCACACACACAGCATGAGTTTTAAGCCACCGAGTCTGGGACGCTAACTGCTGTTAACTACACAGTAGTCTAACGATGTAACCATTATGCCATCTGCTAGCCCTGTATTTTACAATTTAAATGTATGTATATAACTTTGCACAGATGAAGTTACATTATGTTTTTAATTTTTACTCAACAATGTATCTTAAATTTCCATTATCAAAAGATAAAGGTCTTGGGCCAGCAGATGGCGTTGAGATTAAAGCAGCTGGATCACACATGACTGACTCTGCTGTTTGAGTCCCAGACCTGGAGGCTTGAAAATCACACGAGGTGTGTGTACATGTGTGTTCAAAATCCCTAGAGGGGAATTGGCAGAGAAGGGATTGCTGTGTGGCCATCCTCCCTAAGGGATGTTTCTCACTTTCTCTTTCTCTCTCTTTCTCTCATCTTCTGTCTCTCTCTGGTGGGTGCACAAACCCTGTTGCAAATAAATAAATTAATGAATAAATAAGATCTTAAAAAATGATAAAGGTCTTTGTTTTTATTACCAATGGACACATACTATTTCATTGGGTTTTTATTAATTTGAAAGGCTCTCCTTTTAAATATTAATTTTATTTATTTATTTATTTATTTTGGAGAAGTTTTTGCTATAGGGCACGTGCGTTCGCCAGACAGAGAGAGACAGAGAGATAGAAAGCGAGAAATCACCCCCTTTAGAGGGGACGGCCACGTCGCAATCCCTTCTCCTCCATTCTCCTCTTGGGATCTTGGGCACGCATGCACACGTACCTGGCGTGAGTTTAAGCCACCAGGTCTGGGACTCGAACCGTGGTCGACTACGTGGGAGTCCAGCGACACAACCATTACGCTAACTGCTGGTCCCTAAATATTAATTTTATTGTAATTTCTAGTAGCAATACATATTTGTGGGGTATACTCTGGTTTTTACATACATGATTCAATGTGTGCTGATTAAATCAGGGTAAAAGCACATTTACCATCTCTATCATTTATCATTACTTGTGTTGTGCACATTCAAAATCCACGCAAATGTTTATGGCAGTTTTATTCATTGTCACCTAAAACTGGAAGGAACCAAGATGTCCTTCAACAGATGAAAGGTTACACAACCTGTGATACAGTCACACAATAGAATATTACTCAGCAATATAAAGAAATGAGCTATCAATTCCTGAAAAGACATGGAGAAAATTTAAATGCTAAATACTTACTGTTCAGCAAAAGAACCAATCTAAAAAGGCTACATACTGTATGACCCCAATCATACTGCATTTTGGAAAAGGCAAAACTATAGAGACAAGACAAAGAAGTAGTTGTCAGCAGTTTGAGGGGAGGGAGGGTGGGGGTGACTAGATGAAGCTCAGGGGATTTTTAGGTTGCGAAACTGTTCTGTGTGATACTGCACTGAGGATACAGGACATTCTGCACTTATCAAAACGATCTTGGGCACGCATGCACACGCACCTGGCGTGAGTTTAAGCCACCAGGTCTGGGACTCGAACCGTGGTCGACTACTTAAGTCACCAGGTCTGGGACTCGAACCGTGGTCGACTACGTGGGAGTCCAGCGACACAACCATTACGCTAACTGCTGGTCCCTAAATATTAATTTTATTGTAATTTCTAGTAGCAATACATATTTGTGGGGTATACTCTGGTTTTTACATACATGATTCAATGTGTGCTGATTAAATCAGGGTAAAAGCACATTTACCATCTCTATCATTTATCATTACTTGTGTTGTGCACATTCAAAATCCACGCAAATGTTTATGGCAGTTTTATTCATTGTCACCTAAAACTGGAAGGAACCAAGATGTCCTTCAACAGATGAAAGGTTACACAACCTGTGATACAGTCACACAATAGAATATTACTCAGCAATATAAAGAAATGAGCTATCAATTCCTGAAAAGACATGGAGAAAATTTAAATGCTAAATACTTACTGTTCAGCAAAAGAACCAATCTAAAAAGGCTACATACTGTATGACCCCAATCATACTGCATTTTGGAAAAGGCAAAACTATAGAGACAAGACAAAGAAGTGGTTGTCAGCAGTTTGAGGGGAGGGAGGGTGGGGGTGACTAGATGAAGCTCAGGGGATTTTTAGGTTGCGAAACTGTTCTGTGTGATACTGCACTGAGGATACAGGACATTCTGCACTTATCAAAACCCATAGAACTATGTGATGCAAAGATTGAATCTTGATGTAAACTATGGACTTTAGTTAACAGACTGTACCAATATTGAATCATTAATTGTGACAAATGGACCACATTAGTGCAAGGTGTTACTAAGAGGAGAACTTGGGGCTGGCAGATGACGTGGTGGTTGAGGCGCTGAACTCCCACATGGCAGACTGTGGTTCCCCATACTTGGCGACTTGCTTTCTCTCTCTCTCTCTCAGAGGAAAACTTGTATGGGGAAATATATGAGAGCTCTCTGTACCATCTCTTCAATTTTTCTGAAAATCTAAAACTATCTTAAAAAAAAGATCTATACACAAGAGATGGGTGTGAATGTCAGATGAGGTGTGTGTGGAGGAGTGGGGCCTAATGAAGGACATTTGGAGAAGGGATACGGAGGTAGAGCATTGACGGGATGAGGAGGTGTGGTGTTATTGGTTGAAGATATTTTTTTTTTTGAGAGGTTTTTGCTATAGGCCGAATGCGCCCCCCCG
>NW_006204120.1:67134-71298 GCF_000334495.1 Tupaia belangeri chinensis
ATCACCCCCTAGGGGGGATGGCCACGCCGCAATCCCTTCTCCTCCATTCTCCTCTCGGGATCTTGGGCACACATGCACACGCACCCAGTGTGAGTTCTAAGCCACCGGGTCCAGGACGCAAACTGCGGTCAACTACATGGGAGTCCAGTGACATAGCCGTTACGCTAACTGCTGGTCCCTTGGTTGAAGATATTTTGATCAACAGGACTGGGGAGAAATGTTCACATACTGAAACGCTCACATTGTAAGCTAAACAATGTGATTGAATGTATATAAAAAATTAATTAATTAATTTAAAAAAGCTGTTAATAGAACATGTTACAGAAAACCACATTTACAGCCTAATGCCTTTACTTTTAGACATCCAGTCAATGCCATTGTAATTAACCGAATATAAAATTTACTACTGGATTGGTATTTATTAAATGTATCATCCTCCTATAAAAAAAAAAAGAAGTCTATTAAGTTTTTAAAAAGGAACCCACTTTTTTCCTGATCAAAATGTTGCTTTTCTGCAGATGTAACAAGGCACAGGAAGATACAGTTATTAAATATATCATCCTCTTATAAAAAAAAAAAAAGAAGTCTATTAAGTTTTTAAAAAGGAACCCACTTTTTTCCTGATCAAAATGTTGCTTTTCTGCAGATGTAACAAGGCACAGGAAGATACAGACTAGGCTGAATGAACATGAGGCAGGATGAACTCTTACCCCAATGAGATCTGGGTCTCTCTCATAACTACCATATAAAGCTCTTAGCTTGTATATTTATTTCTGTCCGATTTTTGTCTCTACAATTAAACTCCTCAAGCTCTTTAGTTCCTGTGAAGTGAAATATTTGGCAGTGGAATGAACTTGCTTTTCTATAGAAAATGTCTAAAAATACTGTATGGGTGTATTTTGCAATATAAGAAAACGTTACAAGGCTAAAAGACAAGTTACAATCCCTTTCTGGCCATCTTTGTTGTAATCTCTGATTCACTTTCTAGAAATCAGGCTTTTAAGTTAGTCTATAACGAGGGAACAGGCATGCTTGATGAAAGCTTTTTAAACAGAAACCTGAATTCTGGGACTCTGGACTTTTCTGATCTTTTAACATGGGGTTGGTGACATTTAACCCATCTCTCCCTTTTTGATCACACTACAGAGTTAGCTGAAATCAGAAAGGCTAACTCATTTCACTAGTCTTCCCTCAGGGGTAATTTACTGAAGAAGGTCAGAAGATGCTTTTATCTTTAAGGACAAAAGAGAATTGGTAATGGGGCTTTTATTTTAATCTGGCATCTAACAATAGCTTTTGTGGCCAATTGTAGCCCATTGTGATTTGAATGCTACAGCAGCCTCCATCTATAATCACGTAATGTTAAGTATTTTATAAGTGAGCTAATAGTCATTGGTGCCACTAGTGAAGTCAAGGGACACTAAGAGCCCTAAATCGTTAAATTAGCTGAGTGTGGTAGCTTCTTCTGCCTTGGTAGTTTTCAAGGAGGGATCTTTTATACTTTTCCAGTTAGACCTCAAGGCGAAAATCGTCTTCAGGGGCCGGCAGTATAGCCTAGACATTAAGGAAGCTGGATCCCCTGTGGATGACTGAGTTTCAAATTGTGACCACAGTAGCTTGAAAATATGGTAAGCATGTTTGTTTGTGTGCTTCAAATCTAGACAGGATGAAGAAATGGGGAATGGATTATGGCATGGCCATGTCCTATGGTGTGTGTGTGTGTGTGGGGGGTGCGTTTCCTCTCTCTCTCTCTCTCTCTGGTGAGTCCCACATACACTCTGATAATTAAAACACACACACACACACACACACACACACATATACACACACAATCAGTCGGTGGAATAATGGTTGAGGTGTTGTATTCCCACATGGCCGACCACAGTTGGAGGTCTAGTGGCTCATTTTCTCTCTCATTTTCTCTCTTTCTTTGTCTCTCTGGTGAGTACATATGCCCTGTAGCAAATTTTAAAAATGATAATGATAAACAACATTAAATAAATAATTCTTTTTTAAAAAATTATTTAATATTATTTATTAATTCATTTACTTTAATTTTTTTTTGAGAAGTTTTTGCTAAAAGGGCGCATGTGCTCGCCAGAAAAACAGAGAGAGACAGAGAGACAGAAAGTGAGAAATCATCTCCCCAGGGGGGATGGTCACGCCGCAATCCCTTCTCCTCCATTCTCCTCTTGGGATCTTGGGCACGCACGCACTTGCGCCTGGCGTGAGTTTTAAGCCACCGGGTCTGGGACACGAACTGCGGTCAACTTACGAGGGAGTCCAGCGACATAGCCATTACGCTAACTGCTGGTCCCTCATTTACTTTAATTTGACCAAAGAGAGAGAAAGAGAGAGGAGAGAGAGAAAGTGAGAAATCAAGTTGCTAGGGGACTTGAACTGTAGTCAAACATGTGAGAGTGTCCAGTGCCTTAACCACCATGCCACCTACTGGTCCCCAAAATTAAATAAATGACTCTTAACACACACACACACACACACACACACACACACACACAGCATTTTCATATTAATTCAAAGACATGATTTGTCCATTTCACAAGGTTGTCATTTGAATTGATGGTAGATGAAATTGCCTGTACCTTAGGACTATTCCAGGCAGCGGCCTGAACCTGTCCTAACCATCACTGTATTCTTCACATGAGACACTGGCAATCAAATCTGTATCATTATATTTTTGGCCTAACCCTTCTGTTATGACTTTTCATAATTATTAAAACTTGTTTTGCAAGCTGAAATGTACATTTTAGATGACTAAATGCAGGTTCTTTTTTTTTTTTTGAGAGAGATTTTCACTGTAGGGCGCGTGCGCTCGCCAGACAGAGAGAGACATAGAGACAGAAAGCGAGAAATCACCCCCCAGGGGGGATGGTCACGCCGCAATCCCTTCTCCTCCATTCTCTCGGGATCTTGGGCACGCACGCACACGCGCCCGGCGTGAGTTTTAAGCCACCGGGTCCGGGACACGAACCGCGGTCGACTACGTGGGAGTCCAGCAACATAGCCATTACGCTAACTGCTGGTTCCCTAAATGCAGGTTCTTGAGGAAAGACCTTTTGTGATTGTCTTCAGTAGTGAGCTCAACTAACTGTCTTTCCCATGGAACACCATATTTGTTTGAAAGGATGACTGACACACAAGCTATGCCTTTTCAGACTTGTGTATTTGGCAGATATTTTTTCCACATGATTAACCTGAGTCTGACAATTGAGGGGAAATAAGAAGGTATTTATGGCCAATGATAAAATTTAAACCTTTAAATAAAAATTTGATTTTGGAAAACTTACATGTCATCATGAGCTTGGCAGCTTTGCAATAGTTAAAGACATTTGTGATGAGAGCAGTGGTGGTTAAGAATGATTATTTATTTATTTTGCTATAGGGTGAGTGCACTCACCAGAGAGAGACAAAGAGAGTGGGAAAGTGAGAAAGCACCCTCTAGAGGTAAATGATCATACCACAGTCTCTTCTCCATTCTCTTCTTGAGATTTTGGATGCTCACACACTCATACATGTGGCATGTTTCTCAAGTTGCTGGATCTGGGACTTGAACCACATAGGTGGCCATGTACGATTCAGCCACCTTAACCATCATGCCATAGGCTGGCCCCTTTTACTTTTTGATAATGGAAAAGGGATAATGGAAATGTCAACACTGCAAAGTCCTGCTTATATTTTTCAAAAAACCAAAATATGATATTACAAAAATAAAATGTGACTGAAAATTGCAAGACAGTTTCGTGTATTTTAATGAAATTGTTTTAGATTCCACATTGCAACTTGTCTTAAGGAAACTACCACTTGTTGAGGTTTGGTGTAGTACCAAATGAGAATAATCACGATGATATGAAATGGCTATTAAACACCTTTTCCTTTTCAATAACATATCTATGTGAGGCTGAATTTTCTTAATGTATTGTGACCCAAACCATGCCTTATAATAGATTTGAATTCACAAGCAGATTTGAGAGTCCAACTCTGTTTTATTAAGCCATATATTACAGACATTCTCAAATATGTAAAACAATGCCACTTTTCTCACTGATTTTTTTTTTTAATATGGTTATTTTTGGAACCAGGAGTTAGCGTAATGGCTATGTCGCTGGACTCCCATGTAGTCGACCGCAGTTCGAGTCCTGGACC
>NW_006204120.1:71344-72732 GCF_000334495.1 Tupaia belangeri chinensis
GGGGGGTGATTTCTTGCTTTCTATCTCTCTGTCTGTCTCTGTCTGTCTGGCAAGCACATGTGCCCTATAGCAAAAAAACCTCTCCAAAAAAAAAAGATAAAAAGAAAAAAAGATGGTTATTTTTCATAAGAATGTTATTTATAGTAACATGCAATAGGTTTAGTTTTGTTAGTTTTAAATGAATTAGTACATATTAGATAATTTTTAGCTTTACTTTCTATTATGTTAAATATTGGTAGATAAAACCTACACAAAGTTTTTAATAATTTAAAAGGATTCTAGGACTAAAAAATTGGAAAACTACAAGAAACAATTTCATTATGTTTTAGACTTTCTTGAAGTCACTTCTTCAAAGTCTCATTGCTTTTTATGTTTCTCTCAGTTCCCAGGATAGTTCTGGGACTAGTAGGTGCTCAATAAATGTAAACAGAATTTTTAAAAGTTTATTTATTTATTTCTTCCATGAGAAAGAGAGACAGCATTCTTCACAGGGTCCTCCCACAGTCTACCTCTTGCTTCGTCCAGCCCCAAACCATGAGCAAGTATGTGCTCTGCATACTCAGGGAAGTCTTTTGATATGAACCTGGAACCTTCCCATGTGAGTCAGTCTTCTAGAGCATGTTTTACTGCTGTGCCAATGTAAATTTCTTCACCACTTTCATAAGTGTACTGCTGTGGTGGTGGATTTCTTGGCCACCAACAATGGACCTTGAGTGTAGAGGTGTGGTTCACCACGTCATGATCTGTTCTTGACAAGCCATGTGACGGACAATGTTGAACGTCTACTTATTTGCTCTGTTGATGTTGATCACTTAAAATTATCTTTAGTTTGCTTATAAACTGATGTGATGACTGACACACTGACTTTTTTTTTTTCCATCAAAGTTAACAATCAAACATCCAACCTGAAGAAGCTTACAAGTCACTGATGTGAAAATCCTTCCCTTTGAGGAATTTCCAAATTAAAATGGTTATTGTGTTTAGAGATATTTTTGAGAATTTTCTAGGACTGTGGTAGGATCACTGATGAAAAAAGATATGAAAATCCTTCCCTTGGAGGAATTTCCAAATTAAAATGGTTATTGTGTTTAGAGATATTTTTGAGAATTTTCTAGGACTGTGGTAGGATGTGTTAAACACAATTAATTTTAATACAGAGATACTGTCTTTGTTGGGTGAGGACACACAGGTATGAAGACAAAAGCATGCTGCATCATTAACACTTATAGCTAGAAATTGTCAGAAGTGCTGTTATTTGATTGACACTAGATTCTGTAGAGGTAGACAAAATTCTAAGCACCAAATCAGCAACTAGGCACTTTTCTTTCTTTCTTTCTTTTTTTTTAAAAGAATTATTTTATTTAACTTTCTTTCTTTCTTTCTTTCTT
>NW_006204120.1:73949-96561 GCF_000334495.1 Tupaia belangeri chinensis
GGCGTGCGGCCGGCGGCCACGCGCAGGCCCGGGGGCCACGCGCAGCCCCAGCGGGCCATGTGCAGGCCTGGCGGCCACGCGCAGGCCCGGTGGCCACAAGCCAGCCCCAAGCCCGCGAATGTGCGCGGGACCCAGCGCCACCTCCCGTTCAACCGCCCAGCCAGAGCTATTTATTTTAAATTTGACCAGAAAGGGACAGAGCAAGAGAAAGAGAGGGAACGTGAGAAAGCAAGCTGCCAGATCCAGGATGCAAATCACCGTCAAACGTGGAATTCCAGTGCCCTTAACCACCATGCCATCTACCAGCCCCACTTCTCTGGTTTAAAAAAATTATGTATAGATATAGATATGATTTATACAAAGATATAGAATAGTAGGAGTCAAATAAATACAACCACTAACTCTAGTAGTAATAATGACAGTAATAAAACTAAGCAAGCTGATTTTAATTTAGTTATAGCCAAAGTAGTTAATAAGTATAATTTGTAAATATCATAATTTATTCTCCAAGCCATATAAATGACTTTTTTTTTGGAGAGGTTTTTGCTATAGGGTGTGTGCACTTGCTAGAAAGACAGAGACAGACAGAGAGACAGAAAGTGAGAAATCACCCCCCAGGGGGCTGGCCTCGCCATAATCCCTTCTCCTCCATTCTCCTCTCGGGATCTTGGGCACGCATGCACACGTGCCCGGCGTGAGTTCAAGCTACTGGATCCGGGACTCGAACCACAGTCGACTACATAGGAATCCAGCAACAAAACCATTAGGTTAACTGCTGGTCCCATAAGTGACTTTCTAAAAATTATTAATGTATGTTTTATAAATAAAAGTTTATATTTTTGATGAACGAATGTAGGCTATTGCAATAAAAACAATCAACAAGAGGGTCTTTTTTCTATATATTGGGTAGTCAGAAAAGTCATGACACATTTTTGCATAGAAAAATATATCACAGCTTTTCTGACAACTTGATATTTAATGTCAGAAAAATTACAACAGAAAAACTTGCAATTTACACTTAAAGGCACATCATCTTAGTTGTCTAATCAGCTAACTAAATCTCTTAATTCGGTTTACTAATAGTCATAAACTCAATTGTTTAAAATTTAGAAAACAGATAAAATGACCTGCTGAGCCAATTCAGTTTTCTCTTAATATTCAATAACAAATATTTACAGAGCAACATTGAGCCCTGATAATTGAAAAGTTACTGTGCTAAGGACTGGAGGGGATTTAGAAAAAATATCACAGAATCTCTTTAGTGACACTTGGTTCCTACTTCCTTCTTTTATTATTTATTTATTATCATTTTCAGATGTTTGAGGATGTGGATGTCTTTATCTGTTTTCTGTTGCTATAACAAAATACTTTAGACTGGGTAACTTATTGAGAGCAGGTTTGTTTCTCACAGTTATGGAGGTTGGAAAGTCTAAGATCAAGGTGCTTACAGGTTCGGTTTTCTGGTGAGGCCGCTCTCTGCTTTCAAGATGTCCCTTTGCATGCTACATCCCTGGATAACAGGAATGCAGTGTTTTCATATGGTCAAAGACAGAAGGCAGAAAAGGACAAACTCCCTCTCTAAAGCCCTGTTAGAAAGGTACCTAATCCCATTTACAAAGAAGTTCCTCTCACTGCGTAATCATTTCTTAAAAGTACCATTTCCTAATACTGTGAGATGGACAATACTTGAATTTTGGAGGAGACATACTCAAACCATAGAAGGGGGGGTATGCCATTCTGATCAATACTGTATTTACCTACTTCAGATAAATTTGGAGGATTTTAATTAAAGCACAATTGTTGTTAGCCATACATTTCTTCCCAGCTTATCTGTAGCTATAGCCAGATCATCATCCAACCCACTCAGACCACACGTAATATATTGTGGAGAGGTAAGTACTCCATGCTATGGGATGCCACATGACTGCTAGGCTTGGTATGGCCAGAACTCATGCTTCCTGAGGCAACTTGAGTAGTTCTATACAGCAGTATGAAACCTATGGCTTGTGCAAACGCTGGCTTTTGTCTGTGTTAATAGAGGTCTCCTTTTGGTTGCCATGGATTTGAATTCCAGCTTCACTGTGCACAGCACATGATCTGGCACAGAGAATGCACCGAAGGATATTACTTATTATTACCACTGTCACTGGATAAGCTTAAGTGAATTATTCTTTGAGTCTAAAGTGAGAGAATAATGCCTATTGTATTTATCTTGCAATATTATTGTGAACATTTAAGAAAGATTATGTATAAAGCATGAGCACAGTATTTTGATATTTTTACTGTCATTATTACTCTTATGATTGGAAGAATATCTACGTCCACTAAGCCTTCGGTATAATGTGACAATGCATTATAGCACTTGCTGCTTTTAGACAATACCATTTTCTAAGTAGATAAAGCATTGTAATGACTGCTGTTTTGATGCTTTGAAATTGACATCATTATATATCTGTTCTGTAGGAACACCATAAAAATCTCTCTTCGTTAACACGCTGATAGCATCTCCTATTTTCCTTCACCCAATGAGACGTTTTTCTGCCAATAATTAGTCATGCGTTCATCAAAAGCAATGACTACCTAAAGGAATATTGACATTCTTTAGAACTTGTTCTTCTTGCATTTTCATAATTGTCATGGGAAATTAAGATCAGATCAGAGTCATAGCCTACAGCCTAGCAAATACATGATTCATAAACAGCACAGGATATTTGATGTTGTCGCCAGATAACTCCGAACTACAGACACTTGCCAAACATTGCAGAAATGCTTTGAGCAGAAAAAGTTCTTGCTCCACAGATTTCTTCATTTTATGATTGCCAGAGTCATTGAAAATAAATTTTGAATTGTGCTAAGGAGAAATAACAAAGACAGCAACAGTCTTTTGTGTTTGATAGAAAATTTCATGATTCTGGTTTTTGGAAAAAATGCAAGTGATGTACAAAAATTAACAACAAAAAGTATGCCAGGGTGGTGGATAATACTGCATGAAACCTTTGCTTTTATTTGCATGTTGTGTTCTAGTACTATATTCTCATTTGTGATATTGTGGAATAATCTTCAACTGTATTAATTTTTCCCTTCATTCTTTTATAACAGAATCTCCCAACTCCTAGTTGGGCACACAGACTCCATTTCTTAGGTCTTATTAAGTTAGGTATGGGACTAAATTCTGGCCAATTGGATGTGAGCTGCAACTCTTTATGAAGCCCTTTAGAAAAAACTGTCTCCTTTTTAATCTTCAAAGGGACTGAATAAAGAGGTGATATTGTAGATGAGAGCAACATTTAGGGAATAGTGGGGCAACAAGTTGACAATTATACTATAAAAAGGTGAATTTGGCTGTATGTAAATTAGACCTTACCAAAAATAGAAAGAAAAATAAAAAGATCCTGGATCCCTGGAGGACCTCATGGAGCAGAATAGATTCTTGCTGGAACTTACCGACAATCTCTTCACTTCTTCTAAAAAAAACTAGGCTTCTTTTGTGCTTAAAGCACTGTGTTTCGGAAGTAACTATGCTATAGCAGTTTGGGCTATGCCCTAAGTACTAGAGCTACTCTACATTTTCCACACTTGCTATTGACCTTTACCATTGAGGAAGGACTTATGAGACACAGAATATGTTAAAAGTGGTCATGATTGACTTATTTTCTAATTAAGCTGATAGACAAGGAACCAACTCTTTGGAAAAATGACTTTGGCATGGGAAATATAAAATGTCACAGAAAATGGCATGAAGGATAATATAAACTCTGATAATGTGAATGAGGGTAGTTTGAATCAGGCATGATGGTTGATGGCAGCTAAACCTACTCCTCTTTTCTTTTTTTTTTTTTTTTTTTTTTTACTTTATTTTTTTTTTGAGAGGTTTTGCTATAGGACGTGTGTGCTTATCAGACAGATAGAGAGAGACTGAGAGAAAGAAAGCGAGAAATCACCCCCCCCCCCCAGGGGGGATGGCCATGCCGCAATCCCTTCTCCTCCATTCTTGGGCACGCACGCACACGCACCCGGCGTGAGTTCTAAGCCACCAGATCCAGGACGTGAACTGCGGTTGACTATGTGGGAGTCCAGCAACATAACCATTACGCTAACTGCTGGTCCCAAACCTACTCTTCTTGAAAGAGATGCACCTTCTTGCATTTGCCAAATCCCCAAATTATGCCTCACAGACAAACACTATGCATCATGCTGCTTATCTGGAAGGAAATGAGGAAGATGTGGGAAGCCAGTAAAACTCCACAGACTAACATATTTAGTCCGTGGCTTGTGGGTATTCACTTAGATTCTAAAAGTGAGAGTTACCTTTAGTCAAATCAGAAGTTTTGCATCTGTCACCCAGGCCAGAACTGAGAGAGGGAGCAGGTGTGAGGTAGAACCCAGACTTCGTTTTGAGTCCCAGTGTGATATTTTTCTCCCACTGCTACCTTTGGTACATCTGGGATGGTAAATAGTACAGTCTGAATAGTAATTTAGAAAGTGGAAATGGTAAGTGTTACTATGTCTGCTACTGGGTTTTGCATCAAAGAAAAAAAAAAAGACTTCCTTTGTGAGTGCTTTCGGGGAATAAGAGAAATGAAGATTGTCTACTGAAAATTCATCCTCTAGTCCCCAGTCTTGAATGATAGGGCACCCCTGTATCCTTCTCTCTGTCTCTCTCAAGAAATATGAGAAACCAAGACAATACCTCCCCCATTCAAGGGAAAAGAATAACTCCTGTTCATCCAGAGTTAGTACAATGGAACTCGTGGAAATGTCTGGTAAAGAATTTAGAATATTCATAGTGACAAAGCTAACACAGATCCAAGAGAAAAGAGACAACAAACTCCAGAAGAAGTGGGAGAATAGAGCCAAGTAGTTTTAGGAGGTGAGGAATTTCTTGCACGATCTGAAAGAGGAAATATACATCATAAAAAAGAATCAGATTGAACTGTTAGAGATGAAGGCTGTAATGTAGGAAATCAAAACCTTCCTTGAAAATATTATAAGTAGACTAAATTATACAGAAGATTGAATATCAGATGTAGAAGATAGACTTGCTGGCCTAGAAAAATCCACCACAAAGACTGAGAAAATAGTCCAAAAAATGAGAATAATATATGAGAAATACTAGACACCATTAAACATCCAAACATCTGGATAATTGGTACCCCCAAAAGTGAAGAGACTAATAAGGGCATTGATAGTCTATTCCGTGAAATCCTGGAAGAAAACTTTCCAAACCTAGAGAAGCATTCGAAGATCCAAACCCAAACAAAACACAAAGGTCTCCAAATAGAATCAAACCAAGAAGATCTTCTTCAAGACACATTATAGCCAGATTGATTAAAACCACCAAGAAAAGATACTCAGACTGACAAGAGAGAAACGTCAAGTTATCTACAAAGGATACCCCATCAGGCTAACAGCAGACCTCTCATCTGAAACAATGCCGAGAGAAGAAAGAATGGGAAAATAAATTCAAAGTGTTGAGGGAAAAACAATTTCAACCAAGAATACCATACCTGGCAAGATTATCCTTCATATGGGAAGAGAAGACAAGAACATTCTCAGATAAACAAAACCTGAAAGAATTTACTGACACCAGACCAGTTCTCCAAGAAGTTCTGAAGGGAGTGCTATATCAGGAAAGCTAACATCAGACACACAGAAATAAGAGTTAAAAAACATCTAAGAAAAGGGCCAGTTTAATGGTAGAGGCAAGTCCAGAGTTGAATATTATCTTCCAAAATTTAAACAGAAAGCTCAGCCCACAACAGAAATTAGATTAAGTACATGAGACTGAGCTGGTGAAATAGAATTTTATGACTTTTGACCCAAAACAATACTGATCTTTTTCTGTGCTTTGTACTCCAGAGACAGGGGTTTTTGTCTTCTCTAGAATTGTCGATAGATTCATATAGTTACGATTTGAGCAAAATCCTAACCTGTTTCCTGGCTCTAAGTCTTAAGCAAAGTTCTCTTAACATTTTTTGATTTTGATTTATTAAAACTAAAACTGCCTTTCTTGAAATTTAGAAAATAGATGTAAAAATACCTATTTGATGACCACAGTAAGCCAGATAGCCTCAGCTAGGTGCCATTTTATAGTAGATTCATTCTATTCACAGTTTCACACCTAAAGTCAAACATTTGTTCACAGATGTATCAGCTGAAGTTGCTATTGAAAGTAGTTAGATGAATTAAAATATTTTGTTAGCCAATGAAATGTCGTGGAAAAAAAAAAAAAGAATGGAAGGCAACTACAGATATCAGAAATAGTGTGGGAGGAGGGTGGGGAATGGCAGAGGGTGAGAAATAATTCCACCTCCTGGAACTCCTCAGCTCTATTCTCTGCCTCTTCTGGAGTTCATTGTCTCTCTTCTCTTGCATCTCTGTTAACTTTGTCACTATGAATATTCTAAATTCTTTCTTTCTTAGCAAAAAAGGGAAAATTATTTGTTGATGATAACATGTATGACTAAACCACTATACTGTGTATTCTGGATGGGAAACCATTTTGTATGCTGTGAGGATGTTTAGTAAGTGAATGTAAAATAAATTAATAAAAAAAAACAACTTCCTTTCTTCTAGAGGAGCTTGGAGGATACTGTGGTTCTTTCTCTTCTATGTAGTTAGCCTTTTGTGTCTTGTGTTATTGTTATTTACATAGATGTATTACTGGAAATGCTAGTAGCACAGGGATTGCAGGAATTTCCTGTGACCTCAGTATCCAATATCTTTAACACAATATCCATGGTTACCCCCACCCCAGAAATACCAGATAAAATGACTTGTGAATAACCTGTGAATTTTATGCATCCAAATTCCTTATTTTTGGTGTAGAGGCCCTTCATAATCTGCTGCAAGTTGCCTTATGTCTCACCTTGACTTGTCCCCTCTAAGAAGTGTGATCTCAAATGGTAGAGGCACTAGAATCATCAGACTAGATTGCAGTTTGGGACCCCAAAGCATGACCAATCATCCTATCAGATTTGTAGTAGACAGCATGACCCTATGACCTTTAACCATAATTTAATTTTGACATCCACGAGAGTCTTTGGCACCAACTGCTGGGCTCCAGAGAAAAATCTTGAGATCCTAAGACGGTTCTCAAGGAGGAAGGTGGTTAGGAAGTAAGAAGCCAGGCTGTCTGAGCACTCCCAGCCTCAGCTCCAGGGTGCCAGGCCAACTTCAGAGGGGAGACCACAGTCCTGGGGTCCAGCCCTTTCAGCCATGCCTCCTTTACTAAGGTCGTTAACAAGCATGCTAATTAGTGGCAATTTCTCCAGTGGTTTTTGTGATGTGGGGATTTGTCCACCAAGAAATGGCCTGAGGAAAAAAAAAAAAAGAAGAAGAAATGGCCTGAAACCACAAATTCATTTAAAATAGTCAATCCTACTGGAGATAGAAATAACTTGTTGCCTGTGTTGATCCTAGCTAGTGACCAATGACCGGGAGGTGAAATCTTGGGAATAGAGGCCTGGGTTTCTGACTCAGCAAAAACCACTGTCTTGACATTTTTAGTTTCTTTTTTTTGGTCCTGTCTTGCTATAGAAACTATTCTTCTTACTGACCAAATTGGATGAAATGACTCTACCAGATCATATTTTGAGATGTACCAGCCACCTATCCCTGTCCAATAAATTCAGCTTCAATTCTTCATTATCCTTTAATGCTCAGTCATAGCACACTTCTCTAAGGCATCTCCAGATTTGTATAAAACTTAAAACAATAATAGGACTGACTATCCCAGAAGAGGAGAAAAAGACAAGGCAAAATATATTAGTAGTTCTCAATCAGAGGTGGCTTGAATGCTGGGGGTGGGGAGTGTTGACAATGTCTAGAAACATTTTTGCTGATCAGGAATGGGAAAGGGTTGTATTCTACTGGCACCTGGTGCATAGATGGAAATTGAGGAACTGCTAGCTGTCCTACAGTGTGCATGCACAGGACAGCCCTCTGCCACAAAGAACAGTCCAGATTAATGTCAGTAATGCTGAAGCTGAAAAACCCTGGAATGGATAAATACAAAGAAGTCTTTCCATGAAGTCGGTATTTTTTAATTTAATTTTATTTATTTTTTTCCCTTACATTTTTTACCATATTTTATTGATTCACAAAATACCTTAAACTAAAACTATTGACAAAGCTAGAATCTAGTTACAAGTGCACTGTAATTTTCTTTTGAAACATTTTAAATTAATTAATTAATTTACATTCATTCCCTGAGCATTGTCACAGCATACAAAATGTGATTTCCCATCCAAAATAGACTGTGTAGTGGCTTAATCATACATGTTATCATCATTAATTTTCCATTTCTACTTTCATATATATATGTGTATATATATATATATATATATACATGTATATACATATATTTTACCCCTATTTCTTACCCTCTGCCATTTCCCACTCTCCTCCCACACTATCTTAGATGTCTACAGTTGTTTTCCCCCCACATTATCTTGATTCACAAAGTTTCTTAATTAATCTAACTACTTTCAATAGCAAGTTTAGCTGGTATGTACATATCAGTGAATACCTGTCTTACTTTAGGTGAGAAAATGGCCCCCCAAAATAAGGATAATATTTGAGAAATACTAGATACCATCAAACATCCAAACATCTGGATAATTGTAGCCTGTAGTTTAAGAAATGGGTTCTGGGGTCAGCAGGTGGCATGGTGGTTAAGGTGTTGGTCACTTCCACATGACCAACCACAGTTCCACTCCCGGACCTGGCAGCTTGCTTTCTTACTTTCCCTCTCTCTCTCTGTGTGTCTCTTTCTGGTCAAATTAAAATAAATGAATGAATAAATAAATTAAATAAATAATTCTTTTTTAAAAAAGGAATTGGTTCTAAATATTTACTGAGCATGTATTATGTATATAAATGGTGCTGTGCTTTATGAGAAATTCTAAGGAATAACTGTCATATTCACTAACATCAAGAAGTTCCCAGCTTACTTGAGGATATACATAGTGAAAACTTTGTGTTATTTATTACAGCAATAGTTTACTTGTAAGGGAGATCAATTCTTATGTTAATTTCTAAGACTCCCATAATAAAGCGCCATAGACTGGTTGGTTTAAATAATAGAAATATATTTTCTCTTAGTTCTGGAGGCTCCAAGACCAAGATCAAGGTGTTGGCAGAGAGCCAAGGGCCCTCCTCCTTGATTTGGAGATGACTGTCTTTTCCTGTGTCCTCACGTGGTCTTTCTCTCTGCACTTGTCTGTGTCCTAGTCGCTCTAAGGACACCTTGTCTGTTGGATTGGGGCTTGTCTGTGTGATCTCATTTTCATATAACAACCTCTTTTAATTTCCTATCTCCAAATGAAGTCATATTCAACACAGGAATGGGGGTGGGGTGGGGAAGCAGTTTAGCTCACAGAAGTGCTCTTGTGTTGTAAGTCGGTAACTGGAGGTAGAAGACAACATAGGCATGTCCTCTAGGGTGTTATATAACATTGGATCATTGGGAAAGTCATGAGTGATTTTTGCATAGAAAAATACATTATTACTTTCCTGACAACCTAATAGTTGCTACTAAAATAAAATAAAATAAAATGCTAACTTAAAGAAGTTTAAAAGATCTATTGTATAGCATGGTGACTATAGTTAATAATAATGTATTGTATATTTTAAAATTCCTAAAAGAGAAGAGTTTTCATATTCTCACTCTAAAAAAGTAAGTATATGAGGTGAGAAATGTTAATTAGGATGATTTACTTATTCCACAATGTAAGATACACACACACATACATACATATAAATATATATAAATATACATGTTGTACCTTGTAATTACATATGGTGATTATTTGCTAATCAAAATTAAAATTTAACGTGGAATGGTGGTAAAGGTGTTGGACTCCCGCATGGTCAAATGTGGTTCAAGTCCTGGACACAGAGGCTTGAGAATAATACCAGGCATGTGTGTGTGCATGCCCCAAATCCCAGGAGAATGGAATAAAAGGGATTGCAGTGTGACTATCCCTTTGAGGATTGAGATCCTAAGACTCCACTTGGGGAGTGTGGTCTCTCTGTTGAGCACATATGCTTATGGCAAAAACCTAAAAAAAGAAAGGAAATTTAATGAGTGTCTTTAATATTATTATGTCCAAGGTCCTCCTAGAAACATCAGAGAAAATGACTCTTTAATCTGCAAATTTGATGAGTCTAAATTGCTTATTTTTGCCTGGAGGGCCTTCATAATCTGACTCCAAGATATATTATGTCCAGCCTTGACTGGAAGTAAAATTGTGAGCTAGTTCTTGGTGGATCAATAGGAGTTTGCCTGGATGGTGCATAGGGTGGGGAGGATGGGTAATAGAAGTGGAACCATGTGGAACCATAGAAGGGACCGGGACAACATAAGGTTAGATCCATCAATGTCTGTCTTGCTCACCACTTTGTCCTCAGTGCTACCATTTAGCATATAAATAGATACTCAATACATACTTACTGAATTAAACAAATTAACATTCTCTAAGAATGCTTAGAGAATAGCAAAAGAAAAAATGCAGGAAAAGGGGTTAGAAGAGAAAGTTTAGGTCACATGCAAGGGTGACCCAGGCTATGGAAGAAAACAAGAGACAGGATTTTCCAATTTCAGTAGTCGAAGAAAGTCTCCAGAAAGAGAAAAGAGAGGAGTATTTGAGGGTAGAGTGAAAAGGAAAGGCCTTGGGAACCAGCAGTTAGCGTAATGGCTATGTCGCTGGACTCCCACGTAGTCGACCGTGGTTCCTGTCCCAGACCCGGTGGCTTAAAACTCACGCCAGGCGCGTGTGCGTGCATGCCCAAGATCCCGAGAGGAGAATGGAGGAGAAGGGATTGCGGCGTGACCATCCCCCCTGGGGGGTGATTTCTCGCTTTCTGTCTCTATGTCTCTCTCTGTCTGTCTGGCGAGCGCACACGCCCTACAGTGAAAATCTCTCCAAAAAAAAAAAAAAAAAAGGAAAGGCCTTGTGCTGCCCTATTTATGAGTCATTGGCGAAGAGTAGCCTTGTGAGTTAGATAGTCTTAAATCCTAGCCCTATCAGGCACACATGGATTTTAACTATATTATCTTGATCATTGTAACCAGTTTCCCAAGTCTCAGTGTTCTCATCTACAAAACTGGAATAATAATTATATCAATTGATTAGGATTAAATAGACAATGCACATGAAGCATCATAGGAGTAGCATACAGTAAGTGCTCAAGAAAATAAATATTATTTTCAGATCAGAATGTCCACCAATGACATAAATCACTTTTAGAATATTCTTCCAAATGGTTTGTCATCTGTCCAATGGTGTTTGAAATTTTGTAGAGGGAAGGAAACCTACTATTCTACAGGTAAAGTTAAGGATCTCAAAAACACATAGCCAGCTGAGGTACCCTGAAGTGTGAACAAATTTCAGTAAAGGTGCAGATAGTTGATTACCAAGTGTCAATGACAGGTTACAGAATCCTGCCTGTCAGGTAGAGGGAGATGGGAAAGGTGGAACGTCACCAGGAAGGAAGAGGTAGGAGGGTAAGAAGGAGAGGAAAGAAGTCAAGAAAGAAGCTTAGGTACTAGGATAAACTGCTAACTTCAGATCTTTCACATCGTCTTTGGGCTCTATAGGACACAAGTCTTTGACTTGTGCAGCTGTGGGGAATGCCATTTATAGCAGAGCTAGCATGTGTCATAGAGGTTGTGTCATCAAGGATTCTGTGAGCACGTTGAGCTGGGGGAAGGAGAGAGACCAGAACTAGGGTGTTTAGGGAAACCTTGTTAAAGGAGTTAAACAGCAGCAGAGCCTGAAGGATGGAGGTTCAGATGGGAGAAGGATGCTAGATGAGCTGCTAAGGCTTGAGTCCTATTTGACGGTCTTGGCTCAAGACATCCATATTCATAAATCTTACATGGCTCTTCTTCCTGATGAAGTTCCTGAGGGAAATACTAAATGTCCAGGGAAAATGAAATATGGGAAATGAAGAATAACAAAGGCCTAAAATGCACTATTTGGCTTGTCAGCACTCTTCTGAGCACTCTGCATATATGCCCCAATTTTATTTTTATTTTTACTTTTTATTTTTTTCTATATGGCATGTGTATTGGTCAGAGAGAGGGGAAGAGAGACAGAGAGACAGAGACAGAAAGAGAGAAATCATCCTACAAGAAGGATGGACACACCACAGTCCCTTCTTGTCCATTCTCTTCCTGAGATTTTGAACAGCTATGCACATGTTTCATATGAAGCCTGGAGTAAGTTTCAAGTTGCTGGATCTTAAACAGAGCAGTCAGCCATGTGGGATCCAGCGCCTTCACCTCCATGCCACCTGCTGGCCCACGAAATCCTCTTCTTACAACCCCAAGAGGTAGTGTGAGGTAGGTGCCATTATATCCTTACTTTACAGATGAGAAACTGATGTGGAGGGAAGCCATTTTTTGCCCAAAGTCATAGAAAGTCAGTGATGGAGGCTACTTTATAATTCACTCTCATCTTATCCTCAATTCATTTACTGAAATTCAACTATTGGTTAGAAGAGAGAGGGAGAGGGAGCGATAGCTATTGGGAAATAGAATGATAGCTCCTGTCCTTCTGCTGAAACAGAACTTGTCCCGAGAAATCATGCCTCAAACACCAAGGAAAATCCAAGGAAAGGATGTATATGTTTAAAATAAACTTAAAGAAAATTGAAGTATCATATGAATATAGAAAAGTGCACCAATCACAAGCGCTCAGCTCGGTGGATTATGATAGAATAAACACACCTGTGTAACCACAGCCGCAGTCAAGAAGCATCATCAGAGCCCCAGAGGCTCCCCTTGACCCCTCTTCCTTCCTTCCAGTCTTCTCCCCACCTCTTATAAATTATTTTATGATTTCTCAGCCACCAACAGAGAGGAGAAGTGCCTGTTCAGGAGGCCTGACTGAGGGTGTCGGCAGAATGTTGGGCACCTAAAAGGACAGACTGAAGAATTAACTGCAGGTCACAGAGAAATACTGAGCAACACAAAATTGGAAGATGGACACAGAATTGTATACACAGAGCCTTTTATTCCAGGCAATATTCAGGAACATTTAAAGACACTTGGGGACTCTTCATGGTTTTCACTTTAGTGCTGATTTAGGTTTTAACTTAGCTGTGTGTCATGTGAAATCTCCTTGCTTTATTTTCTAAAGGTGTGTGTGTGTGTTGTGTGTGTGTGGAGGTACTCTGGTCAGTGGAGTGTAGGGAGCTTCACAGATTTCCTGAGAGCCTGAGTGAAGTTGCTCTCTCTCTTCCCCACCTGCCTGAGAGCACAAGATACACTGGAGAGTGGACAGAGAGCAAGATGACTGGGCCTGTCCACAGTAGGCAATCCTACCTCAGTTTACTCTTTCTGTCTCAGTGATGAGAGATGAACAAGGGTCCTGGAGGGACAATGAGTGGACTAAGCTACCCTGAGGGGGCAGCTCCACTCCTACTATGGCTTCAGCCAAGAGGAGGCTATAGTGCCAGAGAACCATACCCCAACTTCCGCCATGGATCACACCCAGTTAAGGACATGATCCAATCAGACTTACTACCACTCTTTTCTTGGGAAGGAGCTAAAGAGGGTTTCTAATGCAGAGTTAAGAGCAAAGTCAACCCGGCCATTGCTGTTTCAGCTGCTAAGGCTCTGTGCTCCACAGGCCGGGACCATATGGGACAACCTAGTTTGGTTCCTGGTGTAATATACCTACAACCTCAACCATTTGAGAGTCTGAGGCAGGAGGATCCTGAGCATCTAAGCTCCTTGAGCTCAGGAGACTGGGCAACAGACCCTGTCTGAAAAAGAGCTTGGCTGGTAGCACATACCTGCAGTCCCAGCTGGGAGACTGAGGCAGGAGGATCTTAATATGGTAGGACTCTATCTTAAAAAAAAAAAAGAGAGAGAGAGAGAGAGAGAGAGAGAGAGAGTACAGAAATATGTGAGTGGGATGCTTAGATTTGACTGAGTTGAGGAAGGGCGAGGGTGCTGAGGTGTTGAGAAGTGGTGAGAGAGAAAACAGAAAAAGAAGTTGTGGCCTAATTGTTAAAGGCCTTGAATATTGGGAAAATAATTTTACTATATCTTATAGATTAGTGGATAACCATCATTGTATCTTGAGCAAAGCAGTGGCACAATTGTATTTTATGAAAATTAGTGAGTGGACGGAACTGAGGAGGATTGCAGGAAAAAGAATGGAGAGGACAGGACAGGATTCCATGAAGGACTGGTGATGCACTTGTGGATAAGGGTGTGGCAGTGGGCGGTGGAAAGGAGGGGATAGATTTCAGAGGGTCTGAAGGAAATTGGATAAGCCTTAGAGAAATACAGAGTTCTAAAGTCGGGCTCCAGAGAAGGGGTAAGATTGGGGACTTCTGACAAGTAAAGTGCTGGGAAACATTTTTTCTTTTTCCTTTTGCACCTCGTGAGCAGAGAGTTGAGTTCATCATAACTCAACTTCTGTTTAGAACCACCACTGTCATTGGTTCACACAGGGCCCTCACTTATTTTATTTATTCATTTTTTTACTTACTCATTCCTTTATATTCCCATTCTGTACTTTTGTGTCCTTCCCTATGTAAACACAATCTAATGTTAGTGCCTTTGTGCTTGTAATTGTTCTTACAAAATGTTTGTTGTTTTCTTGTCTGTATGTAATTTTTAAAGAGAGATTTTTTGTTACAGTAAGTGTGTGCTCAACAGAGGGGCAGAGAGAAACAGAGAGACAGAAAGAGAGAAATCACCTCTTGGGATTGATTGGCCATGCCTCAATCCCTTCTCCTCTTAGGATCTTGGGCATGCACCCATACATGCGTTGGGTGTGAGTTTTTTTAAGCCGCCAGTTCTGGGACTCGAACCATGGTCGACTACATGTGAGTCCAGCAACATAACCATTACACTATCTGCTGGTCCATCTGCATATCATTTTTTATATAATTTTTTTATATAATAACTTTTTATTATGTGGAATTTCGAACATACCCAAAAAAAGAGATAGAAGAGAGTAATAAATTCACTGTGCCCATCACTCAGCCTCAACTACCATCAGCTCATGGTCAATCCTACCTCATCTACACCCCATCCACTTCTGTCCTCCCATACGCTGGATTATTTTATTCATAAATATTTCAGTGTGTATCCCTTCAAAATAACAAGCCACAATATTCTTATCAATAGCTTTAAAAGAAATATTTCTTTAAAACCATCGAATAGCTAGTATTAGGAATTTTCAGTCTTTTTATAATGTTATTTCTTTACAGTTTGTAGATGAATCAGAATTCAAATAAGACTCATGCATAGTGATTAGTTGATTTTTAAAATTTATTTTGAAATTGCCAGAGGATGTGTGCATTTTCCAGAGAGACACAGAGAGACAGAGTTTGGGGCCAGAAAAGAAAAGCCCAACGGACTTGGCCATTTTGCAATCTCTTCTACTCTATTTCCTCATCCGTTGGGATTTTGGGCATGCACACATTTGTGCCCAGTGTAGTGCAGTTTTAAAAGTACGCTGGGCACTAATGTTTCCCAATGAATCTGTTTATTTCCTTCTCCTGTAGTTTATTTGTGAGGAACCCATGTTGTTTATTTTTTTTAAAGAATTATTTATTCAATTTTATTTATTTTTTCATTCATTTATTTTAATTTAATGAGAAAGAGAGAGAGAGAGAGAGAAAGCCACCAGGTCTGGAAATTGAACTGTGGTCAGCCATGTGGAGTGTCCAGCACCTTAACCACCACATTACCCGCTGGTCCCCTTATATTGTTTATTCTATAGAATTTCCACAGTGTGAATTTTGCTGATTGCATCTCTGGGTTAGAGTAAGTTCTTTTGTTCTCTGTAGTTCCTGTGAGTTGCTAATCGAATCTAGGGATCCGATCAGATTTAAGTTAAAAAATATATACATTTTTTGACAAGACTGTTTCATAGTATGTCTTCTGTTCTTCCATCAGGATGTACATAATATCTAGTTGTCTCTTCTCTGTGTTTGTTATTTTAGTCATTAATGAAGAAAACTAGGGCCATTAATTTATTATTAAATTAGTTCTCTATTTCTGTGTGACAGTATTGCCACAAACTTGTTTATAATAAAACACCTCCATATTCTACAGGGTCTGTGGGTCAAAAACTCAGGCAATCAGTTATCTGAGTTTTCTGCTTCCTAGTCTCTCAGAAGTCTACTAACAGGCATTGGCCAGGGCTGGGGTATCATCTGAGGCCTGCCTAGGGTAGCTCAATTTCAAGCTCACATGGCAGTGGGCACTATTCAGTTCTAAGGGGGTGTCTGACTGATGGCCTCAGTCCATGATGGCTGTTGGTCCGAGGCTGCCCCTGGTTGCTGGCTATATGAGCCTCTCCACATAGCAGCTTACTTCATCAAAGTCAGCAAGAAAGATGGTCCATAGGGAAAGTCTGCTAACAAGGATGGAAGTTAGGATTGTATGTTACATAAACATAGACATGGGGTCTGATTCTTTCTACTGTGTGTATTCTATGGTTCAAAGCAAGTCACAGTTACTGCCCCCGCTCAAGGGAAGAAATTGCACCAGGGGTGACTATCAGAGATCACAGTCATTTCTTAAGGTGCTGGACACTCCACATGGCTGACCACAGTTTAAGTTCCAGACTTGGTGTCTTGCTTTCTCACTTTCTCTCTCTCTCTCGTCTCTCTCACTCTCTCTCTTTCTCATCAAATTAAAATAATTAGAGTCTGCCACAATTAGTTTTGCACAACAGTTATATTCTATAACTAACATTCCTTCTTTGTTTATTAGCTGGAATACTTCTATAAAAAGCAACCAACTCTCATATTATTTGGTTGTCCATGGTATAATTCAAAAAGGAAAGTCAAAATAAACTCTTGTATTTACCAGTTTTAAAAACTAGTTAGTTGAAACCTTGTATTCTCTAATGGTGATCACTTAATGCGGGCGTGTATTGTTAATTATGTAAATGGTATTTTGGTAAATATTGTTCCTTTTATAGAAATTCAGTACTTTTTTTTTAAAACATTTTTGCCATAGGGCACATGTACTCACCAGGGAGAGAGAGAGAGACAGAGAAAGGGAAAGTAAGAAATTACTTTCCCCCCCAGAGGGGGTGATTATGTTGCAGTCTCTTCTCCCCCATTCTCCTCTTGGGGTTTTGGGCACACATGCACACATACCTGGTGTGACTTTCAAGCTTCCAGGTCTGAGACTCAAACTGTGGTCAGCATGTGGGCGTTCAGTGCCTTAATCACCATACCACTTTATGGACCCCAGTCCTATGACTTTAAGAGCTATTCATACCTCTTTCTGAACATCTATTTCTTAGCTTTTACTTGTTGAATAGTATTCCATGGTGCACATCACCCCTTTCCCCATCTGCTCACCAAGTCTCTGTCACAGTGACTGCTTTTCTACTGTGTCCCTTATGGACCTATACCTGTGGTGGAATTGCTGGTTTGTGCGGTGTAACTACGCAGTCAGTTTACTTAGATAGTGTTAGATTGCTTTCTAGGATGGCTGCACAAAGCTGCCATCTCATGAAAATGGCTTATTAACCTATGTAGAAGCTTAATGATGGCAGAAACACCTCAGCACCCTCATGAATTGTATGCCCTTCATGAAAAGAAAGGAAATGTCTTTAGAAAGTTCTCAAAACCATTCTTATCAGAAGTATCTAAAATACTCACATCTCCAGAGCCATAGTTGTGCTGAGTGATGGGCACTAAGAGTCAGAATCTCATATTCGTATTCCCCAATGGAGATGATTGCAACCGGATATACTCTCCAAATCCTATTCTAAGGCTCAGAAATGAACATGAGGAAGAAGGGGAAAGAAGGAGGAGATAATGGAAGAATCGAGAAAGAGGCAGGGACAATTTAGTTTATTTAGGAAGGGACAATACAGAATCAATCACTTATCATTTCCCCACTTGGCACCTTATTTTACAGACATGGAATCCAATATTTAGAGGTGAAACCATTCATTTCTCCAAAGGTAATATTCTGAGCCTAAGACTCCTAGGCTAGGCTAGTCTACTGGTCCTAGGTGAAGTCTGGGATTGGGTTTGGAGGTTAGAGGGAGACATGCAATTGATAGAGAGATGAGCAGGTGGCTGAAGGCTTAAGCAACTAATGACTGACTCTTGGATAAGTCAGGATTTAGGAGCCAGCAAAGGAAACAAAAATGTGAAGCAGAGAGGTTCAATTTCTTGTTGTCTCATGGGAACCCTATATCTTTTAAACACTTTACGATCAACCCATTTAATCTTCAGCGTAACTCTTACAAAGTAGAGATTATCATTCTCTGTTACAGATGTGGGAACAGAAACTCAGAGTTTTAGAGCAATTTCCGTGATGTCTTGCTGTTGGAAAGTGCTGGACTGTGATTTATGTTTAAGCTTGTTGATGCCAGAGTCTGCTCTGAAAACACACACACGAGGTTTTAAGGAGCATGTGGTTAATAGAGCCAAATACTGAAGAGAGGTCAAGGAGAGTGAGGAGAGGAAGTGGTTTCAGAAACTGTGGTCTTAGGTGGAAAAAGCCCTTCACCAGTTTCCTTAAGCTGCTGAGTAGGGTGGCTGGAGGTCATAACTGCTGATCTGGGGAGCCTCTAAGACAAGTAGAAAAACTGAAATCATTTGGGACCACAGGCAAGTGGAAATACATGGTTTGATCTAAGCCCTAAATTAGATGCAGTTTCAAACAGAATTTTCCTGGCTTAATCACCAAGTTAAGGAAACCATAAGTGACCAGACTAACAATGACTTTTGCCCAAGTCCAGACAACAAAATGGAGACTCCTCAGATGTTGTCAAAGATAGAGATACTAGGAAGGAGACTGCAGAGAGCCCCCCATTACAACTTGTTCACAAATGCCTGTGTCCACAGAAGGTCAAGGAGTAGGAAGGAAGGAGCATTTTTTAGATGGCCTAACTTGAAAGTTCACTGAAAAATTAATGTATTGGGCAGCAAGGAGCGAGGAATGATCAGTAGACGTTACCACCTACATTCTCTTCTTCAGAAAGGTCTACTTAAACTTGGGCATCTTATATAGCAGATGTTTCTTTTTCTCCAATAGCATTTCAATGAGCTGAGCATAAATGTATTCAGTGTTTCTGAAAAATACAGAGATGGTAGTTCAAGTGGCAGAGCACCAGGCGAGTTGTCTTTTGGGTTTTAAAAAACCCAACATTTCGTGACCACGGCAAGACCAAGGCAAGGTTTGCAGGACAGGCTCTTTATTGAAACTAGGTGTAAACTGTCACCTCTTTCTGGCTAGGAAGCTGTTTGGGTCCTGTTGGGTGCTTCCTGTGGTGGTTGAGCATTTGGGTCCCAAATCCCTGGTGCTGCCAGACTTTTCTCTGCTACTCTAACAATTTCTTGTTGCTTTCTTCCCTTTTTTCTCCTTCCTTTTTTCCCTTGACTCCTTAGTCTACTTCCTCAAGCAGTTCCAATCACACATTAATACGCAAAATATTTCAAAAATCTTTCATGATTCCATAGTTTAGCTCATGTGATTGGACCCAGGGGATACTATTTATGTTCAGCATGGCTGCAGTAGAACTTGACCTAGAAGGATTGCCTCTGGAGTGTTCCTATTTACCCTTGACTGAAAAGAAGCAACATTTGAAAACGTTGGCTTGAGATTTTCTTCTGCAGAATAGCACCACAGTACCTGCCTCACCGCAAGCTTGTAAAGAGAAAATCTCATATGTGAAAACTCCTAATGTAGTGCCAGGCACACTGAAGGAGCTTAATACATATTGGTTCCTTTATAGGTAAAAGCAAGATGGCTGATTTTCTCTTTGCTTTCAAGACAAAAGAGAATGCATCCCTTCCTTGAAAGAGAAAAAAAAAAAAGAATATTCTGAAAATTAGTGGCATAAAATATCTGAAAATAGAGCCCAAAACTCTGTCCTCTAATCCAGCTTCTTTGAAACTGATGAAAGACAGAAACTGGAAATTCTCGAGTTTTTAAGCAGTTTCATAAAGACATCACTGATGTATAAAAATTACATATATTGGGAACCAGCAGTTAGCGTAATGGCTATGTCGCTGGACTCCTACGTAGTCGACCGCGGTTCGTGTCCCGGACCCAGTGGCTTAAAACTCACGCCGGGCGCGTGTGCGTGCGTGCCCAAGATCCCGAGAGGAGAATGGAGGAGAAGGGATTGCGGCGTGACCATCCCCCCTGGGGGGTGATTTCTCGCTTTCTGTCTCTATGTCTCTCTGTCTGTCTGGCGAGCACACGCGCCCTACAGTGAAAATCTCTCAAAAAAAATTACATATATTTAGGGTGCACAACTTGATTTTTTTGAAATGTCTATATATTGTGAAATGAACACCACATTCCAGCTAATTAACATATTTATCCCTTCTATATAGTTACCATAATTGTACCCTTGAATCAATATTACCCCATTTCTCCTTCCTCCCACCCTTGGCAAACACCGTTTACTCTCTGATTCTATGAGTTTCAACTATTTTAGATTCCACATGTAAGTGAGATCATTCAGTATTTCCCTTTCTGTCTCTTATTTCACTTAGTATAATATCCTATAGCTCCATCCAAATTGTTGCAAATAGGATTTCCTTTTCTTAAAATCTAAATAATATTCTACTGTACATATGTTTAAAAGTGGAACTTTTTTTTTTTAGAGAAATTTTTGCTATGGGTTGCTTGCATTCACCAGAGGAATATAGAAAGTGAGAAATCACCCTCCAGGATGGATGACTACACTGCAATTCCTTCTCCTCTTCTCCTCTTTGGATCTTAGCCATGTACACACCCATGCCTGACATGATTTTTTAAGCTACTGGGTCCAGGACTTGAAGCACAGTCAACTACATGGGAATCCAGCAATGTAAGCATTACGTCATCTGCTGGTCCTCAAAGTGCAACTTTTAAATTTGAAGATTCCAGAAGAGGAGATAAGGAACATCTTGGCTACAGGAAGTTGATATTTAGTTATAGGGTTTAAACTATCTGATTGACACCCAGGGTTGCCCGAGGAAAATGTTTGGGTGAATAAGATCCATGTTTCGTATTACTCTGATACCAGCCCATTAGGGCAATGAGGACAAAGTTCCCCAGTGGCCCCCGCATGTCAAATACAGCATATGCCTCTTAGTTCTTGCTTTCCTTCACCTCTGGGGTTATCTGATGTGGGTGACCACTCCTCTTCCCAACCCCACTGTGTCCCTCAGTCAGTGACTTACATGAAAAAAATTCTCTTGATATTGCCTGTCTTTGGAGTTCTTGGTTGGATTCTTCCTCTATATGGCATTTAAGAGCTGGTGTTGCTAAGAATTTGGGCCTTTGTCTTCTCCCATCCTTTTAGGCAGTTTGAAAGTTGCTTCATTTTAGCTACCACCTATCTGTATGACACCCAGCATAAAACTCTGGTGAACTTCCTAAAGAGGATCTTCAAACTCAGCTTACTTCAATTGATTGGTGTTAGTTCCTTCAGTTAGTTCCTTCTGCATGTCCCTTATCCCCTCCTCTTCTCTCCAGCTTCATCTCTGGGCTGCCTAAAGTGAGGCCACCATTACTTCCTGTATGGGAGAGCCATGGCTCAGCACCTAATACCCTGACTTTTAGTTTTGCTCCCTCTTCTCTTTTGCAAGAAAATGCACTTTCTAAAAACATGAGCTTTAAAAAGGTTCGCTCTCTGGGCTAGCCAGGTGGCATGATGTTTGAGGCAACTGGAATCCACGTGGCTGTGTGGTTTACCTGGGCATGGTGGCTTATAAAACACACAGGGTGCATCTACGTTCATGTCCAAAATCCTGAGAGGAGAGTAGAGAAGGGATTTCATTATGGCATTGTCATCGGAGGGTGCTTTCTCATGTTCTCTCTCACTTTCTGTCTCTCTCCTGCAAGCGCATGTTCCGTACACTAAAAGAAAAAAAGAAAATCAATGTGATAAGAGTGCCTTTTATGCATGCATTTAGTGTGTTGGTATTTATTGTGATTATTATTATTTTAAACTTATTGTTAAAATTTTTTAAAGATATGGGACCAGCAGATGGTGTAATGGTTATGTCACTGAACACCCACATGGCTGGCTGTGGTTCAAGTCCTGGACCTGGTGGCTTGAAATTCATACTGGGTGCATGTGGGTGTGTGCCCAAAGTCCTGAGAAGAGAACGGAGGAGAAGGGGTTGTGGTGGGCCATCCCCCCAGGGTGTGATCTGTCTCTCTGTCCCTGTCTGCCTCTCCTGCAAGCTCATGCATCCTATCACCAAAAAACAAAAACAAAAACAAAAACTCTCTCTCTAAAAAATTAAAAAAACATATATAATATTTATTTCTCTCCAACTCTCTCTTCTCCTCCATTGCTTTAGAAATGATACATTTCATTTTTTGGTAGGTCATACACAAATTTTTATTGTACATGTGTTTTGTAGTATCTAAATTTATCTAATATCCCTGTCCTCTTTCTAAATGAGCAAGAACCTTGGCTCTATTGAAGGCTCCCTTTCCTATTTTCCTTGCTTTTGTCACATAGAATTTAAAATATAAACAGTTATTTTTGACAGTTAGTAGTTAACAGTTTCTATTGCGACCACTTACCAGATTCTTTGCTTACATTTTTTTTTTTTTTTTTTGGTCAGGGAGTGTGCATGCTCATCAGAAAAAGACACA
>NW_006204120.1:96791-108055 GCF_000334495.1 Tupaia belangeri chinensis
CCCCTCCTCCGGTTTTTTTTTTACTTTTTTTTTTTTTTTTTTTTTTTTGGTCAGGGAGTGTGTATGCTCATCAGAAAAAGACACACAGAGAGAGAAAACAGAAAATACTCCTCAGTGGTGCTTGGTCATGCCAGAGTTCCTTCTTCTCCTCGGGATTTGGGGCTTGCAAGCACTTATACCTGATGTTTTTTCAAGCTACTCTTTTGTCTCCTGGTGCTTATTGTGGCCAGTGGGAAGTCCACTGTTGGCGTTATTTATTCCTTCAAGACTTGTCTATCTTTCTTTCCTGACAGATTTAAGATTTTTCTCTAGGCAGTATTCTACAGTTTTCGCTTTTAAATCACCAGAAGGCATGTGCACTCTCTAAAGAGAGAGACAGGGAGACAGAGATAGAGAGAGACCAAGCATCTCCTAATTGGGTATGGTCATGCTGCCATCCCTTTCCCTTTCTCCATCCTGTCAGTTTTGAACATGTGTGCACATGCAGCCAGTGTGTTTTTCAAGCCATTATAGCTGAGATTCAAACTTCATTTGGTCATGTGGGATCTGACTCCCTTACCTATTAGACTATGGGGGTGGCCTACAATGTTCTACAGCTTTTTAAATAATATATCTAACTATGAATACATACATGTTTTTAAGACATTGTGCTTGACAACCAGAGTCACTATAAATCTGTGATTTTATGGTTTTCTTTAACACTGAAAAATTGTGGCCGCTGCCGCCATCACCTTGTTCCACCATCCCCGCCATGGCTGAGCAGCTCTCTGATGCTATGTCATACACTGAAGATGATTTCTACTGCCTAGTCTGTCAGGAGGTACTCAAGATGCCCATGTGAACTGCGGCCTATGGCCTGTAGCCTGTAGCATATTCTCTGTAGAAAATGTTTCCTGACTGTAATGAGAAAAAGCAGAACACATTGTCCCCTGTGTCATGGAAATGTGACTAGAAGAGAGAGAGCATGTCCTGAATGGGCCTTAGACCTTGAAAATCTCATGAGGAAGTTTTCTGGTAGCTGCAGATGTTGTACAAAACAGATAAAATTCTATTGCATGAGACATCATTACAACAAATCTTGTAAGAAGTATCTGGATGAATATGGTGTTTCTTCTATCATTCCAAACTTTCTAATCTCTGAAGATTCAGTAGGGAACAGTAGTAAGAGTGAAACATCCACATCTGATAACACAGAAACTTACCTAGAGATTACAAGTTTTTCTGGGCATCCCACCTTTAAGTGTCCCTTGTGTCAAGAATCAAACTTTACCAGACAGTGTTTACTGGGTCACTGTAATAGTAATCACCTATCTCAGATAGTTCTTGTGACATGTCCTTTTTGTGTGTCTCTTCCTTGGGGAGATCCTAGCCAAATTACTAGAAATTCTGTTAGTCATCTAAATCAAAGACATCAGTTTGATTATGGAGAATTTGTGAATCTTCAGCTAGATGAGGAAACTCAGTACCAAACTGCTGTTGAAGAGTCTTTACAATAAACATCTGAAGGCTGTAGACATCTCTGCATCTTTGTACCTCCAAGTCCCATCTTTAAGGGGAAAACTACATGAGGTCACTGTTTCAGTAATTTGATGTGTATATTAATAAAAGTAATTTAGTCTATTGTTTTAGTTTTTTCATTGAAAATAAAGGTGAGCCATCTGAAAGCTTCATTCTCTTAATAAATTAAAAAAATGAAAGTTTGACATTAGCTTTAAAAGCATAAGAAGGATTATATTTCACTAATGTAATGGTGAAAGAGAATTTCTATTGTACTTTATCTTTTTCTTTACTATTACGTATTTTTGAATTTTTAATTATTATGTGGCTTTGAAATTTGGTACACTTACTCCCATTTACTTTATCATATGCAGGTAACACACAGTAGTAAATTCAGAACATTGTGATTGCTATAAATCTAACCAATCTGAGCCAGTCGTCAGATTTGCAGAATGGAAACTTGAAGTGCTAAATGGAACAATCCAAAGGAAATTCTTGAAAATACAGATTCTAGCTCAAGAATTCAGGTATCAGAAAACTGTATTTATGTAACATTTAGTATTTTTGAAGACTAGTGAGATTTCTTTAATAATTTTAACTCTTTAAAAAGTAGAAGCTTATTATAAGATATTTTCCTTTTATTATTAGAAAGAAATATCAAGAAAAAAATTTATTTCTTTGGTGGGCAGTTGATAATTTCAATCTTGTTTGTTTGACTAATTTGCATGCCTGAAAATGCTAGGCTGGACAACAGTTCTTTGGTCTCAGAACTTTCAATAGCCAGAATTTCTGATTAGTTGAAATGAAACTTTTATTAGAAACTTCAAGTTGGCAATATTATAGTCTACAGATAAATTTAAATGAGAGGTTTTGCTTCATTGAAGTATTGAAATTCAAAGATAAAAATGTGTATGTATCATACACTTTCGTGTGTATGTATGCACATACGCTATGCATGCAGCTTGTCAGCTTATATACAGAATTTCTATTAAGGATTTTGAAATTGGACAAGTAGTAGGGGACTAAAGTGTTTATCTGACTTAATTAAAGTTTTGTGTATCACCTAATTTTTAAAAAGTGACATCCAAATGCTAAGTTGTCTAGTTGGCTGCTATTACATCTTAAAAATTGGGTTTACACATGTACATGATTACCTGTTTATGGTGCTCATTGTTATTCTCAAAGGTAATGGGTGACTGTGATGCTGCTTTGGTTTATGTGGTGCTCATTGTCAGTCTCAAAATAATGGGTGACTGTGATGCAGTGAAACAACTCTACCAGCCATTGTGTTTCACTACTTTTTAGTCAAAACAGGGTTTGTTCTTAGTAGTCGTTACTGAAAATCATAAAGTATTTATAGAAGGCCCAAATCACAGAATAAAGAATGAAGAGTGGATTAATCGACATTCCATACTAATACACATTGTTTATACTTTCTTTAAAATAAAGAACTGAAAGAACATAAAGAAAATCTCAGAAGCAGTTTGCTGCTAATATATACTTATATTGTATAAAAAGCTATATTTTGGTTTTGTTAAAACCCTTGTTGACTTTTCTACTGTGAACTTTTTTAAACAAGATTTAATAAAAATGGTAATTTTGGAAGTGGGAAAAAACCTGAAAAATTATGAAGCATAAGTTACTTTTCTATTTTTTCTTCACCAATTTATCTGTTTTTTCATTTTGGAGCTGTTATCTGCATCTGTTGAAGCCCCTCAGTCCATCCTCCAAGTCTCTGTTCATCGTTTTTATTTCTGGTGCTGCCTTCTGAGTGAATTTCTCAGTACTGTTTTCCAATTTCTAATTCTCTCTTTAACTGTGTATAGGGTTTATTCAGTCTATGAGCATTTATTTATTTATTATTTTTTAGTTTGCTATAGGGTACATGCACTCACAAGAGAAAGAAAAATAGAGGAAAGAGAGACAATGAAAAGTCACCTCCTGGGGGAATGGACACACTACAATCCTTTCTCCTTTATTCTCCTCTCAGGATTTTGGGCAAACACCCACTTGCACCTAGTATTTTTTAAGCTGCTAGGTGTGGGATTTGAACCATGCAATTGACCATGTGGGTCCAACCTCCTTAACCTCCACAATGCACACTGCTTGCCCAATGAGCTTTTAATTTCAAATGACTTTATATTTTATTCTCAGAATTAGTAGTTGGGTACTTTTTGGAACCATATATTCTTCATTTACATCTACTTCTTTATTGTCTTTTCTTTGTCTTGGATGTAATCATGTTCTTTATCTCTTAGAGGATTTTAAGCATAGTTACTTTAAGTGATCTTGAGATTGCTCAGGTATTTCCATTTTAGAGAGAGTAAATTTTTCTGGTTTTGAGATAATTGTCTAATTTTTTCAGTGTTTGATTTCTTTTAAAATTTACGTTTCCATACCCTTTTGAGTGACTCACCCTCTCCTTTATTCTCCTCTCAGGATTTTGGGCAAACACCCACTTGCACCTAGTATTTTTTAAGCTGCTAGGTGTGGGATTTGAACCATGCAATTGACCATGTGGGTCCAACCTCCTTAACCTCCACAATGCACACTGCTTGCCCAATGAGCTTTTAATTTCAAATGACTTTATATTTTATTCTCAGAATTAGTAGTTGGGTACTTTTTGGAACCATATATTCTTCATTTACATCTACTTCTTTATTGTCTTTTCTTTGTCTTGGATGTAATCATGTTCTTTATCTCTTAGAGGATTTTAAGCATAGTTACTTTAAGTGATCTTGAGATTGCTCAGGTATTTCCATTTTAGAGAGAGTAAATTTTTCTGGTTTTGAGATAATTGTCTAATTTTTTCAGTGTTTGATTTCTTTTAAAATTTACGTTTCCATACCCTTTTGAGTGACTCACCCTTCTCTGTAGGTGTCCACTACCCATATCTGTATGACATCCAGTATAAAACTGCTGATCTTCTTGAGGACGCTCTTTGAACTCAGATTGCTCCAACTGGGGTTATTTTCCTCCCTGGTTAGTGATTTTGACATAGCCTCTGCCTGGTTCCCAGGAGCTCTGTTTTAGACCCAGGTCACATATTGGAGGCCTAGCTCTACCCCACGTGCTAGAGATATACGCATGTCACCACTAAGCTGGTGCATGGCTTCAATCGGTGTGGGGCTCTGGAGAGATGCCTGCTTGCTCTCAGCAAGGTTCTTGGCTTTTATGATCCTGTCCAGTGGCTTTCCTGACTCCTTTTACACATGAGGTAGTTCAACACCATGCCTGGCTTAAGGTCGTGATCCTAATTCAAATCTACTGTGCCTGAAGGGTTTTAATCCTTGTTACCCTAGAAAAATCAAACTTTGACCATCTATGCTTCCTTATGGGGTCAGAAGACCAAGAGGCTCATGGCTTTGACGCTATTTACTAGTGTTTCTCTTCTTTGAAAGTACTTCTTTGATTTTCAGTGTAATTTTATTTTAAACATGTACAAAAATTGTGTCACATACCCTTGCTGTGTCTGGAGTAGAGCTGGAAACCTCAGAATTTGAGCTCACAATATTGCCTTGCCTAGGAATAGATCTTTCAAATTAACCCTTTGTATTTCCATGTTTGTCATGTGGTGAATGCTCTGTGTATTGTGGTGGTTTGCTGTTACTGAGCCATGAGCCTGCTGGAGACATGGAAGTCCAAGGGTTAGGAAACCCAAGTCACCACAAAGTCAATGAAAGCTCTGCATCTGAGGCCTTTCTTCCCTGACTATGAAGCCTACCTCAAAAAGTTCTACTCTTTGCAGACCATCTGGGTGGTTAAAGTGTCTTTGCTACTGGCAAGAGGAATGAGCTTTTTAGTGTAGAAAAGCATCCTCTTCCACTTATGAACTTTTAGTGTTAGTGTTTACAGAAAGTGCTGTCCTTTAAGTTGATTTGTGGCTCATCAGATGATTCAGTCTTCCTAAATTTGGATTCTTGGGCTAATGGGTCAGTGTTTCTCTTCAGATGGCTGACTCAGTGATAGAGACAGGAGCTGTGCTGATTGCTGACTGGATAGGAACCTGTGTGAAAAGCTGATTTCACATAATCAATCCATAGACGTAATAATCTGCTTTAGGCTCATCAAGTACCTTCTGTGGAGAAAAATAAATCAGTAATGTGTCTTGGTAGGAAATTTTGTCAGTGGGTTGTCAGAACTAAAGGATGTGATTACAATCTAACTTCAGTGTAAGTTTGACTCTTCTGTGTGTTTTTCTCATTTATCTTTGAGTCACAGAAATATTTTGATGATTGCGGCAAAATCTATGGCTATTTGTATTTAACTTTACCAAGCTGAAAGTTTTACTCAACTAAAGAAAGGAGTAGAATGCCCCATTGGTATGCTCTATAGATATAGCACATGGCCTTAGCTCTTTGCCTTATGTTGTAAACATGAGATTTAGAAGACTCAGTCTGGGGTGTATTTGGCATCCTTGTTTACTGTGAAACTCTGAACTTCTGATTCATAGCTGGCTTAGGGTGGCGTAACAGACATCGGATGTTTTTGCCTGTCCAGCATCCATTTCCATCCTTCCAGGAACTGGATATTTCTCTTTAGTGAAAGAATATTCTATATTCCATAACCCGAGCTAGGCCCACCCTGCCACAGAGGAGGCATCATGACCCAGAAGTGGTTTGAAAATGGGGGCACATGACTCAAGCAGAACTTCTTAGGACATTTCTTCTGGAATTATTGAAAAACACCTCCCTCCCACAGGAGTTCTGAGCTGACAACCATCTTCCCACCTTTTGGAGAATAACCGTCCAAGAAGCAAAGATGGAAATAGTTCTTCTGTCATGGTTCAGGACCTTATATCCAGACTTGCCTGAGGTAAAATACATTCAGGGTGTGTGAACCCATGGGTTTCTTTTTTGGTTTCAGCTTATTTGGGTTGAATTTCTGTCACTTGAGATTGAAAGTGTCTTGATCCTTACGTGCAGTAGTTGGAACTAGTCACTCATTAGAAGTCTTGATGCTAAGCTCTATGTACATGCTCACCCATTCCGGGTCCAGGTTGTTTATGATACATGTCTGGTCCTTGGACATTCTCAGGGTAACTGGTCAGGAAACTTATTGGACTGACACCAACTTCGTGGATATCTAAGGTTTGAGTTTCTTCGATTAACTAATGCTGGAGGAGTGATATAGTCAAAAACGGAGAAAGGGAGAAGAAAGTAGAACATGAAGTAGGGCACCTGCTGGTTGTGGGGGAGCTATCTAGGAACTGGAGCTGTTACATGCCTAACCGCAGGAAGGGCCTGCAACTCGGAATGTTCCTCTGGATGCCCGACATACTTTCTGCTCACTCACACAAGGCTGCTGAAATATCCATTTACCCAGAAGAGTCAAAGACTTTCCACACAGAGAGACGGATTGAGAACACATGTTTTCCAGTTTCCAGGCTACTTCTTCATTCAGGAGACCATACTTCCTTCCTGACTTTGGGAACAAATAGCTTAGTAGCCAGAAAGGATAAGTGGGCACAAGGTTCTGCAAAAGGGAAAATGTCCCATAGAGCAATAGCACACTGTGCATGGTTCATGTAGCTGTATGCCTCTAGATTGAAGATAAGGAAGATGTGACAGGGACCTTCTAAACTTGCCTACCTCTTCTGAAAATTGTGGAGGTGCTGACTCAGGACATTCAGATGCAATAGGACAGTGCGGGGTAGGAGGAATAGCAAGGGGAAAAAAATGAGTGCTTAAGGCAAAGCAGAATGAAGAGGAGGACTGAATGATGATTAAAATATTGTTCTTCTATTCAATAGGTCATGTTCTGAAGGAACCCAAAAGTCTTAATATGGATTGAATCAGAAACGACATCATCACTGAGGGGCAAAGCATGGGACGGGCAGTGTTAGGGGCATGGGACTGGAAAGGCTGGGGGAGGAAGTACCATTGTAGGAGAATGAAAGAGACACTGATGAAGACTTTCTTAGAAATTGCCCTTGAGCTATGTAAGCAAGGCATGGAATGCTGGGCTTCTAAGAAGGCCCTGGACCCTATGCCTGATCCAGATAGAGCACAGAGGACTGTGATCAGAGGGAATCTGCTGAGAAAATATGTGATTTCTTACTGCAAGGAGGTCTCACTGGGTTGACCAGTCCTAACCACAGTTGACATTTACACAGGAAAGAGCACATAAAGAATATTGAGGAACGTGGCCTACCCACTCTGCGTAGGCGGCAGATGCCTTTTGTCTGTGACGTTAGTACCCTTGTCTGCCTTCCTGTAGTGTACACTCACCTCTCTCAGCTATCCCAGCCTTTAATCAAAAAGCACAGGTGTGGGAATCCACTCAGTACCTTCATGCTATATGCCAGCTTAGGGCCAGAACAAAACCAAGCAGGAGATAGGCATGGCTTTTGCTCTTACCTTTATAACTTCTCCATGCCCTTTAGTTCTCTGCATATAGTCCCCCTTTTCAAGGGTTGATGCTTGAGATGAGTGCAAGGTTTGTGTTCCTAACCAAGAAAAACTATGTGCTCTGTCTGTGGTGCATCAGCACTCTACCCTGTCTCCTATTACCAACCTCTGCCCAGCCCCGTGCAGTTCATTTGGCTAGCTATGATGAACAAAAAGCCCTTTGGCTTGCCTCCACATGAATGAGGTCTTTTCTCCAGTCCCCCAACCCTGCCCAAATGGGGCAAGTTTCTGGAGGCCCCCAAAACAATCATTCTTTAATTTAAAGTGTAAAAAGAATGGAGGAATATTACTCTAGGAAAGAGTTTTGTAACACATGTGAGACCTTTGTGGTGTCAGAAAATAAGTGGACAAAAAACACTCATTATAAATTATTTCAGTTTCATCCATCTCATTTAAATAATGGGTATGTCCATGTAAAACCTCAAGCTCAGACATATAGAATCAAAGGACTGAGCACAGTAGCTCACAAGTGCCTTCCATGTTACTGCCCTGATAGCGTGTCATTAAGAAAGTTAAAAATAAATGAGAAAAGCAGGTCAATCCAGGTACTATTAAAAGATCTAGGGGCTGGCAGGTAGTGTAGTGGTTAAGGTACTGGACTCCCACATGGCCCACTGTGGTTCAAGTCCCAGACCCAGTGGCTTGAAATTCATGCCGGGCATGCGTGCGTGCATGTCCAGAATCCCAAGAGGGGGTTGTTTTCTCACTTTTCTTCTCACTGCCTGTCTCTGCTGAGGCGTATGTGCCCTATAGCAAAAATCTCTCTCAAACAAACAAACCTCTAGACCAAGCCAGTCCCTCATGTAGCTGTTTAAAGTTGCTTTACTCTACGTTTATGTTAAACAGGAACTTCAGAGCTGTGTTCTTGGGTAATGCAGATGTGACTTTATCATAGATTCCTGGTGGGTGTGTACAGTATGCTAATGCAGGTGACCAAAACTCAGCTTCAGCTGAGGCCCAAAGGCTTTGTTTGTGATATGAATGTTTTATTAGTTTCTTTGCTTTGTATAAGGGGAAAACTTGGCAGCTCCAACTCTGTGCTGTAGCCTTTCAGAACTCTTGTCTCTTGTTGGCAGCTCTTCCTGCATGGTGCCATCTCAGGCTTGACCTCACCATGAAGAGACTGCCTTTTGGGTACCTGGGGCAGACGCCGCCATCACCGCACGGGGTATGTCCATGTAAAACCTCAAGCTCAGACATATAGAATCAAAGGACTGAGCACAGTAGCTCACAAGTGCCTTCCATGTTACTGCCCTGATAGCGTGTCATTAAGAAAGTTAAAAATAAATGAGAAAAGCAGGTCAATCCAGGTACTATTAAAAGATCTAGGGGCTGGCAGGTAGTGTAGTGGTTAAGGTACTGGACTCCCACATGGCCCACTGTGGTTCAAGTCCCAGACCCAGTGGCTTGAAATTCATGCCGGGCATGCGTGCGTGCATGTCCAGAATCCCAAGAGGGGGTTGTTTTCTCACTTTTCTTCTCACTGCCTGTCTCTGCTGAGGCGTATGTGCCCTATAGCAAAAATCTCTCTCAAACAAACAAACCTCTAGACCAAGCCAGTCCCTCATGTAGCTGTTTAAAGTTGCTTTACTCTACGTTTATGTTAAACAGGAACTTCAGAGCTGTGTTCTTGGGTAATGCAGATGTGACTTTATCATAGATTCCTGGTGGGTGTGTACAGTATGCTAATGCAGGTGACCAAAACTCAGCTTCAGCTGAGGCCCAAAGGCTTTGTTTGTGATATGAATGTTTTATTAGTTTCTTTGCTTTGTATAAGGGGAAAACTTGGCAGCTCCAACTCTGTGCTGTAGCCTTTCAGAACTCTTGTCTCTTGTTGGCAGCTCTTCCTGCATGGTGCCATCTCAGGCTTGACCTCACCATGAAGAGACTGCCTTTTGGGTACCTGGGGCAGACGCCGCCATAACCGCAGGGGTTCTTCACTGAGTCTTCCTTGTGGTGAGAAGCTGGGGCTGGCTGACATGACTGAGCCAGTGCTCCAGGATTATGCTGGTTGACCAACTCGGTCAGCTGAAAAATTCCTTAAAATATCCCAGGAGTATGTTTTTATTTTGTATTGTTTTTGAAAGGATGAATATTCCAAAACATTGTTGCCCCCCAAATGAGTTCTATGACTTCTATAAAACTGGCCAGGCTGCAAGTTTAAAAAAAATTAGTTAAACGACTAGAAATTATGGTTACAAAAATATCTCTGCTAATAGTTTACTGTCTGGCTTGAGTGAGTTTAACTTTAAGGTGTGGTAGCTCTGGAAATTTATCGTGAGTCACTACATAATAACCGGCTGCACCATCAGGCATCAGCCCACACACAATTTTCCAGCCCTGAACTTTGAATGCTTCATACAAAATGAAAATAATACAGTCTTATGTTTTATTCTAGGGATGAGGTTGTTGGCACCACTTTAGACTTTGCTGAAGACTTGCGAATTTGACGTTTCCTACCAAATCAAAATGTATTGAGGAAGTATCTAGTTTTTGGTTGGCAAACACAAATCTCTTTTAAGAGAAAAACCATGCAAATATGGCCTATTGTTTGTAGGTTGATTTCCAACCCTTGTGGATTATTTACTTGACCTGGACCATCATCTCTGCAAATGGCCAACTCAGCTTTTGGAGTTGTAATTATGCATTTGAAGGACGACTAGACCACCAAACACAGATGGTTATCTCTCTGCATGCTTTGCTTTTTCCTTTCTTTTTCTTGTTTTCTATTCCCTTTCTGGGGTTGGAAACCCATAGATACACATTCTCCTATACTGAATCAGACACTGTCATGGAGGAGGTAGTAGTAGTTGGTCTTCTTTCTCTATTCACTGGAAGTGGTCTTGAATTTGAATGGTTATTCAAATGTTGGACCCTTGGAAAGCCAACTTTCATTGTGTAAACTCATGAGAGATTTAATATTTTCCTGAAAACCTTTTTTTATTTGGGATGTGGTTAGCCTCATCGCAACCTTCCTTGGCCTGTGTGATTCTGCTAAAATAACCCTCCCTTGACTTCCCTGCTTGTCATTGTCTTTCCTTCTTTGAGATGTCCATAGTACTTGCCATACACATCTCTTTTGGATTCCTGATCAATGCTGCTTTTTTTATGGAGAATTTTTTTTTTTTTTTTTGCTATAGGGTGCGTGCACTCACCAGAAAGACAGAGAGAGAGACAGAGAGACAGAGAGACAGAAAGCGAGAAATCACCCCCCAGGGGGGATGGCCATGCCACAATTCTTGCTCCCCCATTCTCCTCTCGGGATCTTGGGCATGCATGCGCACATGCCCAGTGTGAGTTTAAGTCACCAGGTCAGGGACTTGAACTGTGGTCGGCTACTTGGGAGGTCAGCAACAT
>NW_006204120.1:108235-111406 GCF_000334495.1 Tupaia belangeri chinensis
TTCTCCTCCATTCTCCTCTCTGGATCTTGGGCACGCACGCACATGCGCCCGGCGTGAGTTTAAGCCACCCGGTCCGGGACTCGAACCGCGGTCGATTACGTGGGAGTCCAGCCACATAGCCATTACACTAACTGCTGGTCCCGGTCCCGTCAGTGCTTAATTTGTGATCTTTGCACATGTTTGTATCATTTCCTTAACTAATTAATTTATATATTCGTTGAGGAAAAAAATACTTTGATCATTTTTGTAATCCTTATTGTCTAAAACACTGTAGGTACCCTGGAAATACTTTCTTATTGGTTTGTTAAGGTAGTTCATGGGTTTATAAGCTTTTCCTTAGGGCAAACTAAGACTCCTTGTTAGGCACTTCTACTTCCACTGTCTTATTGCATATTTCAAAGTAGGTGTTAATGTAATTTTTTAAGAAAGATTTTTGCCAAAGGGTGCATGTACTTGCCATAGAAAGGCAGAGAGAGAAAGTGAAATGTCACCTCCTAGGGAGGATAGCCATGATACAATCCTCTCTCCTTCATTCACTTGAGATTTTGGGCACACATGCACATGTGTTGGGCATAATTTTCAAGCTGCCAGGTCCAGGACTTGAACCGCAGTTGGCCATGTGGGAATCCAGCACCTTAACCACCACACCACCTGCTGATTCTGTATTATTATAAAATTTTATGTAATATAATTAACCCACGAAAAGCTTCCCTGATGTCCCCAACCCAGGAAATGGAAGAGTCAAATTTGGTCTGATTCCCAATCTACTACTTGTGCAATGCCATCTTTACAATAAAATGTAACATGACCAAGGAGGTCAGAATTCAGGAGTGCTTCCTTTTCCAGGTAGAGAACCTGCTTAGGAAGTAGCTCCTCAAGGATTCTGGACGTGTTGGAGGTGCCTATGGGGAATGATTGTGCACGCTGTTGGTGAGCTCTCACCAGCTAGCTGGACCCGTGGCCTTGGCTGGGGCTAGATACTTTTAAAAGACTCTCTAAACTCTTTCCTTAGTTCTTCTGATTATATTCTTGTTATGCTAATTGATAGCATAGGATCCTCGTGACCAGGATCCAGGGTTGAAAATTCTTTTATTTTCCCTAGAATGTTATTCTGTCCACTGAATGGACTTGTGTCCTTTGGACTATCATGATTCAAACTTCCTTCTGGACAGAGCTTGCTGCAGGCAGAAAGGAAAAAGGAGGACATCTGGTCCCTGACTTAGAAAGCAGCTCTGCAGGAAGTGAGCAGGACTTTGAAGTCCCTTGAGTGCACTGTGAGTGAACAGTCTTGCTGCTAATCTGTGTGTAAGGCTCACAGAGCAACACTAAAACTGCATAACTGGGTGCTGTGCTGATCACTTCACACAGTATAGTTGAACTGACTTGCCTGGTTGGGAATCTGCATGACTGTACACAGTGAGAAATCTTAGTGCCTAGCAAAAGGACTTTATGACAAAAGAGAAGACTTGGCTAACATATACTAGTGGTTTTAGATAATTTTCTTTTGTTAGTCAATAAACCAGTCTTTGGAGGTGGGGGCAGGGGTTGTGAAAAATTTCACCCGTACATGGCAAAGTTTCTCAGTGTCAAATGTCTGTCACAAATTTTGCTTGTGGTCACCTCCAAAGCCTACAATTTAAAAAAAAAATGCAGCAATTATCTCAACCAAAGTGCTATTGAGTGCACTTTCCAGTGGTTGGTCTTCAGGCTCCTTTCCCAACAATGTTTTCCTCGTGCAAAAAGCCCAAAGGAGCGTGTGCGTGGCTCCTGAAGCCGAGAAGTCAACTCTGCGGAAAATTTGCATGCTGTAATCGAGTTGCCGGGAATACTCAAAACATAATTCATCAGGTTTGTGATGATTGTAATTCCTTGCAACCTTCCAGGCTGGCAGTAGAAATGACCTCCAGACTCTTCCAGTCCCATATAATCTGGTTGTGAGATTGAATCTTTATAATCCATCTCAGATCCACTGATTTCCAGGAGATTGTCATCTCTTGGTCAACTCTCAGCCTTCCTGTCCTTTATACTCCTTACAAAGTGTTATATTTTTACAAGTTGTTTGGATCATGTGTTGCTAAATATTGTACTGTATTGAACTATTTAGTATAGAGACATTTTTGACCCTGGCTACAGCATAAATTCTTGGAGGGAAGTAATTTTCTCATTCTTCATTCTCTCTTTTTTTTTTTTTTTCTTCTTTTTCATACTTCTTTGGCTAAGCACCTAGTAGATGGTGAGTACAGTTGAAAAAATGAACAACCATAAATTTTTCATTTGTCTGGGGTGTTTTCCGAGCACACTTATGATTTGGCTCTGTACATCCACATGACATGGAAGTATGATTAGGGTGAAGTTGAGGAAAGAGCCCCTATAGAATTCTTTTGGACAATTTCCAAAGAAATTACTTGGCCACTCATTCTTGGTTAATAAATTGGATTTAATATATCATGAATCTGTAGAGTTTCCTTGTCTGCCCTAATGCTCAAAAGACAAAACGTGTGTAGGAATATTCATTTTTATGTGTGTGTATGTCTGCAAGTGGGCTAATGTTGGATCCTGTACTTGCAGTGCAGTGAAGAAGCACACAGGTAACTTTTAACTTGAAGAAATCTTCTATCATTCCATCATCTTATTATGTTTTTTTTTCTTTTTTTTTCTTTTAAATTTATTCATTCTCTACATTAATTCACTATACACCATCACAACACACAAATGAACTTTCCATCCAAAATACACTGTGCATTGGCTCAATCAAGCACATCAACATACATGTTCTCAGCAAATAATTTTCCAATTCTTATGTCCTGCATACCTTGCCTTTTGTTTTGCCATCCCTGATTCCCCATCCCTCACCCTCTGCCATGTCCCATCCTCCTCCCACATTGTCCCTGGCATCCACGGCTGCCCTCCATGCCTTCTCCCCACCCCCCCATTCAATTGATCTGCCAATGAACTTAATTAGTCTAAATATATCCAATAGCTAGCATAGCTGACACATACCTATACATGAACCCAAGTCTGACTTTAGGCATAAACCCCAGTGAGTACAGTGAACATACTATAAAGTAGTACCCAGTTGTGCCCATACAGCTCGCTGCAGTTGTCAAATATGCATTTTTTTTTTTTACAAAATGATACAAACAGTTTTACTGTTTTTTTTTTCTCCTGCAA
>NW_006204120.1:111925-119203 GCF_000334495.1 Tupaia belangeri chinensis
CGGCGGCGGGCGCGGGCGCAGCCCGGGCAGCCACGCTCAGGCCCGGGGCCACACGCAGGCCCACGTGCAGGCCCTGGTGGAGAGCAGGTCCAGCGGCCACGCTCAGGTCCGGCGACCACATGTCAGCCCCAAGCACGAGATTGTGCGCTGGACCCAGCGCCACCTCCCGTTTGCCCGCCTGGCCAGAGAAAGGAAGGAGGGCGACCTTGGCTGGTGCGGGCCGCCGGCCCCGTAGGCGCCGAGCGCGGGACACACCCAGCCCCGAAGAGGCAGCGGGGGCCTGGCGCCCAGGTGGCGGAACGCGGAGCAGGGCGGCAGAACGCGGAGCAGAGCCCCGGCTGCGCAGGCCCAGCCGCCACCGCATCTTATTATGTTTTAACTGGGATATTTTCTTGTCTGTTGGGAACTCTTTCCTCTGATTCTGTTTTTTAACTATGAAATGCTTCCACATTGAATATTTGGAGAGCCAAGGTCCAAGAATGCTCAGAGAGTAAACACTGAGGTATGGAGATTGGAGGATTGTTGGGGAGATATACTTTTGAATGAAGGCAGGTGAAAATTTTGTTCTGGGTCTCCATGGTCCTGAATCCCAGGGTCTATGAGAGTCAAAACTGCTAACCTGAAATTTACCCTTAGAAGTTTCTTACTTCTCTTTCCATCTGGTGGCTACTGTCTCATAGGGTAATGGAGTCTCTCCAAATGGGTGACCCAAAGCACAGCTTTCCTCCCTAGACTCCTATCAAAATCTGTGTCTGGGTTCCTACTACAATGGGCAACTGAGGTTACTCCAAGGTCCCCTGGAGTCCCTGGTGAGCCATGGCTTTAAACAGAAGTGCTCTTCAAGGCAATGTTTATAGATGCTCATGCAGAATAAGAAGGTGGCAATCCTGAGTGGTTTGCATTCGTCGGACCATATTTGTTTAGTTCTGAGGGTCATCCTATAAGGGAGACATTGGTAAATGGGAGCACATCCTAATGAGGCTGAGCTGACTAGGCTGGTGAAATACAAAGAAAGTGTTATTTATTTATTTGGAGAGGTTTTTGCTATAGGGCACATGTGCTCGCCAAAAAGACAGAGAGAGATAGAGAGACAGAGAGCGAGAAATCCCCCCCTCCCCCTGGGGAGTGCCCACGCCACAATCCCTTGTCCTCTATTCTCTAGGGAGCTTGGGCCTGTGCCCAGCATGAGTTTAAGCCACTGGGTCTGGCACTCAAACCATGGTCTACTACATGGGAGTCCAGCGACATAGCCATTGCGCCAACTGCTGGTCCCCAAAGAAAGTGTTTTAAAGAGGAAATACAGAAGATTCACATTTTCGGCCTGAGAAAAGAAAAGAGGATGATTCTGTCATTTACAGATTGGGAAGTCAAGATGATTAAGTTTAAATACCCTTTTGGTGTTGATTCTGAGGTGGCTACTGAACTTGAGCTGTGAAATATTGCTTCAGGGAATATCTTCTGCTGAAGATTTTCTGCTGAGGTTTCACTCTTCAGATTCATTTCTAGTGGGGAGAGGCACAAACCCAGGCCTGTTCTGAGACAGCTACTGAACTCGAGCTGTGAAATATTGCTTTTAGGAACTAAATGAAGACCTTCAGGTGAGGCTTCACCCTCCAGATTCATTTCTAGTGGGGTAGGGCAACCTCTGTGTCCTTCTCCCCATCTCTCTGTCTCTCTGTGTCTTTTACATTTTTTTAAGGTAAAGTATTTTCTGGATCTCAAGTCCTTCCTGTATGTTGACAATTTGTGCCTTTCCTTCCTCCCATTTAGGAGAGGCACAAACCCAGGCCAATTATGATATGGCTACTGAACTTGAGCTGTGAAATATTGCTTTCATCCTACACCACACAGTTTCCATTTTAAAAATTAAAATATAAAAATTTTTATTGTTTTTTTTCTTTCTTTTTTCTTTTCTTCTTCCCTCTTCTCTTTTCTTTTCCCTTTTCTTTAACTTCACACTTTAGGCTGCTCAGCCACCATGCACTGTGTCTAAATAGGTCAAAGTGAACAGTATTCAAACATCTGAATACTATTAGTGTCAGAATATTCTTCAATTCCCACTGAATCTGACACACAGAGAGTTAAAAATGGAACAGAAGAGCGATTGCAAATCACATCCTCCTGCACATCACTGAACACTCAGATTGAACTTCAAGAATTAGGAAAAAGCGCACAACACAACAGATGACCAGAAATCACAGGGGCACAAGAAATACGAGAAAGCAAGAAAATACCTCTCCTCCAAGGGAAAAAAAATAACTCCTCTTCATCCACAGACAGTACAATGGAACTCATGGAAATGTCAGATAAAGAATTTAGAATATTCATAGTGACAAAGCTAACAGAGATACAAGAGAAAAGAGACAATGAACTCCAGAAGAGGTGGGAGAATAGAGCCGAGGAGTTTCAGGAGGTGAGGAAGTTCTTGTATGATCTGAAAGAGGAAATACACATCATAAAAAAGAATCTGGTTGAACTGTTAGAGATGAAGGCTGTAATATAGGAGATCAAAACCTCTCTTGAAAATATTAAAAGCAGACTAAATTATACAAAAGATTGAATCTCAGATGTAGAAGATAGAATCACTGGCCTAGATAAATCCACTACAAAAACTGAGAAAATAGTCCCAAAAATGAGAATAATATACGAGAAATACTAGATATCATTAAACATCCAAACATCTGGATAATTGGTATCCCAGAAGGTAAAGAAACTAATCAGAGCATTGATAACCTATTCCATGAAATGCTGGGAAAAAACTTCCAAACCTAGAGAGGCATTCAAAGATCCAGTCCGAAGCAATAGAAAGGACCCCAAGTAGAATCAACCCAAGAAGATCTTCTTCAAGACACATTATAGCCAGATTGATCAAACCATAGACAAAGACAAGATACTAAGACTGGCAAGAGAGAAACACCAAGTTACCTACAAAGGATATCCCATCAAGCTAACAGTGGACCTCTCATCGGAATCAGTGCAAGCAAGGAAAGAACGGGAAAATATATTCAAAGCATTAAGGAAAAAGCAATTTTAACCAAGAATGCTGTACCTGGCAAGATTATCCTTCATACGGGAAGAAAAAACAAGAACATTCTCAGATAAACAAAACCTGAAAGAATTTACCAGCACCAGACCAGATCCGACTAGCACCAGAAGTTCTGAAGGGAGTGCTTGCTATACTAGGAAAAGTAAATATAGACACACAGAAATAAGAGTTCAATAACATCTGAGAAAATGGCCAACTTAATGGTAGGGACAAGTCTGGAGTTGAACATTATATTCTAGAATTTAAATGGGAAAATAGGACCACAACAGAAGATAGATTAAGTACGGGAGATTGAACTGGTAAAATAGAATCTTATGTCTTCTGACTAAAGCATTACTGATTTTCTTTTATGCTTTGTTTTCCAGATTTAAGGGTTTTTGTCTCGTCGAGCTGTTGGTAGGTTTAAGTATCTACTATTTGAACAGAATCCTAATCTGTTTCCTGGCTTTAAGTTTTAAGCGAAATTCTCTTAGCATTTTTTTAAATTTTGATTTATTAAAGCTAAAAGTGCTTTTCTTAAAATTAAAAAAAATATTTAAAAATGCCTATTTAATGACCACAGTGAGCTAAATAGCATCAGCTAGGTGCTACTTTACAGTATATTTATTCTACTCAGTTTCATGCCTAACACAGACATGTGTTCACAGATATGCATAAATCAGCTGAACTTGCTATTGAAAGTAGTTAGATTAATCAAGATATTTTGTGAATCAATAAAATGTGGGGGGAAAAAAGGAATGGAAAACAACTCTAGACACCAGGGACAGTGTGGGAGGAGAGTGGGAAATGGCAGAGGGTGAGAAATAGGGGGGAAAACACACATGCACACACACATATGTGTGTGTGTGTGTGTGTGTGTGTGCATGTGTGTGTATATGAAACAAGAAATGGAAAATTATCAACAATAACGTGTATGAGTAAGCCACTATGCATTATATTCTGGATGATAAATCATGTTTTGTATGCTGTGATGATGCTCAGTGAATGAATGTAAAATAAATCAATTAATTAATTTTAAAAAAACAAACATGAAACCCACCCTTTTGGTGTTAAGCACCTTTCTCTGCCAGACGATGAAGTACCCTTGGTCTGAATATCTCTTATGGAGAAAAACTTGCAACTCAGAACTTTAGCATGTAACAACCATATTTAAGTATTTCAAGTGAAAGTGTAAAACCACCAGGATATGAAACTTTTGTCAGAGGGAAGGAAAGACAAGGAGGTATTCTTTTGGCTTTAAAGAGCCAGAAAATTCTTATGAGCAATGCGAAGTTGGTAGAAGTTGGCTTTGATGCCAGGAGTAAGTTCCCCACCAATGTCAATATCTGTTACCTTTATTTATGCTTAATTAAAGTTCTTTGGCTGTAAGGAATATAAAATCCGTGAGATAAGCTAAGTGAAAAGTAGATTTTTGGCTAAGAATACGACAGTCTATTGCTCCTTCAGAACCAGAAACAAAGACAGATGGACTTCTGAAGCTGAAACGGAAAATTCTGGAAGCAGGATTATAAGGCAAATGGTCTTCTATTGTCTCTGTTGCTCTGTATTTTTTCTTCAGATTGGCTTCTCCATCCCTTCCCTCACACTCCTAACCTCTCCTCGATATTCTTTGGCTGACCATATCAGCACTTGTGCTTCAGGTTCTTCCTGAATTTACCTCTCAACATACTGTTGAAGAATTATCTTCTCCATGCCTCATAGTTCTAAGCCTAGAAAGAAAGAATCTAGGCCAGCTCCATGGTGCAGCGGTAATGCACTGCTCAAGAGAAGCTGGATTCCACATGGTGATTGCAGCCTGAATTCCCCATCTGGTCAGCCTGAAACATGCATGAATAGATTTTCTGAGAAGTATGCAAGGACAGACAGAGATTAGAATGCCTACCATAGACACAGAGCCTTAAGCCAATAAAAGGAATAATATTTAGTTGTGTGGGAGTTTAGCCCTTCACTAAGGGAGATTTTTGAAAAGAATCCTTCAAATCTTTTTTTCATAGGTCCCTACCTGCTCTAATTTCACTGTAGAATTACTCTCTTATTTGTAGTAATGCAGAATTCCCCTCTCATTATTATCTGATTTTGCTCATCCTTGCTTTGCTTGAATAAATCTGTATTTTTCTTGTTCACGAAGTTGAGGTATTGTCTTTATTCTTTCTACTCTTGTTTATTGTCAGAAGTTTGAGAAGCACTTTTAAAAAACGGCCCCCAATAGACTCTATCTTCTGCAATATTTATGTATATATGTATTTTTTAAACAGAAAATTCAAAATTAATTTCTGTTGTCATGTCCTGTCTTTCAGGATACATCTTTCTTTCAGCCTGAGTGCAGAACATGATGATAAATGAGAAACAATCATTTCACACAGCCTGGTAAAATAAATATTCTCCATCAGAACAGCAGGTGATTAGATCTTCATTTTGATATATACTGCAGTGTCTTCAGAAATGAACCAGTAAGACCAGATATCAAAGGGAATGCAAATTTTTAGCCCAGGACTATGCTGAGGAAAACATAAGCCTGTGTAAAGCAGGGTAGAGATGAACCTAGTTGGGTAGATGCTCTTGCATTGATGAATGTTATTAGCTTCGACTTGAGTCTGGGACTGTGTTGTAGACAATGAGTACCTAATCTAATATTCTCTACCATTCATGGTACTGCTATTAGCTGTGAAATTCATTGAAGCATTGATATGCCTGAGTCATCTCCTAAGTGGAATCATGGTTGGAGTCCTGTAAATTATTAATCCAGGAGAAGAAAAGCTTGATTCAAAAATTAATTTGAGTAAACTTTGCTAGTTTACAGAATAACTTATTTAAGTGGAACATCAAGTTATCATCTGATGTGAATAAGAATGAACATGAAGTGCTTCACCTGGAAAGGCTTTTCCCAGTTTTTCCTCAGCATAGCAATCCTTTCTGGGAGGGGAGGCAGAATAGCATTGGAGCTAAGATCAGAGCATCCGGAACCAGGCATCTTCTGCTGTGATACCAACGTTGCTATTAACCAGCAATGTGACTTTGGGAAAAGTACTTAGCCAATTACCCTGCCTTGGTTTACTAATCTGTAAAATGACAATTAAATGATAGTAGCTATCTCAGAGGATTGCTCCAGGACATAACTGTATTTCACAATGAGAAAAACGGTTCAGAGAATTAAATCTCTTCGGATTCACAGAACTGAGGAGTGGATGGGTCTGGATTCAAATTTTAGATTGTCAGGCTTCAATCCATGCCCTCTCTACTAGCACTACTTTTCAAATTTTCCTATCATCAGAATCACCTGGAGTGCCCATTAAAAACACTCCAAGATGGCTAGCCTTGGAGTATGAACCAAGAGTCTATGATATTAACTGGATCTCAGATGTAAGATTTAGCAGCCACATTCTATACCTGCCCAACATCCATGGTGCCCTGAGTATTTTTTTGCTGGATAAATGGATTTGTGTGAAGAGCTGTTCTGTGCCCCTTTTCCCCACCCCTGTTTTTCCAAACTTCTCCTTAACCAACTGTCATAGTCCATTATTGCATAACTAATAGAAATACTTGTGCTTGATGATTTATAAAGAATAAGGGTTTATCAACTCCCAATTATGTGGCTGGAAGGTCTGAAGGTATAGACATCAGGCCATCCTACAACATGGCTGATGGAAGCATGGAGGATGGTAAGTCCATGTAGACAGAGAATTAGCTGCAGGCAGCTCTCTTTTATAACAACCAGCTTTGGGAAAAACTAACCCCTTGCAGGTGGCATGGTGGTAAAGGCAATGGACTCCCACATGGTCGACTATGGTTTGAGCCCTGGACCTGAATCTTCCTCTCTCTCCATGTCAAAATAAAAATAATAATAATAATAATAATAATAATAATAATATTAAAAAAGAATAGCTCGAACTCACTGAGCTTCATGAGATATCATTAATTTATTCACAAGTGTTGGATCTATTATGTAATTACTGCCCACTAGACCTCACTACCTCCTAATATCAAATTTAAAAAGTATGAGACTTTGGAGGACAACCATTATCCAAATTATAACAACAGTCTCTCCCCTCCCCTTCCCGTAACCTTCTGCCTGCACTGTACCTTTACGACTGTTGGTTAATGGGAACCAGCAGTTAGCGTAATGGCTATGTCGCTGGACTCCCACGTAGTCGACCGCGGTTCGTGTCCTGGACCCGGTGGCTTAAAACTCACGCCCGGCACGTGTGCATGCGTGCCCAAGATCCCGAGAGAAG
>NW_006204120.1:119539-131323 GCF_000334495.1 Tupaia belangeri chinensis
GGGGGGGTGATTTCTCGCTTTCTGTCTCTCTGTCTCTCTCTGTCTGTCTGGCGAGCGCACACACCCCTATAGTGAAAACCTCTCCAAAAAAAAAAAAAAAAAAAGACTGTTGGTTACATAATCATCTCTTTTATATTTCCCACTTCTTTGCTCAAAGTTTCTTCCTGACAATGTAGTCTTTGCTTTTGAGCCCCCTTTTATCTTCCTCCAGCCGGCTCTCTGTTCTCCATTCACTACTTTTTTGCCACCTATTTTTCAGGACCATTGAGATGACCATGGATGGCAAATGTTGTATGCAATATTGTAATGAAAACTAAAATGTAGTGTGAAACATTCTCTTAATAAAGTGCAATATTAGTTATATTGAGTGTATACATATTTATTACAGATAAAATGACTGCTATGTATTTGGCTGAAAGTGATTATATTTTCATCTAGTGAGCCAAAGTGAGCTCAATGAGCTTGCTGATAGCAGATTGTGCCTGTGTAATTATAGGGGGTCACCTCATTGGTATGCTGTTTCAGGCCCTACATTGTCTTCTATAGGCAATGCCTGGATTTAGAACTCTGGACATAGTTGCAGACGCAAGTCAATTTTCTACAAGGTCAAATGATGATTTAAAGAACAATATTTCACTGAATAAAACCTTGATTTCTGCAATTGTGTAGGTCAAAGTCAAATGTACTCATCTGATGTGACAACAAATTGATTCAAGGACTTTGGCCCACAAGCTAACACTCTAGGAGCCAAGCCTGAATTAGATGCAATAATGAGCAGTTGTGTGAGCTATTGTGGTCTGAATAAATGGCACTCAGAAGCACCAGATTGATTGCATACCCAGGAGGAAAGAAATAATTGGGTGAATGAAGTTTGTGGCTGGTTATTTACACACACCAATGTGGATTTTTCAGTTGAGAGGCACATAATTATGTCAGGTCAGTGGAGGTTTTCTTGGAATATAGGAATTTTACATGTTCATGAATAATCATGGTGATCTCTTTTATTCCATATCATTAAGCATTTCTTGCATTTATCATATTTCCCAAGGTATGGATGAGCATATCTTGTAAAACAAACTGCTTTTCTCAGGTATATTTAATTTTTTGGCATTTTGAGAATGTATCATTATTTTTATGGTCCCTAGAGATTTAAGAAAAGATTCAATTCCAAATGTTTTTGTTAAGATGATTGATGAGACATAATTCAAAGACTGAGGTCAAGTCCTATTAACTGAGTCTTGATCTTGGGTAACTAAGTCGCTTCGGCTGCCCAAGCCCCGCTTTCTCACCTATAAAATGAAATACTGCTTTTTATCATTGGATCATTGAAGTAAAACTGTGTCCCAGTGTATCCCAAAGTGTCTGGTCAACTGTCAAGCTCAGTAGCAGGAGACTGTCACTGTTTTGCGTTTATTAGAAAGGAATAGCTAGTTGCTTAATATTGGTCGATTCCTGCTAAGGAAACCTGCACTGTGAATGTCTGTAAAGACTGTTGATGAGACTTGCACTGGGAGACAGAGTGTCTGTAAGAACTTGGAAAATTTTGATGTGACTGATTTATGAGGCGACATGTAGAGAATGGAGGACAGCCTGGTCTCGCTCACTAGGTGGGCATGATGGGTAGTTAGAATGTCAAAGCTAATGTGGGAACTTGGGGCTTCAACTACCTAGCAGATAGATCATGGCTGAATCTTTACCAAATGGTTTTACAAAGAATTCTAATCCTTGGAAAACACAAACCCATGGCCCTGTCTCCCTTTCAGAGCTATCAGCGCAAATGTGTATGGCATAAGATACACTGTCTAATTTATCGATACTAGCCCCATCTGGATATTTAATTAGAAATTAATTAATAGAATAAGAAATTCCCCTTTCCAGCCTCACTAGCTACCTTTCTAGTGCTCAGTAACCATCTGTTACTTCTCACTGCCACATTGGAAAGTGAGTACTTAAAATATTTCCATCATTACAGAGTGTTTTAGTATACAGTGCAGGAAAGGTCTGGAGACCTCTGGTAGTAAAATAACATATTTAACTATTTTCATTTCCAAGACCTTTTAATACCCAATAGAGCTATGATTCTATAAGACACTGTTTTAAAATGACAATTTGGCATTCTTAGATTATTCCCCTGTCTGGATTTGGATTCTAGGCACCTGCTCAGCAGCTCCAGTATCTTTACAACTCTTCAAGACCTGTTTCTACTACTAACAGAATCTTGTTTATCTGAGTTTGTGACCATGTTGAAAGGTTAATTATTTTGATATTATGAGACATAACTCTCACCATGCTTCACATTTCTGTTAACCTCATTAACAGGTGCTACTATATCATTACAGGCAGAACTTAGGAGAGGGAAGGGACCTTAGGAAGCCTGCAGTTCAGTCTTATTTCTATAAAAAAACTGAAGTTTAGAAATGTTATGTGACTTTACCAAAGCCACTCAGTTAATCAGATGATCCAATTTTTTTTTTTATTAAGGCTCTTGATTCACTTCTCTTCACAACCTGAAAGAATAGAAATTATTAATGGGCTACTTCTCTTCGCAACCTGAAAGAATAGAAATTATTAATGGGCTAGGATTGTCTCAGTGGTAAAATAGGTTTTATTTATACTTTAAAATTTCACCTATCTTTGCAAGAGAGGGCTCTGAATAAATGTATTCTGCATTTCTTAGACCAATATGTTTTTGCAGGCACTGACTAGAGACAGCCCATTAGTGAATTCATCATCCATAATTCAATTCCCTTCTGTTGTTTTATAAAAATCGCTTTGATGATTTTCAGCAACCAACCAATAATATCTGCATGAGTTTGCATCTGTACATCCACTTGGAGCTTTTTTGGTTACACATTGTAGCAGGACCTTATCTGCTTTTTATTTATTTGGCTGAAGGTTATAAAAGTGGGTGAAAATCACAATCTGCATAATGGGAGAAGAAAAATTGTACTTTTACTAATTCATGGAAAGATTTCCATTGGCTGTGACAGGTTCTGCTCAGAACTTCAGGTCAGATATGTAATTCTTTGTCCATCACTGTGGAGTGGAAGGTACCTTGTAAGAGTGTCATGTATATTGTAAAGGAAGGTAGGTCTTCTGTCAGGGTAATTTCTCAGGAGGAACTGACCTCTGAGGGCTGTGATCTGGAATGAATATACTTCTGGCACCTTTGCTAGGATGTCAGTGGGAAAGCCCCATTAGTCAGTTTTGCCAAAAGTTGCCTTCTGGAAACCTCCACACAGCTGTACATGTCTCTATTAATGAAAACACTGAAGCCACAGGGGTTGTGGCCACACATGTCTCATCCCACTGACTCTCTGGCCCTGCAAGAATTACAAAGAGGGGTATGAGTCTTATTGCTTGATCTTTGAAATTTTTTGAGTTTTGAAATGTGGGAACTGTCACATTCACTGTTTCTTGGTATAAATCTCTAGAGAATTTTCAACTTTAAGGGTGCAAGAATCACAAAGAGGGGTATGAGTCTGATTGCCTGATCTTTGAAATTTTTGAGTTTTGAAATGTGGGAACTGTCACATTCACTGTTTCTTGGTATAAATCTCTAGAGAATTTTCAACTTTAAGGGCAGAGTCCACTTCAGTTTACCCCTGGATCTCTGGAAGAAGGGCCCTTTCAGGTGATTCTAATAAACTCTGATGTTTAAGAGTCACTGATGTTTGAGAAATGACTCATTTTTTTCAGAATGTAATTAGCCCAGTGAACAGTAATACAACTTATTACAACTCATCAGAGAGAATGCTGTTGGAATTTTGTTTTAACTTCACTGAACTTACTTTTTGTTATGTACGTATAGACTATCTGGTGTGTAACAACCCCTTATTAGAGAGAGAAGGCTATTCTGTTGTTCTTTCACCTGATCACGGCGTCTCTTCCTGTCTTGTAACATGTATAGAGTTAGAAAAAATTCTAGCTCAAGATGTGATCTAGATATTCAAGTTATCTGAATGCTTTCTTTCCTAAGGACATTCCATAGACAATGTTCAGGTGATAGAGCAAGACCTGGAATACCTACCTGGCCCCAGAGCTTTGTCCATTCTCTGTAGCCCTCCTGCTCTGTAGGAGGGGTTGTGGCTGTTAGTGGAGATAGTTTTTGCAGATGGATTTTGTCAGTAGGGTGACTATCTGAGGTCTCTGGCATCTAGAGATCTATTAGCAGTAGATATAATCCTCCTTTGAGAAGAGGAACTTAGTGTAGAGGAAACAGACCCAGGTCAAGAGTCTGGAGATCTGATTTCTGTCTTTGCCTCTCCCATTGGCCAAGTGTTGGTTTGAACATGCTCATTTATATCCCTGGGCCTCCTTTCTACATCTATAAAATGAGACTGGTGGTTGTGCTACAAGTTAAACTAGATTTACAAAATGGGATCTCTTGTTCATTTTATTCTATTTGTCAGCTATTGCATTTGCTATTATTGACCACTTCCTCTTTCTTAAATTATTGACCTTTGGGGCCACAGTTTCCATGTTAGTACAACAAACATTACTGGGTCAAGTACCACCCTGGGGATTCAGAGTATGTTTCAGACAGTTTTTGTCTTTGAAGGCAGTCACGAAATATGTGAACATAATCTAACATTTTTTTCTCTCCTTCTGACCGCTATTCCTTCTTACCTCTACTCACTTCTTGAATTTTGTTTTTGTTCTGTCACCAACTTTTTAATATACTGTTCTTGGAAATATACTCATCCCTTTTTTCAACTATAATTTAAATGCTGTTGACTAAAACATTTCTCCTTAACCATATCCCATTTCCCCGAGTTTGTAGATTTGTCTTATATCTGCATCCTGGTCATTCTAGCCTGAAGATCCCAGGTATCTCCAACTCAACAAAGGTTGAAACAAATCCATTTTACTCTTATCTGCTTCTTCCATTCTGCTCTTAAAATTCACTCCTTCTCTTGAATTTGTTATCTTGATAAAGGCCATTGCTATTCCTCTAATCACTCAGGTTAGAAACTTGAACATCACCTGCCTTTCTCCTTTGCAAACATCTAATCAATACACAAACTTTAAAACCCATTTCTGGAGAGTTATTGGATCCTCTCCTTGCTATTATTCCTGCTACTGCCCTAGTTGAAGCCAGGATGAACTCTAATTCAGACTCTATCACTTTCAAGTTACGGGAGATCTTTAAACAGTGCATGGAAATACATATTATGAAAATAAACTTGTATTTTAATTCCCTTTTTTTCACACGCTTATTGAAGTCTCTTGTGTAATTTTGCCTCCCACAGTTTAATGTCTCCAAAACAGGAAGCATCGTAGAGTTTAGTTGGCCTGGCAGCCGTCTTGGGGTAGATACCATTGTCTGTGCACATGCATCTGGCTTGCAGAATGGGCACCAGTCACTTAGAAGGCAACCCCAGAAACAACACTGGAGCATTTTTTAAAACAAAAGATGCCTCATTCACCTTCTAGATGGCTTTTGAATGGAAAGTGCTTCAGAAGGGTCAGACTCTGAATGGGGTAAGATGTTAGGAATACCTTAATCAAATTATTTTGCTTATAGTTTCCTTTTTATGAATGTGCAAGGGTGCTATCTTGTCAACAGAAATAACCAACGTTGAAGAAATAATAATTAATGTGATTTACTTTAAGCACAAGATTGTGTGACTGACCTGGAGAAAGACATGTCTTTCCAGGAGTACTCACATACAGTGGTTTCTTTTGTTTGGTTTTGAGAGCAAGAGACAAAGTTTGGAATTTAATGTGAGAGATTTTTATATTGGCCTGGTCCCAAAAGGTGGGACATCTAGAAGCTTGTGGGTTATAGATGGGTTTGCAATTTTTAGGATGGAGATTAGAAAGGAATGTCTGTGTCTCCGAGGAGATCAGGAACAGAATGTATTGTAACAGGCTTAATGTACATCGCAAAGATACAATGCTAGGGACTGGACGTAGCAAGAATTCTGTTATCACTGGGCCAAAAGCGTCTGTTAATGTTTGTGAACCTGACTCTCCCTAGGCCCTTTGGAAAGGATTTTGGAAATAGACTTTTGTCATCAGTTCTCCCTGTTGGCCAAGTTATCAATCACCAGAATTCATGTGCAGGTCAGAAAATTATAGATTTTGGTATCTTCTTAGTTTCAGAAGCTGCTTTTGATAATTTTTAAAATTTTGAGACAGTCTCAAGTTTTTCATTTTAACTTTTTGAAGAGAAGTAAGTTTATTCTTTTTTTTTTTTTTTTAGGATGACTTTGAATAGAAGTTAAAGCATTTTCTCTCTTTTTTTCTTTTTTAAGTGTGAGGTCTTAATTTTTTAACTTAGCATGCAAGAAGATCAATTTTGGGAATATCAAAAGTTTTCCACTTGGGGAACTTCAAACCAAGATCACCTTTTGTGAGTTTTTTCTATTTATCAAAATACTTGTAGTGAAGGTGCCATAATTATCATTTATAAAGCTGGCTGGGATGTCTGAAGGGGGTCATGTCCCTTGTTCCTTTATAACTGTACATGTCTTATTTTTCATGTTTTTATTTTTAATTTTTTTAAATATGAGAAACTGGTCTGTGAAAGTAGAGGATTTTATTGTGATGGATCAATGTGTTGTTTGGTGAGTGTCTATATTAGATCATTCTCATGTTGAGATCGCTTGTCCTATGTTTCTTAGTTTTCTTTAAAAATCTAGCATTCAGGGACCAGCAGGTGGTGCGATGGTTAAGGCACTGAACTTTCATGTGACTGACTGTAGTTTGAGTTCCTGAACTGGAGGCTTGAGACTCATGCCGAGTGTGTGTGTGTGTGTGTGTGTGTGTGTGTGTGTGTGTGTGCGCGCCTAAGCAGATAAAGGAGAAAAAGGGATTGTGGCATGGCTATTCCCCCAGGGAGTGACTTTTCACTTTCTGTCTCTCTGTCTCTCCAGCAATCACACACTCCTATAGCAAACATCTTTATCAAAAAAAAAAAAAAAAAAAAAAAGTCTAGCATCCAGGGGCCGGCAGGTGTGGTGGTTGAAGTGCTGGACTCCACATAGCTAACCATGGCTCGAGTCCTGGACTAGGTGACTTGCTTTCTCACTTTCCTTTCCTCTCTGTCTCTCTATGGTCAAATCTAAAATGATTATAGTAATAATAATAATACATTTAGCTAAATAAAAAATTATTAAAAAGTAAAAAAGAATCTAGCATCCAAGAAGGAGCCCAAAATGCTCGAATGGTCAACTCCTATCTTGCATTTATTGGGTGGGCCTGTTTTAATGATTGTTTTTGAGGTTCTCTATAGGGCCACTATTCGTCCTTCAGAGGAGGAAAATATTTTCTCTTTTCAGACACTCCTCCTATAGTTCCCAGTCACCTGAGGTGTCTACCCACAGGGAGGACCAAGTGTCCTTTTTATTGGAGCTGAGAGGTCTGGTCTCTCATTTGTCTATTAAGGGACAGTAAACTTTCCCCGTGTAAACATACAGCAGCCAATTAAAGTGATTTTTGGAAGGCAGAGGGGAAAGACCCTTTAGAATACACCCTCAAATGTTAGGTTTTTCTAACTCTACTGCCGCTCGCTTGGAGGGGAGAAAACCACTACCCTTTGCCTGAAGGGGAATAAATTTGGACTGCCCTTTACTTCCTGGAGGGAGCAGAAGTAAGCAAACAAAACAAACGAACAAACAAAATAGCTTAGAAATAAACCAGACCGTCTACCAAATCTTGGGAGGTCTGAGGCCAGAAAACTTACTGAATCTTCCCTGAAGAAGAGAAGGTCAGAGCCAGAGAGGGGCACAAGGGGCCCACTGTGCTGGTACCAGGCACTGGGTTCGAAACAAGCCTTTGGAAGATTTTAGTTTTTTTTTTTTTTTTTGTATTATTTTTTTAAAATGAACCCTTCATGGTCATCATCATTGTCAACCTAACTAACCAACTTTAAGGAAATAATAATGAATGCAGTTTATTTTTAAACATGCAGTTGTGTGGCCAGCCCAGAGAAAGAGATGTATGCCTTTCTTGGAGTGCTCAAATTTTGTGATTCCTTTTATTTGGTTTTAAAAGTGACAAAGTTTGGAATTTAGAATAAAAACTTTTTATTTTTCTTTATTGGTCTGGCCCCAAAAGGTGGGACATCTAGAAGCAGAGGCTTGTAGGTGAGTTTGTAATTTTTAGGCTGATGATTGGAAAGAAAGGTTTGTGTTTCAAAAAGAGATCAACAAAAAATGTACTGTGCTGGGTTTAATATACATCATAGGGACCAGCAGATGGCGTAATGGTATGTCGCTGGACTCCCATGTAGTCCACTGAGTCCCAGACTCTGCGGCTTAAACTCAAGCCGGGCGCGTGTGCGTGCGTGCCCAAGATCCCAAGAGGAGAATGGAAGAGAAGGGATTGTGGCGTGGCCATCCCCAAGATACTATGCTGGAGACAAACTTTAAAACAATCCTATTAACAATGGATCAAAATTGTCTGTTAATGTTTGTAGGGGTGATTCTTCTAGGCCCTTTGGAAAGAATTAAAAAAAATATTTTTAGAATTATTTATTTAGTTTTATTTATTCATTCATTTATATCCATTTGACCAGAGAGAAACACAGAGAGGGGGTAGGAGTGAGAAAACAAGCCACCACGTCTGGGACTCAAACCATGGTCGGTCATGTGGGAATGTCCTGTGCCTTAACCACCAAATCACCCGCTGGCTCCCTTTGGACAGAATTTTGAAAGTAATCGAATTTTTGTCCTCAATATGATACAAATTTGTCTGAATCAGTGTAAAAGAGTCCTTCTAATCAGTATAAAATAAGAATTCCAAGTGGTAAGAAAAATCGTGTTATTGTTTAATAGACTTTTTCTTCCTAGAGGTGAATAAAATAATAGTGCAACTTACAATAATCAATGAATCTCAGAATTGACAAAAAGTACAAAAGTTCCAATCAATTAATACTTTCATTACTATGTTCAGGCCTCCCTGCTTCCAGCTTCTTCCCCTCTGATCCATTTTTCACATTGTCATCAGCACACCCAAATCTGATCATATTATTCCAATATCAGAAATGTTCCTTACGACAGAGGTTCTCAAACTCACGGTGGATCAGAGTCACCCAGTGTACATGTTAGAACATGGATTACTGTGTCCTAGCACAGGGTTCTGAGTCAGTAAGCCTGGGCTGGGGCTGCAGAACTTGCATTTCTTTCTTTCTTTTTTAAAAGGTAATTTAATCTTATTTATTGTTATTATTATTATTATTATTTAATTTTATACAGGGCATGCACCCTGAGAGAGACAGAGAGAGAAAGAGGGAACGTAAGAAAGCAAGCTACTGGGTCTGGTACTTGAACCGTGGTTGGCCATGTGGGAGTCCAGCACCTTAACCACCATGCCACCTGCTGGTCCCAAGTATTAGCTTTTCTAATAAGCTTCCAGGTGATGGTTGTGCTCCTGGTTCAGGAGCTACACTTAGACAAACACTGCCCTTTGACATAAAGTTTAGACTTCTTTATGGCTTTCAAGGCTCTCCCTGGCGTGCCCATGGTAGGTCTGTGGCATTATCCCTGGTGTTCCCTCCTACATTCTGTTCCCTAGCATGCCTGGAACTCTCCATTCAGTGCACGGCAGGTGCATCATGAGTCTATGATTTGTTTTCATGCATTGCCTGAGAACTCCTGAAAGCTATTTAACTTTTAAGATACAGTCCAATGAACAAATTCCTTGGTAGAAAATATTTCTTTTACTTAATTTTTTCAAAGAGGTAAATTTCAGAATGTTTATCTACGAAGATCAACTTCGAAGACAGCGAAACATAATCCTCAGGCTTTTCCAGTAATTAGAGAGAGATTCTTTGGGGACCAACAGGTCACTAAGTTTGACGGGGTTTTCCAATTTTCTGGGTTATCGATTTGGCAATCGTCCCTACATAAAACACAGAATGTATTATGAGTCAATGGAGCCATTATGATAATTTTAAATATTTATAAGATATTGTAAATATATACGACACCGAAAAGCAATTCAAATTTGTACAAAACCAACAAATTCCTCCCTGTTTCAATGTATTTATAGTTCAGGCTCATAAATAATATAACAAGATGAAAACTGTAGAAGGTGGGAGTGCAGGCAGAGCGGGAACACAGGAAGGAGATTTTAAGGTGCGTGTGAAGCAAAAACACTCTGGGTTCATTCCTGTATTATGTGAGGGCTTTTGTAGTCTTGTGGCCTTAGACAAATGGATCTATATCTGAAGTTAAGTAAGGGTTGTAGCTGTGTTTTGTGCAAAAGTTGTCACTTTGTTAAACTGTTTAAATCATGATCCAGGGACCAGATGGTAATATAGAAATGCTGTGAGGCTGACCAACATGGGAAGGTCTCAGGTTCACATCCAGAGACCTCCCTTAGTACACTGTGTGATGTAGAGACCCTATTGGGGTGCTGTCTCTCTGTTTCTCTTTCTCTGTCTCTCTTGCTTATGGAAGAAATAAATAAGCTTTAAAAAATCATTGCTAAATTGAACACTTGACTAATTGTTTATATATCTTCACAGAGACACACATACAGACACGCACATATGCACACACATTTTCTGTTCCATGGAAAAATAAAATGAAATACAAGTTTATTTTGGTGCCAAAAAAAAGGAAATCCATGCATAATTTTTTCTTAATATTAATTTTCTACAAGCTTTTTGAAGACCCCTCATGTATTTTAAATCTTTGGGAATTATATATTCCTATTTTCATAGCACTCAGTACCTACAATGTATCTGGTAAAACCTGACTGTGCTTTCATAAATGCTTGCTGGGTGCCTGATGAAAAACAATCGTTTTGTACTTGTTTGGCAGCCACCAGATGGGTTCCCTATGTTCGTCCTTTTCCTGTTCTAGCACAGAGACGGGCACACACACACACACACACACACACAGACACACACAGACACACACATACACAAATCCCCAATATAAAACAGCTCCAGAAATGCAGAATTAGTGAAACTGTGATACAGGCTGTGTTCTTTGCTTTGCTCAAGTGTCAAGGATAGGGCTTTTCATTCTTTTGCTTATTAGCCAATGAATATTAGAGTTATATTGTATACAAACTATGTTGATCCTTGAAATGCAACAAGAAATAAGTTAACATGGTAATAAGTGAATGAAAAATGCCTTTATAAGAATTTAAAAGCAATTGGAACAACTTCGAATACAATTATGATAACAATGTACATATCCGGCATTTCTAGAATCTGTTCCATATGCCAGGCTTATGCTAGAATTTCCACATACCTTATCAGTTTACAAAAATATTGAAAGTAAGTACAATGATTATTCCTAAGATAGAAATGTTTAGAGAAGTTAAGAACCTTATTCTATGTTACACAATGAATAAATTGTAGAGCTAAGAATGATCAATATATTAAAGTGAGGTTAACCTTATATTAAGGGTAGTCTACAATGCTGTAGTTTCATTATGCAGATACAGTAATAAAGTAGTCCTTCCTTATCCAGAGCAGAGACAATCTAAGGAGCTGGCCAGTATTGGGGGAAAGCCTCTACAAAGGTCTGCAAGTTTGAGAAAGGTCAGCGATGTGGGAATTAGGGGGAGGTCACCAGGGCCGGAGCACAAAAACCCTCCCAGCTACTGTCAGTGACAGATGCCCTGTGTGACTTCAGTTGCAACTGTGCCACTGAGAGTTCACCAAAGAAACAGAACCTTTATGTGTGTGTGTGTATAGACACACACACACACACACATATACACATATTAGGTTGTCGAGAAAGTCATGACATATTTTTCTATGCAAAAATGCATCATGACTTTCCTGACTACACACATATATATATATATACATATATA
>NW_006204120.1:131352-141487 GCF_000334495.1 Tupaia belangeri chinensis
GAGAGAGAGAGAGCGAGAGAGAGAGAGAGAGAGAGAGAGAGAGAGAGAGACCTATCGAAACTGGCCCATGCAATTAGGGAGTTAAAGAAGTCCAATGATCTGCCGTGTGTCAGCTGAAGAACCAGGAAGTCTGTGATGTAATCAGCCTGATGCTGAAAGCCTGAGAGCCAGGCAAACCTAATGCATGTACATGCTTTGTTTCAGATGAATATCTGCCACCAAAATGCTGGAAGAGGAGTGTATTTCACTGATGCAGTGTGATTTAGCTCCTCTGTCTGACTGCAGCCTGGATAAAATATGATAAAAACTAGGTTTTGCATTTAAAATCAAGCATGAAGAAATCACCTTGTCTTAGATTGTTCTCCAGTTTCTAGAAACATCTGCTCTGACTATAAGCCTTTTAGGAATTATATCTTTTATTTTTTACATTCCCATAGTGTTTAGTTCTTGTGAAGTACCTGGCAAAAGTCTCTGAGTATAAATTTTTTTTTGAGAGGTTTTTGCTATAGGGCACGTGTGCTTGCCAGAAAGAGACAGAGAGACAGAATGCGAGAAATCAGCTCCCGGTTGAGGGGGTTGGCCACACCGTAATCCCTTTTCCTCCATTCTCCTCTTGGGATCTTGGGCACGCATGCACACTTGCCCAGCGTGAAGGTCCAGGACTTGAACTGCGGTCGACTGCATGGGAGTCCAGCAACATAGCCATTACGCTATCTGCTGATCCCTAAATATGCTTGATAAGTAAATGCTTATTAAATGTGTGAGTGAAAAACGATTTTTTTTTGTATCTCTTCCTCCTTGGATGACCACAAGACTGGTACTTTATGCTCTGCTGTTCTCTTTTCTATCCAAGCTCACGTTCAATATTGGCTGTACGTAAGTTCACAACTGTGGTAACTCAACTTTTAGAATTAATGAATAGTGAAGTTTTAATCAAAACAAAACCTCTGTGGACTTACCCAGTGTTTCTAATTTGTTATTATGATAATAAAGTTCATTAAATATAACCAGCAGGGCCAGGCAGTGGTGCCAAACTAGCCCCACAAGGGAAAGGTCCTGGGTTCGTGTTCTAAGGCCTCCCTGAGTACACAAGGCATGTACACATGTGCCCATAATCTAGACCAGCTGAGACTAGGGTTGGGTTGTCGTATGAGGACCCTGTTGGTGGTGCCTACTTCCTGTCTCCTTCTGTTATGGAAGAAATGAATACACTTAAAAAAATAACCAGCATCGTGGTACACTGAATAATGGCTCCCAAAAGGTATCTACATCCTAATCCCTGGAACCTGTGAATATATCACCATTACATGATAAAAGAGATTTAGCAGATGTGATCAAATTAAGGATTTTGAAATGGGGGGATTGTCCTGAATTAATCAGATGGTTTCAGTGTAATCAAAAGAATCTTTAAGACAGAGGCAGGGGAAAAGTCAGACAGAGCTTAGAAGATGTTAAACTGCTTGCTTTGAAGATGGAAGAAGGGGCCATGACCCAAGTAATGCAGGTGACTTCAGTAAACTAGAAAGAGCAAGGAAAAGATTCTCACTTCAGCTCCCAGAAGGTACATGGTTCTGCTCACTCATCTTTGGACTGCTGACCTCTAGAACTAAAAAAAAAAATCCTCTATTTTTAAGCCACCACGTTTGTTATAATCCATTCCAGTAGCAGCAGTAGAAACGAATATATACATCTGTATGTTCCATCATTTTATAAAGGTAAGACATTTTTAGGGCCAAAATGTAGGGAGTATTAGATTCCTCCAAAAACACATTGCAATTCTGTGTAACATCCAGACCCACAGACAGGCATGTGTATCTGTGGTCTACAAAGGCATGGTTTATTGTTCTTACCTGTTATGAAGACAACACAGAAAAGTAAACCAGAATGGCTGTGTGAAGGAAGCCCTGAAGCCTAGCGCCTTTGCTTTGATGGTGAATGCCAAGCAAAGCGGAGTCAGCTTACTCTCTACACGAGAATCACAGGGACAGAGCAGCAGCAGGCTTCTGTTCCGTGAGAGGACACAGCTCTCCCCCTGGGTACTTTCTAATGGCTTCCAGAAACCTTCTCCATCCATCAGTTGGAGGCTTTGACTTGCTTTGTTACAGTGAAATTGAACTAAGTAAGTTCCATAAGTTTAATTTAAGTCTAAATGAAATCTATTAGGTGTATTCAGATTTTATTTCATACATTTTTGGAGTCCATGGATAAGAATAAATGTCTAGACTACTTTTGTAAGAGCCCACTATTTTCAGAGTCTTTTTCAAACACTTTGGTTAAAGAACTACATTTTCCTCTTGCATAAATCTCTTTAAAAAGAGTTTAGTGACAGGGCCTGACTGCTTTGCTATATTCATTGTAAAATACCTCCATTCCTCACTATATTCTCAAACTGTAAGGGAGTCAGGGCATGATCAACTTAATGAGGCTAATTTTCCTTGGCAGCTCTTTGAATTGCTAAGAGAAGGGAGAAGGAGGCTCATTCTTAACACCAGAAAATAGCCTTCCCTCCATGTAGAACTGCACATGACAGCTCCATATTGATTTCTTCAGAATGGCAATAAGGCAGTCCAAGAACCACATCATGTCTCCAGGAATGAATGAAAAGCATCTGGCATAAAACTTTTCTATAGTAATTAATAAATATTATTGTTTTACTGTGCTCTTGGTTTCATTTATACAAATTTTAGATGTACGATAACTAATATTACCTGATAAAACTTTAAATTTCTTCCCCTTTCCTGTCTTGATGTCTAAAGTTTCATTCAATAGCAGGCAGTTTTTACTCATAAGGGTTCACATTTCTTAAATGTTCTCTGAAAACTTGAGTCTCTCTGGAATTGAACATTAGATAGGGTGATGGAGGCATTAGCTGATAATTCAACACTCGGCTTAGTATTTATGTACTATTTCTGTAGAACTCCCCTCTATGCCTAGAAAATCTTCACATATCAAATTATTTCCATTTTCATTCTTTCCCATTTCTTCTCCTGTCTTCTTGCTTCTTCTATGGAGCAAGAACTTTACAATCTCTTTTTCTCAAGTTCACATGAAGACTTCTGTCTTCATCAAGCTTGGTGCTTGAACCATCTGGAAGCTCTAAGAAGTGAAGAATTGGCCCATCGTCAAGTCATTAATTCCTCCTTCCAGCTCGTGCCTATCTGGTATTTGGCTGTCAGCATTCTACTAGTCTTGTAGTTCTTGTTTTGTTTTTCAAAAAAGCAATATGCTGTCATGGAGTCCCATGCACTTTTACCATCACCTGCTAATAGATGCTACATGCCCATTAACCATCCCTAGTTAAATTTTGCACTCATTTAAGGGGACCTCTGATAGCATCTTTTGCAGTAGTAGCCTGTTTATAGGAAATCATTCTGAGGATTCCAATATACTCTACATCGAATTCATCAATTTCTCTCACTCTCATACTTTTTATGTTCCCTAGATCAATCACTGCACCAACAAATTGATGTCTTGGCATCATCCTTGATTCCTTTCATCCTTACACCTACAGCTACTTAATCTCCAAATTCTGTTGCATCCACTCCCACAATAATCTTTGACTTCGTCTTTTTTCCTCTTTCCTCACTGGCATTGGCCCAGTCTAGACCATTTCACCTGACCTCTGCAATGCTTTTGGATTGGCTTCAGCCTCCAGTCTTCCCCTCTACATCACAGACACAGCCATCTTTCTGATACACACATCTCTTCATCAGTGTCTCCTTGTTGCCTCATGTTCTTTAGAGGAACTTACATTAATGTGCAGTTTGATGCAGTGGGTAACAGGGAGGGCCCTGGAGTTGGGCACTTGGGATTAAAAGATGACTTCATCACTTTCAAGTCTTTGACCTTGAAAAAGTGGCATTAACTTCCTGGATTGCAGTTATCTCATCAGTAAAATAGAGATAATTATGGTACTTCAAAAGATTGTGGTTAAGCACTCAGAAGTGTTGACTGTTACTAATGCATCTGTGCACAGTAAACTTCTGGGTCCCACAGCTGCTGCAGTTCTGGCTCGGTTGTGAGAGATAAGTCATCTAGACGTCTAAGTCTCCCTCTATATGCAATAAAATAGACCTAAAGACTACTAAAAGTTCCATCATTCTTGATCATCAATCTAGAAAAAATTCTAAAGAAAGGACATCAGCACCTGGAGAGGAAAGACGAGGTAAAGATGCAATTTGATGTATTGTTTCAGCTAGAGTTTTAATGCAATGGAGTGGATTTTTTTCTGGAATTAAAGCCTCAAGTGAAAAATCCATTGAATGGGTTCAATTCAAACCAGGCTGACTCTCTATAAGCCTGGCATGGCACAGAGGCACAGAGTTTCTGGTCTATGTAGATATTAATCTTTTACACATCTATAGTTTCTACCCTGTTGCATCAAAACTTTATTTAGGCCCAGATGCAGTGGGGCACTGCTGCATGATGCTGGGAGTTGGCCATATGGGAAGACTGTAGGTTCATGTCCTGTGTTTACCTGAATGAGCCAGGTATGCTCATGATTCTAGCTGGCTGCATGATTGGGGATGGAGGTAGGATGCGGATTTTGGTGTGAAGACTCTCTCAAAGATACCCCACCCTCTTTCTCTCTCTCTCATTAAGGAAATAAACTTTAAAAATGCCATCATTTGGACTTTGCAGCAGTAAACAAAGATGCTATGACTTTTAAAAATTCAGTGTGTATGTGTATATATTTATATTTATATATTTATATATTGTGTATGTGTATATATTTATATAGATACATATATATGTATCTATGTGTATATATAGTATATACATATACATATTTTTATTTATTTATTTCAGTAATCTATATATGTTATATACTCCTCAAAATGGAGAGCTACCCAGCCCCAGATGTCAACAGTACCAAGGTTATGAAATCCTGGAAAACAAGCTGTCAACCTGACGGGGATACGGTCAAGAATTCTTTTGGCGCTTACTCTGAATCTCCACCTAGAATATCTCCAGATCATACTCAGTTAAAGAATACTCTGGTGGATTTTCGGGAACTTAGAAACAAATTTTTCCAGTCCCTCCCTTAAAATCTCTCTCACTTATTTATTGAGGCATAAAATTATTACAGCAAGTCCTTTCACACCATTTGAATTGGGGGCCAAAATTGTGGCTGTACCTGGGAAAGAAAATAGGTTGACTTCAATTTTCAAAGAGTATATATATATATATGTATATATATGACCAATTATAATTTTCTTGACAAGAAAGAGTTAAGGATAGAGTTACCAGAGTTAGCAACCCAGATAAATTTGGATTTTAGATAAGTAACAAATGTATTTTTGGTATAAGTGAGTCCTGAGTGTTATATGGGACATACTTGTACTAAAAAGTTAGCTGTCATCTGAATTTCAAATTTAACTGATTGACTTGTATTTTATCTGTCAACTCTATCTCTGCATAAGAGGAGTGGAAGATAGTTCTTTTTCTTTTTTAAGAATTATTTATGAGGCCGGCAAGTGATGTGGTGAAGGCACTGGATTCCTACATGGCGACCTATGGTTCAAGTCCCAGACCTGGTGGCTTGCTTTCTCACTTTTCTCTCCCTCTCTCTCTGTGTCTCTCTGGTGAGCACATGTACCCTATAGCAAATTAAAATAATAATAAAAAATATTATTTAAGAAAGAATTATTTATTTAATTTTATGTATTTATTATTATTTTAATTTGCTATAAGTCACATGTGCTTCAGGACTCCAACTGTGCTGGCCATGTGGGAGTCCAGGGTCTTTAACCGTCACTCCACCTGATGGCCCTGGAAGATAATTCTCAAAGAAGAGAAAAGAAGTAGAAGAGTTTGGGTACCTCTAAGATATATTGCATCCATGATAGATTTATTCATTCTTTTCATTCTTGGGTTTAGTCATGTATAAAATGGGAGTAATAATAGTACTAACCTTCTAGGGAGGTTACGAAGATTTAGCTAGTATGTGTATATATTTATATTTATATATTTATATATTGTGTATGTGTATATATTTATATAGATACATATATATGTATCTATGTGTATATATAGTATATACATATACATATTTTTATTTATTTATTTCAGTAATCTATATATGTTATATACTCCTCAAAATGGAGAGCTACCCAGGTATATATATATATATACCTGGGACATAAGAACCTAGTCCATGCTTACTATTATGATAATTGTTACCATTGGACTATTAGAATTATTTCAAAGCATCTGGGTGCATCTTTGGATTATTGAAATTTATCTTGGGGTTGGCAGGTGGTATGGTGGTGAAGGTGCTGGACTCCTACATGGTTGACTGAGGTTTGAACCCTAGACCTGGTGGCTTGCTTTCTCATTTCTTCTCACCCTTCTCTCTCTCAGGCTCTCTCTGGTCAAATTTAATAAATAATAATAAACAAATAGTGCTTAAAAAAGAAATTAATTTTGCCTCTATTATTTAGAAGAGTAGAAAAGGCGGGACTCCCTTTCCCCCAGCATTTACCAAAGCAGTTATGCATGTGGTTGTTCTTTTGGTACAAGTATTGAGGAATAGATAACATTCAAATGAGGGCAGCCATCATGCCTCAAAAAAGATGAATTACCAGGAAAAGCCATCTGATTTTCAGATTAGACTCCACATTTGGTTTCTGCTAGTTGCCACCCTGGCATAGGACCACATTCCAGGGTGTCAGATATCTAAGGTGCATTACAGTTGCTAGGGAGAAAGAATCTGTCAGTCTGCAAAATTTGTCACACTGGCTCTACAGTGAAGAATGACTAGAGGTCTGAGTAGAGTAATTTTGCTGTGTATATCTGTAGCTATACCTATATATGAATGTACCAAAGAGTTTCTTCTACATAAGTAAAAAATCCTTTTAACAGAGATGTCTGAACTATCCTATTCTTTCCAAAACCCTTTGATGATACCTTCTTGACTATAGAATGATAGATTTGCATGGGATCACTCAACATTTGAAGGGAGAATCAGGACAAGAAGAATCCTGAAGGACTTTAAGGAGATGAGAATGAAAAAGCTTTGTCTTTGAAGCCAAGAGAGAACAGAGTTTCAAAACAGAAAGATGTGGTAAATGGTGCAAAATGCTTTGAGTTAGACATTTATTGGGAAGAAATATAACAGAGTATAGAAGACTTTTGATTCATATGACTACATAAATTACTAGGTAGACACACATCTCTGTTCTAAATATAGAGTAATGATAGCTAAAATATAAAAGAAGAAAATTCTAAAGACATATTTAGGCTCAAAAATGCTCATTGAAAAAAAACCCCACAAAACAAAACAAAACCCTCAGTAGTGTGATGAGTTATAAACTAAACACAATTAAGGAGAACAGTAGAATATTAGATGAGAGTATGGAAGAATTCACTTAGAAAATAAGACAAAAAGATGAAGAAGTTAAAAAATATGAAAAAAGAGTTATTCTACACGACTAGTAGATTTATGATTTTCCGTATTTCTAGAAGGAGTTCCAGACAAAGAGATTGGATAAAATGCTAGATAGACATTGTAAGAGATAATATTTGAGAATTTTCCAGAATTGAAGAAAGTCATTAATCCTCACAGCAAATGTTCACTCATGCACTTAAAAAATTATAGTAAGATGAGTAAAGACAAGCTCACATTTTGTGTGGTTGGATTGTGTCCCCTAAAATATATGTTGAAGTTCTAAGCTCTAGTACTCGTGAATGTGTTTTTGGAAATAGGAGCCTTACAGATGTAATCAAGTAAAGATAAGGCCTTACTGAATGATGGCATTACCTTATCGAGTAACTGGTGACTTTGTGAGAGGAAGGAGAGGGAGATTTGGATACAGAGATATGAAGGAAACACGCGGGGGAGGCCACTGAAGACAGAGACAAGGACAGGCGTGATGCAACAAGTCAAGGAACACTGAATTTTTGGCTATCACGAGCAGCCAGGAAGGAGGCAAGGAAGGATGTTTCCCCAGAGCCCTCAGAGGGAACATGGGTCTCTGACACCTGGTACTATAAAATCCTTTGAGGATAGTTTGGGAATTTCTTAGAAAGTTAAATATAGACTTACCACACAAACCAGTCATTCTATGCCTAGGTATTTACCCAAGTGAAACAAAAACACGTCCACATAGAGGGCTCTATGTGAGAGTGTTTGTAGCAGCTATTTGTTTAGCATTTAAAACCAAAAACAATGTGAATGTCCACCAACTGGTGCATGAAAGTGGTTGTCTGGGGAGAGTGGTGGAGAAAGGAATAAACTATTAAAAAGGCACCAGAAAACTTGAGAGTGATAGAACTGTTCATTATTTCTGTGATGGTCTCACATGTGTATACTTATTTCAAAATTCATCCATTTGTTCCCTCTAAATATGCATAACTTATTGCATGTCACTTGGACCTCAACAACAACAAAAAAAGCAAAACAAAAGCAAAAATCTGTTAATGAAAAGATATATAAAAAGGAATCTATAAGCCACAGGTTGGAGAAAGTGTTCATAATACTCATATTTGGCAAAAGACTTGAATCTGGAATATATTTAAAAAATAAAAAACATCAATAAAATTAAAAGATGAATGACATTATAGCAGATAATTTTTGAAAGGCCTGTAAGTTTATGTAAAGTTGTTTGAACATCATTAGCATTAGGGAAACACTACAAAACACCACAAGGAAATACCACTTCATACCAGTAGAATAGCTAAAATGAGAAAACCATGCAACACCAAATGTCAGTGAGGTTGTAGAACAACTGTGATTTCCTTACATAGCTGCTGGGAAAATAAATTTATACAGGTCATTTGAAAATTCAAAAAGCTATTCTGCAAATTCTTTTTAGCTTTATTATATAGTTAAACATACTTACACTGTGACTTATGGGTAGTTATACAAGAGAAATGAAGACATAAATCCATAAAAAGACTTTTATAAGGATATTAGAAGTGGCTTTATTCATAATAGCCCAAACTTGAAACAACTCAATTGTCTTTCAACAGGTAAAATAGATAAGCAAATTGTGGCATATTTCGGCAATAGAATAGTGCTCGGCAATAAAAAGGAATGAAGTGATACATGTGACAGCACAAACACTTTTCTAAAATATATATGGAGAGCAAAAGAAAAAAGATGCAAAAGATTCTACCAGGGGACTTAAAAAAGTTCACAGAAAATGAAATTAAAGTACGTTTATTTTGCTATAAAATTTTTTGAGATCCATACATAGTTATTTCTTTCTTTTCCTTCTTTCTTTCTTTCTTTCTTTCTTTCTTTCTTTCTTTCTTTCTTTCTTTCTTTCTTTCTTTCTTTCTTTCTTTCTTTCTTTCCTTCCTTCCTTCCTTCCTTCCTTCCTTCCTTCCTTCCTTCTGGCCGTTTCAGCTCAATCCCTAGAGTACACTGAAATAGATAACCTTATACTCCCTCCTTTCTTTCTTTCTTTCTTTCTTTCTTTCTTTCTTTCTTTCTTTCTTTTTTTCTTCTTTTTCTTTCTTTCTTCTTTCTTTTCCTTGCTTCCTTCCTTCCTTCCTTCCTTCCTTTGTTTCTTTTTTTTGAGAGGTTTTTGCTATAGGGCATGGGCTTGCCAGAAAGACAGAGAGACAAAAAGCGAGAAATAACCCCTGGGGGACGGCCATGCCACAATCCCTCCTCCTCCATTCTCCTCTCAGGATCTTGGGCACGCATGCACATGTGCCCGGTATGAGTTTAAGCCACCAGGTCTGGGACTCAAACTGCGATCAACTACATGGGAGTCCAGTGACATAGCCATTATGCCAACTGCTGGACCCTTTCTTTCTTTTTTAAAATTTATCTATTTATTTATTTACAGTCATTCACCGTACATCAATATAGCATACAAAATGAGATTTTCCATCCAGTATACATTGTATATTGCCTCAGTTAAGGATATTACCATACATGTTATAGTCAACTAATAATTTTCTATTTCTTGTTTCTTATATATTTTGCTTTATTCCCGCCCCCCCCTTGATTCCCTACCTCTTATCCTCTGCCAACTCCCCCCTTCACCCACATTGTCTCTGGTACATACAGTTGTTTTCCATACCTTTTTTCCCCCCACATTTTGTTAATTCACTAAAGATCTTAATTAATTTAAAGACTTTCAATAGCAAGCACAGCTGATATATACATATTTATGAACAC
>NW_006204120.1:144671-146278 GCF_000334495.1 Tupaia belangeri chinensis
GTGTGCTCACCAGAGAGAGACAGAGAGAGAGTGACATAGCAGTGAAAATGAGAAATCTCCCTCCAGGGTAGATGTCCACACTGCAATCCCTTTTCCTCTATTCTCTTCTTGGGATTTTGGGCATGCATGCACATGTACTCTGGCGTGTTTTTCAAACCTCCTCGTCTGAGACTTGAACTGTGCAGTCAGCCATATGGGATTTAGCTGCCTTCACCACCACACCACCAACTGGTCCCCATCATCACTTTTGAAAAAATTGTTTACTTACTAAGTTAATTTAGGCAATATCACTGTCAACCATCCCTGGGACAGAGAAGCTGTGGACTCTACCAAATTTGCCTTCATATTATTTGGTTACAGAATTAGTTTCCAGAGGTCAGTAGGTGGTATGGTGGTTAAGGTGCTGGAACTCACATAGCTGACTCCATGGTTTGAGTTCCAGACCCAGCAGCCTGAAAATCACACTAGCACATGTGCATGAGTACCCAAAAATCCCGAGAGGAGAATGAAGGAGAGAGGATTGTGGCATGGCCGTCCCATCTGGGGGGTGATTTTTCACTTTCCCTCATTCTCTGCCTCTCTCTGGCAAGTGCACATGCCCTATAGTGAAAACCTAAGGGAAAAAGACTATAGTTTCACAAATAAATAAAGTTATAAATAGGAGATTCTTTCTTTCTTTCTTTCTTTCTTTCTTTCTTTCTTTCTTTCTTTCTTTCTTTCTTTCTTTCTTTTTTTCTTCTTTTTCTTTCTTTCTTCTTTCTTTTCCTTGCTTCCTTCCTTCCTTCCTTCCTTCCTTTGTTTCTTTTTTTTGAGAGGTTTTTGCTATAGGGCATGGGCTTGCCAGAAAGACAGAGAGACAAAAAGCGAGAAATAACCCCTGGGGGACGGCCATGCCACAATCCCTCCTCCTCCATTCTCCTCTCAGGATCTTGGGCACGCATGCACATGTGCCCGGTATGAGTTTAAGCCACCAGGTCTGGGACTCAAACTGCGATCAACTACATGGGAGTCCAGTGACATAGCCATTATGCCAACTGCTGGACCCTTTCTTTCTTTTTTAAAATTTATCTATTTATTTATTTACAGTCATTCACCGTACATCAATATAGCATACAAAATGAGATTTTCCATCCAGTATACATTGTATATTGCCTCAGTTAAGGATATTACCATACATGTTATAGTCAACTAATAATTTTCTATTTCTTGTTTCTTATATATTTTGCTTTATTCCCGCCCCCCCCTTGATTCCCTACCTCTTATCCTCTGCCAACTCCCCCCTTCACCCACATTGTCTCTGGTACATACAGTTGTTTTCCATACCTTTTTTCCCCCCACATTTTGTTAATTCACTAAAGATCTTAATTAATTTAAAGACTTTCAATAGCAAGCACAGCTGATATATACATATTTATGAACACGTGTCTGACTTTAGGCATAAACCTCAGTGAGTAAAGTGAACATACTATAAAGTAGCATCTCCCTGGAGCTATATAGCTTATTGGAGTCATTAAATAGGTATTAATAGATATTTTAATTTCAAAAAAAGTTTTAGTTTTAATAGATCAAAATAAAAAAAATATTAAGAGAAATTTGCTTAAAACTTA
>NW_006204120.1:146364-155677 GCF_000334495.1 Tupaia belangeri chinensis
GCTCTAACCTGACTCCTGGATAGACTGGGGAGCAGGAGGGTGAAGTCTGGGCAGAGGGTCTTCAGTGGTCAGAATTCCTGAATGGGGTCACTTAGAACTCAAATATAAATGGCTACTGATTGGCTTATCCTGACTCCTAGCTATACTGAGGAGCAGGAGGGTTATGTCTGGGCAGAAGGTCTTTGATGGTCAAAATCCCATAGTTTTTTCATAACATACATTTTGGATAAACTTTTTGAAGAGTCCCTCATATTATTATATTTAAGACAGAAGTGACAGCAGTGTTTGGTTGCCTGTGGGGATGTTGGTGGTAATGGGGGTGAGAGGAGGGGATTGGCAGCAAAGGGGCATTAAGAAACTATTTGGGGATAGAAATGTTTCTATACCTTGCTCTTAAAATCTGTCTATTTCACTGAAATAAATTATACCTTACCAAAAAAAATGAGTATTTTAATATCTAGGAATAAAGAGATCATGCAAATGTGCTGGAATGTTAGTAACTGGTGAATCTGGGAAATGGATTTATTATGCCATTCTGTGTATTTTTGGAAATGCTTGAGAACATTTATAATAAAATTGAAAGCATAGTAAAGGATCCCATTTGTAATACTGATTAACGGTGTAAAATACCTACAAATAATATTACTGATACCTAAGATCTCTATGAGTTTATAAACTCATGAAGTAAATTATAAATGTTATTGGACAAACATTTTGATAAAGTTAAGAGATACACCATTTTACTGATTAAAAGGCTCAATATTTTAAAGATGTCATTATTCCTGAAGAATAATACAAGTATTTTCACAGAACTGGACAATGTAGCATAAAACTCATTGGAAGAAAAAAAGCCTGAGCAAAGTCTAGATAATTTTGAATAAGGAGAACAAGTGAACATGTGGGAGTTTTGATACTAAGTCTTACTGTATTAAGCTATAATAATTGAGACTGTGGTATTAATCTTGAGCTATAAGGACAGACCAATAGAAAAAAAATAGAGAACCCAGATACAGACTTCAAAATACAGAAACTTGATATTTAGTAGAGTGAGAGTGGATGTTACAAATCAGTGGGAGAAAAATGAACAATTCAATAAATGATACTAAAATAACAAAGTTAAATCTGTTCATCACACAAAAAGACCTAAATATGAAAGGCATAACTTTAAAGTATTATCTTGAGGTAGAGGATTATTTGTTGAATATCAAACACATATACACTCCCACACACACAATAAAGGAAAAGATTAAATTTGACTATATTCATGCCACAAACTTCAGAATGACAAAAGACGTTTAAAAACAAGTGACAAATTGGGAGGAAATATTGTTATGCATTGTGGCAGACAGAAAAATGGCCCCCAAAGATATCACAGTCCTACTTCCCAGAACCTGCGAATATGGTTTTGCCCTTCCATGGCAAAAGGGAATTTGTAGTGATTAAGGGTAAAGACTTTGAGATGGGGAGATAATTCTGGATTATTCAGGTAGGCCCAATCTAATCATGTGGATTCTTAAAAGTGGAACACCTTTCCTGGCTGTGGTCAGATGGAGATAAGCCTACAGAAAAATGGTCAGAGAAGCAGCATTGCTGGTGTCTGAAGATGGAAGAAGGAATTCTCATGAGGAGGAATATGGGCAGGCTCTAGAAGTTGGAGAAGGCAAGAAAGTGGTTTCTCCTTGTCAAGTCCCATACAGAAGTACAGTCTAATCAATACTTTGATTTGAATCACTAAGACCCATGTCAGACTTCTAACCTACAGTAATGCAAGGTCATGAATACGTGTTGTTTTAAGCCATTCATTTTGTCACAACTTATTACAGCAGTAAAAGAAAATCAATGTATGAATATAACTGACAAATTATTGGCAATCATGATATATAAAGTACTACAAAGTGATAAGACAAATATTTTAAAGACATAAAACAAAGAAGAACAGGATATAGACAATAAAAAGGGAAATGCATAGAGCTGATAAACACATTAAAAGATGTTCAACGTTACCAGTAAACATTAAAATAAAAATTAAAGCAACAAAGAGATATTTGATCACACCATTAAGAAAATATTTTAAAATACCAAATGTTGTGGATGAGTGGATATGCTACAGCTCTCATACAGTGCTAAGCAGGGTAACAAATGGGTAAAAATATTTTTCAGAGCAATGTGATAATCTCTGAAAATACTCATATCTGTGATCTAGCTATCCTATTTCTGGATATACTCTTCAGAAGAACTTGCATATGAGCTAAAGAATATATGTACAGGAATGGTTATTAGGATTTTGTTTGTAATAGTGAAATATTGGAAGCGAATATTTATCAACAGGAGTATATACACCTGAATTGTGGCATTCTGGTCAAAACTGCAGTAGGTCCTCATTTCACTCAGAAGTCAAAGTTCTTACTGCAGCCTACACGTCTGTTCTTACTGGCCTCATTAAAATCTGGGTCTCTCACATGGCCTCAGCCTGCTTCTAGCAGTACATGCTATTTCGGCAGGACCATTGTTCTTATTTTAGCTCACTGAGGTGAGGAGTTAGGTTTTTAATTTAAGATTTTTGGCTTCCCGTTTAACTGTATGTGTTTAGAACTATAAACTTCTCTCTTACCACTGCTTTTGCTACATCTGGAAATTTGGTTTTTATTTGTCTCAAGGTATTTTCTAATTTCCATTGTAGCTTCTTTCTAAATTCAGTGTTAAGATTAATGTCTCTGTATTGACTGACATGTATGGCATTCCCTTTTGAAAAAAGCAATGTAATACACTGTAAAGTTACATGTAATCCAATGTAATATAAAGAAGATTATGATGATAAAAAAATAAAAAAATAATAAAAAAAGAGTATGTATGTTGGCGGGGGTGGGGGGGCAGCAGATGGCACGGTGGTTAAGGTGCTGGACTCCTACATGATCAACCATGGTTTGAGTTCCAGACCTGACATCTTGAAACTCATGCTTGGCACCTGCATGTGTTCGGGCCCAAAATCCCAAGAGGAGAATGGAGAACGGATTGCATTGGAACCATCCCTCCTGAGGGATGATTCCTCCTCACTTTCTGTTTCTCTGTGTCTCTTTGTTTCTCTGGCAAATGCCCTAGAGCAAAATGCCGCCCCGGCCCCACGTCCTTCAAAAAGAAAATGAGTGTGTGGTTAGGCCAGCTGATGGCATAGCGGTTAAGGTGGCTGAATCCCTCATGGCCCTCTGTGAGGTTTCAGCCACAGAAGACTCTAGGCATGTGTGTATGCATGCCCAAAATCCTTAAAGGAGAGTGGATAAGAGATTGTAGCATGACTATCCCCTATGGGGAATAATTTATCTCTATCTCTGTCTCTGTGTCTTTCTTTGGTGAGTGCACATGCCCTCTACTTAAAAAAAAAAAAAGTATGTTGTTTAGTGGCATATAGAGCAGGTCTTGAGCTATTGTCCCAGTCTCCCTGGGCATGTGCAGTGTGCACACTTGCCCACGATCTGGGCTGGCTGAGACTCGGGGTGGATTGTAGCGTGAGGACTCTGTTAGGGGTGTCTCTATTTCTCTCTCTCTCTGAGGAAACAAATAAATAAACTCTAAAAGAGGAGTGTCTCATTTTCAGCTATTTGTGGATTTCCAGTTTTCCTTTTGCTCTTGACTTCTAGTGTTTTTTTATTGAGATTTGTTTTGTGATTGCATATCTTTTTGAAAGGAAAAACAGCTCGATTGCCTTTAAGTTCCACATATAAAAATTCAAGGTATGGCTGAGTGGTAATTCATAGAAATGGTCATTTTTTTGTCGCATATTTAACTGAGGAATCTGGGAAGTGTTGCATAATTATGAATCACAAACACACATCCCAAGTTGTCATCTATTTTACAACTTTTTACTCAATGAGAATCATGAATAAGATCGACAGTCTTAACCTCACAAAGTTATGCATTTGTCAAATTGCTTTAATGGTCACGTAATGTGACCCCTTATGTTCCAAAAGAGTGCATCTCAAAGGAGCAGAAACTGGCCATAGGCTGTAGCTTGTACCACAACATATTGATGATGTGTTTGAGGGCGTCCACTGACGTCCTCACTCATGGCAGGAGCAAATTTTTCTAAAGGTATCAGTGGATATTACAATGTTTGCATACCATAGAATTCAGAACTGTTTTTCCTTTCTTTTCCTTTCTTTCTTTCTGCCTTCCTTCCTTCCTTCCTTCCTTCCTTCCTTCCTTTCTTCCTTTCTTTTTTAAATTTTCTAGAAGGCATGTGTGTTTACCAGAGGAAGACAGAATGAGAAAGTAAGAAAAGGAAGGTGAGAAAGAACTCCTCCATGAGGGAAAGTCATGCCACAATTTTTTATATAAAAATATATAACATAAAATTGACCACTTAACCATTTTAATGGTATAGTTTGTAGTGTTAATATATTCAAATTGTTATGAATATACAGAACTTTTTTATCTTGCAGAACTTAAACTCTTTAAAGAATTCCCCCATCTTCTTTCTAACCATTCTACTTCCTGTTTCAATGAATCTGACTACTTTAAATACCCAATATAATTGGAATAATATACTATTTGCCTTTTTATGACTGGCTTATTTCATTTAGAATAATTTTCTCAAGGTGCATCTATGTTATAAAACTTGACTAGATTTATTTCCTTTTTAGGCTTAATAACATCCCATTGAATGTGTATACCACATTTTGTTTATCCGTTCATCTGTCATCGATGAACACTTGGGATGCTTCCACCTCTGGTTTGCTGTAGATAATGCTGCTATGAACATAGGTATGCAAATAATCCCTGCTTTCAGTTCTTTTGGATATACACCCAGAAGTGGAAATGCTGGATCATATAGCAGCTCCATTTTTAACTTCTTGAAAAACTGGCAAACTCTTTTTTGTAGATGAGGCATTTTACAGTCTCAGCAACAATGGTTCTGGCTTCTCCATGCCTTTGGTGACACTTGTTATTTTCTGATTTTGGAAGTTTATTTGTTTAGGAGCCATAACGGGATTTGGGATTTTTGGACTGATGATATTTAGCTGGGATTTTGATACTCTAATGGGATAAAACTTTTGGGATTGGGATGGGTGAACATATTTTGAATGTGGGATGGATATAAATCATTGTGGCCACTGGCTGAACTGAGGTAGGCAGAATTTAGCTTCCCATGGCCTCTGTTCCTGCTGTCAGTCCTATGGTTATGATAGGGACTTTTCAGATGGAATCAAGCTTGCTAATCAGCTGACCTTAAACTAGGCGGTTATCCTAAATTACCCAGGAAAGCTGGATATAATCATATGATCCCTTAAAATCATAAGAGGAAATCAAAAAAGGAAGCCAGAGAGATTTAGAAGTAAGAGAAAGACTCGGTTGACTATTGTGCAAAGATAGAGGGGACTACATAGGAACCATGAGAAGGAAATGAATTCTGCTGACAACGCAAAGAGCTGGGGAATACCTCCAGGTATGCAGAGGCCAGCTGACACCCTGATTTTGGTCTTGTGAGATCCTAAGCAGAGTACCCAGCCAAGCCTGCTTGACATCTAAACTTCAGAATTGTGAAATAACAAATGAGTGTTGTTGTAGCTGGTCAATTTGTAATAATTTATTATGGCAGCAATAGAAAACAAAGATACCATGTATTTTGCGTTAAAAATAGTAGAACATATTTTCATCGGATATGTTTGGGGCACTGAAGAGCTCCCAAATCTTGGGGGTGGGGCAGGGGTGTGTGTATGAACTGAACATTTCTCCCAGTCATTCCCTAAAAGCACCTGGATAGATTCAGGTAGTAAATGTCGCATAGGTAAATTGCACTCTTGATCACAGTATTCACTACAATGAGTGTTACGTCTTTTCTGGTTTACTTGTTCATTGCTCCCACTAGACTATACTCTTAAAGAAGTCAATGACTATGTCTTTTTAATTGTTGTTTCCCCAGAGCAAAACACAGCATTGGCACAAGGTAGGCACTTGATAAATATTTTTTGAATGAAAAAAAACCTAAATGATTTTGACAGTTAGTGTCTCCAGATAATAATATTGGATGTGGGTAATGATAGAGTAAGAGACCAGAGGCATGACAGAGGATAAGATAGGGGAAAGCAACACTTTTTAAGGACCAATGAATGTAGAGTTTAATACTTGTATAATTATTGTTGGTTAAGAGAAGTTTCCTTGATATAGCTCTCCTACCCACACCACCAGCAATATCAATTTCGGGAAGTAGACTGACTATTGCGTAAGTGGCTTGTGAAATATCACATCATAGTCACATTGCCAACAAGTGAATAAGTATGTCTGTGTGTAGTTTACCCCCCAAGGACTCTTCTCCAGACTTCCCTGCAACTGAAGTCAGAGTTGGTATTTAGTAATTGTGTGGCGACTGACTACGTTCTCCCTCTGGGAATATGCCCAATGGATAATGTGTCCCATGAGGAGAGGGCATGGAAAGCAGCTCAATAGAGTATGATCACTCTGCGCTCTTGAGCCCACGTGTAAATTCTAGAACCTGGGCATGGCCTCTGGGGCTCCAGGAGGTGAAAACCTAAAGCTGTTTGTACCCCAAAAGAGCTGAGACACACTGAGTATAAAGATGGCATCTTAGGAGGCAAGCCACTGGGAGCCTGAAGTAGTCAGGTAGAACCATATACACAAGCACAAACTAATTTTTATGCAGACTGAACATGTCTTGAAAACCAATTAAATAAATGCCAGCCCATTCTCTATTCCCAGAGTTGTTCTTGCTATTTTGGTCACTGTAATTGAGAATAAAAATAATCCCTGCCGTGTCTGAAAAACAGCCACCAGCTACTCTATTTTAAATGATGAAGGCAAACATGAGGTGAATGTGAAAACTGGCCTTCTAGGAATGGCAACCGGCTGTATCTTGTTTCACTGGTTGTGCCTCACAGCTGGTGATTTCTTGTTGGTGAAGCAGATCACCACATGCTTTTGGGGTTTTCATTGCCCCCAGTACTGGGGCAGAGAATGATTAGCAGGATTGCATTTTCTGACTTCAATCTAGGTTGAGAATTTGGGTCAGCTGTTTCGCCGTTCAAGGTTTCAACTTTTGCTCTAAAAGAAACCGAAACAGCACAAGTCAAATGGCAGGTAAAGAGTAGGGAAACAAAGTGATTGCTTTTAAAACTAACTTCTGGACTTGTCTTATTTGATTACTTGATGGTTTTGACTGTTTTCCATACACGGTAAGTTTTATTGGTGGGTTTGGCAAGAAAAATCTTTTCTATATGGGGATGGGTTCAGGTTTTGTAAAGCTCAAGCCTTATACCCTTATTGAGAGAAAAAAATTAGTAAAAAGGTCTACCTTGGTTTGACAAGAATATATGACCCTGTGAACAAATCATCCTCTCTCAGTTTTTTTCTGCCACGGAATGGTTTGAAACCTGTTTATTTCTCTTATAGCCAAGAGGACTATAGTTTTGATCTAAAACCTTCTGGAGGAAGTTAAACAATTTACCATCATTTAAGGTTCAGGAAGGATCCTGTGAAGCTGAGTAACCTTGAATATTACTCTTCATTCCTTCTGACAAATCCGTCTATAGATGGTAAGAATCATGTTGCCTCTCTGAAAGAAAGGAACGTGACACTTTTTTTTCTTTTTTGAAGAGGTTTTCTCTATAGGGTACGTGCGCTCGCCAGACAGACAGAGAGACAGAAAGTGAGAAGTCACCCCCCAGGGGGGATGGCCATGCTGCAATCCCTTCTCCTCCATTCTCCTCTCGGGATCTTGGGCATGCACACACACGCGCCCGGCGTGAGTTTTAAGCCACCGGGTCCGGGACGTGAACCGCGGTCGACTACGTGGGAGTCCAGCAACATAGCCATTATGCTAACTGCTGGTCCCAAGGAACATGACACTTTTGTTAGTAAAAACAAATCTAAAGTAACTCCTACCATTTTACAGATGAACAGAGGGGGAAACTGAAGTTCAGAGACTATTTATAACACTCAGTGTTGCAAATATAATCATCATTAGAATATTCTTTTAACTAAACATATTCAGGCTGGTATTTACACAGTCTCTCAGATTAGTTTGTAACACTAGGGAAAATAATAGGGAGACAATACGTTGCAGTCTATTGTCCTTCATGGAGGCAGATAGAAAGCCAACAAGGAGAATATAACCAGGTGACTCCACAACCCAGTAGAGTCTCCGAGAGCAGAACAGGAGATGCTACATCATCTGATCTCTTCTCTCATCTTATTTGCAGAGGTTTACAAAGTATGACTACAGACCTTTTTAAAAAGATTTGTCAAGTGGAAAGAGACATTAGTATCCAAATGGATAAATGTTGTCCTCTTGTTCCCTTCAATGTAGATTCTTATTCCAAATTGCTGCCACTGCTGAGGCCTCCATTTTTTGGCCTAACATTTTGTTCATTTGAGTCACTCAAGAAAATCAGTACCTCCGGGCATACTTCTGTCTTCCTCAGTCCTGCCTCTTTCCTTCCCTTTCTTACACCCATATCTTTACTATACACACACACACACACACACACACACACACACACACAATCTAGCTTATTCCCCAAGTTTGGTGCTGAATGATTTTTTTGATTTTTCTCAAAATCTAACACATAATTAAAAGTTTAGGAGTTGGGTGCCAGATGGTGGTACAGCAGTAGCACAATACTCTGCAATGCCAGACCACATAGGAAAGTCCTTAGCTTGTATCCTGGGACCTCCCTGTGAACACTGGATACATGTGTGGCTAGCTAGATCCTTGCATGGCGACCATGTTGGGGTAGCTCTCTCTCTCTCTTATGGAAGAAATAAATAAACTTTTTCAAAAAAAATTTAAGATTTTATTTGATGAAAATACTAAAAATAATTTGATATATATTCTGAAGAGGACTATAGTTTTCACCTACAGCCTTCTGGAGGAAGTTAAACAATTTGCCATCATTTAAGTTCAAGGTAGGTAGGACCCATGCAAGGTGAAAGGATTTAAGTATCTACCGCGCACCAGGCATTGTGCTAAATAGCTTCACGTGTATTGTCTCATCTATTCTTCCAACCTGAGGGAAACTGAGGCACTGAGAAGTTAAAAATCTTCTAATGGTAGAGTAAGATTTTGACCTAGTCTACTGGTTTCCAATCACCGCTCTTAAAAAACCCTAGCTACCACCCTTTCCCAGATGCAGTCATTCACATGAACGTATTGGGCCTGCCTGGGCTCCCAGCCTAGGTTACAGTCAAGGAAATGATGTTATGAAGTCAACCCCAGGGAAGTATAGGTCAAAGCACCTGGCAGCCCTCTGCGAGAGCAGGAGAGCAATAAGCCCACAGGTGCCCAAGAACAGCTCCAGGGAAA